>NC_088990.1:8068202-8371324 GCF_963932015.1 Anas acuta | reverse complement strand
CAGAAATCCCATTTTCTTCCCCATCTCCTGACCAGTGCGGTTTCTTCTAGCATCACCCAGGGCCATGAGCAGCAGGGTCAGGGCCCAACATCGGGGCTATGCACCGGGGTTCAGAGCCAGGAACTGGGGAGCACCCCTTTCCCACACAAATTCCACCATCACTTGGGCATCTTTTTGCACGAGCAAGGCAGCGCCCCAAAATCAGCCCTGATCGGCGGGGATAGCCCTGAGCGATGCGTCCCAGGGACGCGCTCAGGGTGCCCCTTGACCATCCCACCATCTTCCCCGGCTTCTTGCAGGGGCCATCCTGAAGCTGCCCATTTGGGGCGACGCGGCGGATGAGAACTGCTTCGAGGATGATATCTACTGGGAGGTGAGGCCTGGGGTGGTGGCGGGTGGGCTGGGAGGCACAAGATGGCGCTGCCGCCCGTCGCATGAGGGCCTGCGGCGGAGCTGAGGGGGCTGCATGGCTCCGCAGGTGCCTGAGGACGAGGAGAGCGACGTGTACCACATGCACAACCCTGACAAGCCTGCCTCGCCATGAGCCGCCGGCTTTTGGGGCTGCCACCTCAGCAGGGTGGCGGGGATACCCCGGCGGCAGGAAGATGGCGGTCGCCACCCTGCCCCTGTGGAGACAGCAGGTGGCTGGAGAAATCGCCCTGTCCCCGGCAACCCTGCCCCGCTGGTTCAGTTTTGTAATTAGTTCCTGTGAATAAAATAAGCACGTGTTGTTCTAATGGCTCTCTCATAGTGTATCTCCTTGATAAAAGGCAGAGGCACGGCAGCCAGGTTGTCCTTGGCAAAGGCTGAAGGTCTGTGGGGAGCACAGGCTGGTGCTTTTGGGGACATGGTGCTGGGGTGCAGGGGCTGTCCCTGTGCTCACACTGCTGCCCAAAGCCTGCTTTCGAGCCTGGCAACATATTTGTGTGCTTCCCACTGCCATCTCCTCTTGATCACTCAGCTGAGGCCTCCATCGGCTCTTTGGGGGCCTTGTTTGCTTGTACTGAATGGCTGTGAAGGCCCTTTCCTCCTTTTCAGTTTCATCCATTTCTTCCATTTTCATCAAACCATTCCTCCCACTTCACTGTGCTATTCTAGTGGGAAGAACCCAAAGGCAGAGAGCACAACCCCATCTCTTAACCCCACTTCCAGCCAGCCAGCAAGGCTATCAGGCTTCAGCCAGAGTTATAGGGAGACAGGAGTGAAAATCAGGCCTAAAACCTGTGTGTTTTCCAGGGTGATGTGTGAGGAGCAGGAGAAAAAAAGGGGGAAAAAAAATAAAAAAAGGAGGTGGGAGGGCTGATAGGTCTCTTCACCGCATCTAGCTGTAATTCTCACACCTGAGGGGGGGAGTCAAAAGTAGCTATTCACATCCCCTTGGGATATGACACCCTCATTTTCCATGCTGGGTAAAGACAAAAACCCTTTACAACATGTTTCTGGAATTTGTCAGCGGCTGCCAGCAGCAGCATGTTAATTAAATGTCGGCAAAGATGGAAGCAAGAGGCTCTGCTCTAATTGGACACTTTGCTTGGTGGAGCTGAAAAACATTGTGACAGAGGAGGAGGCGCCGAAACACTGTGTTCCCCCGCCATGGCGAGGGGACGGGGACAGCCAGGCGCAGGAGATGCTCTGTTCTGAACCAGGGTTGTCTCTGCTTGGCCTGAGACAACCTTGCTGTTGATAAAAGGAGCAGCAAAAAAAAAGAAAAGGCCTAAAATCCTCCGCAGTAATTGTCTTGAGCACAGCAGTGGCGTGGGACTCAGGGAAAGGGCTTTGTTGTCTAAGGGGAAATTCAGCTAAATCGCTGTTAAAATGCAGCATTCCTGGTTCCTGGGCTAGTTCTCCCCTTGGGATGAGCTTGGGGTGTCCCTCAATTTACCAGTTCAGCATCCCTAAATAGCAGATCCCCCCATCTCATGCCAGGCACTGACATTGCTGGCTGTAACTCAAGAGGCTTTGGCCAGGACAATTTTGCTCCTGCCCTGGATTGTCCAGGTGGCTCACCCAAGTTAGCCCCCTCCAACCCGAACCAGTACAGGGATGGGAAAAAGAGGGGCTTTGGCCATTAGCCATGTGTCCAGCCATGCCAGCCCCATGCAGGGTGGGGAGGCAGTGTCCCACTGTGGGGAGGTTGCATCCAGCTCCTACAGCCTCTGGTCTCTCTTCCCAGCAGCCTGCAAAGAGCCATGGAGCTCAGTAACCAAAAAAAAAAAACTGAGCAGCCCTTATTGTTTTAACAAGGCTGCCAGCACACATCTCCATCAGGACAGGTCTGTGAGCAGCAGGAGATGGTCCCGCTCCACATGCACGTGCGGGCAGAAGGAGCCCCAACCCCACTCCCTGTCCTCTGGGCTCTGCCTCCTCCTCGTGGGAAGACACCTGAATTGCCCAGACTCCTGGGCAGTGAAGCGTTTTATTGCTTGTGCTCTCGCAGGGCTCAGTCTGGTCTCAGTACCTAAATCACTCTCTGGGGCCGGCCTTGCAGTTTTAATTCCCTGACAAACAATGCTGGGGTCGGGCCAGCGTGTTTGAAGTGCGGTCACGGCCCCAGCAGTGGACGGAGGGTTTCTCAACGGGGAGCAGAGGATTGGCCTGCTCTGGCAGGCAGGAGGATGTGTGAGAAAGGAGCTGTTGATACCCTCAGGGATTAGGTGGTACAAATTGGCTGGGAAGCACCGGAGGCATTGACCAAAGCTGTCCTGGGGCAGGTTCCCATGGGGGGGCTGGCTGAAACAACCCGCCTTCAAGTAGGCTGGAAGGGCCAGCCTGGCTGCTAATCCCCTGGGAGCTATGGAGCACGAAGCAGAAAAGAGGTTAAAAAAAAAAGAAGAAAAAAAAAAAAGAAAGAAAATCTCATGTAAAGATGGTGGTTTCCCCAAGGGGATGATGTTAGAGAGAGCGGGAAGGGGGTGGGGAGGGGGGAACAGCACCATTTAATCCTGCTTTTAATAGGCAGGTGGTGGGCTTAGATCACACTCCCGCTCCTGCAAGCTGCTGCAGAGATTTTGGAGAATGGCCGCACGGACTGGCGGGGACCCCTGCACCCCTGCACAGGATCCCCATCTGTGGCACGGGGGCACGAGCTTGTGTCTGTGCCCGTGGGTGTGCCAGTGCGGGGTTAGCTGTGTGGTGTAACCCCAGATTGGGGCTGGCGTGGGCTCCCTGCACGCCCAAAGCCTCGGTGGCTGTCCCAGTTTTGGGGTGCCAGCGTGTGCCAAGCCCCCTGTCCCTGTGCACACGCTGCAGCCATGCGGGTGTTGCTTCACATGCACACACCCAAACCCTTTCCAAACATACAACCGGGCTCCCTGAATGCCACAGCAGCACACCCGCCGTGTGCCCGGTGGCATTGGCACATCTGCGGGTGCGTTGCACGCGCGTGTGCCCCTCCTCACGCCCGCAGGGACGCGTGCCAGCCGCCCGGCCGCGGCACGGCTCTGCACCTCTGCGCACCTTTGTGCTGGTGCGAGTGCGTGCGTGGCAGACCTGGCGCGTCCACGCCTGTGTGAAAGGCTCTCCAGCCCCTTCTTCAGGAGTGCTGTAAATTGTAATCAGATTAAGGCAGCCAATCACTTAGGGCCCTTGAAAAGGGCATACGTTCCCTAATCAGTACCTAGCATTGAGTCTCACAAAGGGTCTAAGTAACTCGGCAGGGGTCGGGCCCTCTGGAGCGCAGGGGAGGGGGCTCGCCTTTCTTTTCTCTCTGTCCCTTGTAATTATGTCAATTTGCTAGCCAAATTGTTTGCTTGAGTGGACAGTGGGGGCTTGCCCCCCTTCCCGCCTCCCCCCCCCCCCAGCCCCATTCATGTGCTAATGTGGGAAGGAGCATGGCCTCCTGACTTCAGGAGGTGGCCGTGGCCTCTCGAGGAGCAGCACGCGGTGCCCGCACCCGGCCCCGTGTCCCCGGGCTGCCGGGGACACCCC
The DNA here is from genome assembly GCF_963932015.1 of Anas acuta. Taxonomy (NCBI): domain Eukaryota; kingdom Metazoa; phylum Chordata; class Aves; order Anseriformes; family Anatidae; genus Anas; species Anas acuta. Next base: position 8,367,397 of record NC_088990.1, on the reverse strand, counting down.
ATGCCCCGGCCGTGGAGCTCGACGAGGACTTCTGGCCTCCACGTGCTTGTGGACGTGAAGACGTGGTGTTGGTGCTCCTTGGGTTTCATTCCTCACCACGGGGCTGCCGTGCCAGGGGATTCAGCCTTCTGGCTTGGGAAAGAGAGGAAAAACTCCAGGCGTGCGAGGAGAGGTGGTGAACAAAGGGGAGGAGAGGTGGCACCACCCATCCGTGGTCGGGGGGATGCTGCCTGCACGGATGTCCTTGTGAGCAGGCAAGGAGCCTGGTCACGCACACACTGAGCTGCCTGCTGCCACTGCCAGGTGTCCTGAGCCTGCAGGGACAGGGAGGAAAGGGTGACAAAGAGAGGAGCCCACGCTGCAGGAGGAACCCACGCTGCTTGGATGCAAGCATCCAAAAGCTGGAGAGATGCTGCTGTAACAGCCGCGTGCAGGACTCCCCATCTCCTCGCTGCCCCACAGCATCCATCCCCACCCTGCCTGGGACAGCAGGGAGCAAAGTGGCACTGGGTGTCCCCTCTGCATGCCTCCACCTGCAGCCTGGGGGTCTCCTGAGTGCCACCTTCCCTCACCTGCACCACATCTCCCCTTCACCCCGTCCCAGGGCCGGGAGCCGTGCCAAAGCACGCAGTGGCTTCTGCGACACACCTCCCCACCCACCCACATCCCAGCATTTGCATATATTCTGCCCGCAAATCCTTGTCAAGGGGAGCCTCTTTATTGCCTGTATAGATCACAGGGTGTTAGTTAAGGGGCTTCTTTGTATTGCCTCAGACAGCTGGGGTCATCAAAAGTCCTGCGGTGGGAAGGAGAGACAGGAGGAGGGGGGAAGCCCTGACAATACGGACTGAAGGATTAAAGGAGCATATAAAGTTCCTATTGAGTGAGACAAGAGGCTGTTCACTCCCAAGATTGACAGCAACCAGGAGGCGATTCCCAACACAATGTCCAATTAATTCTCTACCCTCTTCGCTGCCGTCTCCTCCCTCCCTCCTCTCCTGGGCTGGTGCATGAGCAGGGAAGGGCTGAAGCTAAGATCCTCGAGAAGGTAATTAATTATTCCTGACTAAGAGGAGCTTGCTGGGGTGTGACCCTGTCCCCAGGCTCGCTGAGCACCCCGTCCCCCTCCCATGGGCTCCCATGAGCTCTGGCCACTTCAGGGGAGTTTTCCTTTCTGTCTCACGTAGAGCTGTCCCACCGAGGGTCCGTTTCCATGGCAGGTTCTGCACAATAACCACGGTTAGTGCAGAGCCCAAAAGAAGCAGATTTGGGCTAAATCCAGGCGTAGTTCTGGGCTGGCAGGGCTGTGCAGCAGAGCAAGGCAGCAAGAGATGTAGGGAGCAGGGCAAGACGCATCAGCAAGACGTGTGGGCACACAGAGCGTTTAGGGAGAGGCAGAGCAGCGTGTGATTGTAATTATAATTTTAAAATTCTACTTTTTAAATAAAAGATTGCAAAATCCATGTCTTTGGCCAAAGTGCTTTGGTTCTCAATTCCCAGCCAAAGGCATTGCCTTCCCGCTGTCCTTCCCCGCTCCAGCCGGGCTGCTGGCTGGGACTTCGGGGCCCTGGCATGACAGTGGCTTGAGCTAATGAGCACGGAGAAAAGGAGCGGCGAGGACACGGCTGAGCGGAGCTGGGGGACACTGGCTGCACGTCCCTCTGTCCCCTGGGCTGGCTGCACATCCTGGCCCAGTTGCTGGGCGCAGGAGTGCTTGTAGGGGGGGTGTGTGAGTGCGCTGCCTCCTCCCCTGCTAAGAGCATCCCCTTGCTTTACCCCCGCGTGTGGGAGAGCAGAATGCGGGCCACCACGTGAAATTCCTGCAAACCACTGAATATGAGTTGTTTGATTTGTCTGGTCTATTTTTTTTTCCTTTACAAATACGTCAGCCTGGAGGGAGGGAACAACCAGGAAAGCACCTTCCTCCGAGCTGGCCACCTTTTGGCACTCTCTGCATCGCCGAGGCTCCCGGGCACACACCTTTCCACAACAACAAATGTCTCCAAAACGGCTGGACTGGGGAGAAAGCCACGCAGCCAGGAGGACCCGCTTCACACCGCGGGGGACACTTCGGCCAGCCCATCGCCCCCATCCCCAGGGGACCCTCCCCAGGCTCAGGAGGTGCCCAGGGGCTGCAGCGTGGGGCTGCCTGCGGCTCGGCTCCTCCGCCCGCTCCCTCCCGCCGCACACGCTCCCAGTGAAGTTGTTTGAAAGTCTTCCGGCAGTTTTAGCGGGCAGGAATAACAGATTAGCCATGATCTGATCAGCCCAGTATCTAAGCTGTATTCTCCCCGCTGACAAGTATTTGAAAGAGGGGAGGGGCCACTTGCAGCCCGACGATGAATCTTTCACCGACAAGAAAGGGCCCTTTTTTCTCCCGCGAGCCGCGGGCTGCTCCGTGCCCTGTTGCTAAGCGAGACCCGGGGCTGCTGCTTGCACGCTTGCACGGGTTAGCGGGATCAGGAGATTCACACCAGACATCTTGGTTTTTTTTTGGGGGGGGGGTTCTCTCCTCGCACGCCTTTGACTGGCAGATAACAGCTCGCCGGCGAGCCCCAGGGATGCTCCCGCTGTGCCGCGAGCCCCAGGGGAAGGGAAGATTGCAGAAGCCTCTGCAGGGCTCCTTGGGGTGTCAGGATGGGGGGCTCAGCCCTAAATGGCTGTGGTTTGCTGCCACACTTGTGGCTGTCCCCAGCCTGGCCCCATGCACCCTCACAGCCCCCATATCCCATTGGGTTGGGGTGCAAAGGGGCCGTGGGGATATGGCCTCAGGGGATGCTCCACGGGCAGCCAAGCAAGACCCGGGCTTGGCTTCACACATCGGTGCCTCTGCGCACGGGTTCGAGAAGGGGACATGTGGCAGAGGAGCCAGGAGGAGGATCTGCAGGCCAGGGCCAGCTTTTTGGTCCCTGCAGGCTCACGCTGCTCCTGAGCACCCTCTCCCCCTTGCCAGCCGCAGCCAGGGCAAACTGCCCTGCGAGAAAAAAAAGGGAAATGGCTAAAACAAAGGCTTCCCAGGCGATTTCTGCAGCTGCCACCATGAGGTGCCCTCGCCTAAGACATGGTGCTCGCATCCATCTCCCTCCTCCTGCACGCAGCGGTGCAGGCAGGGCTGCGGCTGCCAGGCTCGGGGCTGGCACCTTCCCAGGGCCCTGCCTCACGGGCAGGGGGCTGGGGGGAGCGGGGAGCTCTCCGTGAGCCTAACCAGATGCCAGAAGGACTGAGAAAGTCATTGCTGCTCCGAGCAGCACAAAAAGGAAAGAAATCCCCGGCCCTGGGGGTTGGAACACAAAAGGCCGGATCCGTGCCTGCGACGCAGCCCCTTTCCGGAGCTTGAGCGACACAAAGCAGATGAAAAAAAATGACTTTTCTGGCAAGATGGGCTCTCCTCCGGCATGGGATGGCGGTGTGTGCCATCCCACTGCGTGGGCAGGTTTCCTGCCCCGCTGTGCAGCCAGGAATTGCCTGTCAGGGCTGGGAGAGCCGGGGGGCTGCAGCCCACAGCCCTTCATCTTCCCCTGAGGAGGCCGAAGGCTGTCTGATGTACTTCATACATCTTTCTGGCCTGCTCTTCCTTACACCCTTCCTCTTGGACAGGCTCCCTGTACCATCTGCAAAACCCTCACCCAGTATTCCCTCTGTGGGCGCAAAGCCCCAGCCCTGGCTGTCCCCAGCCTTCACATCCTCGCAGCAGTGGCCAGGTATTGGGGACCTCCCCGTGCTGCATACGGCAAGTCCCCAGCATCAAAGGAATTGCTCCTGGCTTCGTTTCTTTTGCCTCGGTCGTTTCTCCTGGCTTTGCCCCCAAATCTTGGCTTTGCTCGGCTTTGCTCCTGGGAATCCTGAACCAACAGGACGGATTTACTCTCCCACTCCAAGTAGCAGAAATGCAGAAATGCCCTGTAAAACCCTCAGCTGGGAAGGCAGCGGTCTGTGAGGGGTCTGCCTGTCCTCCTGCCTGGAGGAACACCCACGGGCAGCACAGGGGCTCTTCCCCAGCACCACACCTTCTCAAGGGAGGAAGGAAATTTTGCCTTCAAGGAGCAGTCTCTAAGAGCCGACCTGAGAATCCACGTCTCAGCGCCGAAAGAAACCATTGTGCGGCAAAGAATAGTACACAATGTAAGCACTCAGCAGAGAAGAAAATAATTTTATCCTGATTTCTAGTGTCTTCCTGACTTGTGAGCACCCTCCCATGCTCACACATGGCAGCAGAACAGGCACACAGCAGCGAGATATTTATATGAAGATCCTGCTGTCTCCGCAGCTATCTATAGCATTGCTGGCTGTGCCCAGGGCTCCAGCCTAAGGTTTGGTTCCCCTCGCTGCGGCTCGAGCAGCTGGAAGGTCCCTGCACAAGGGGACAGGGCCAGCACCCCATTTTTTCCGTCACCAAAAACCCGAAATAAGGAGCCACCACATGATGGAAGCCGGGGTTTGGCAGGGCTGGGACCCACGGGCGCTGCAGCATCCTTTTTGGGGCGCCGCCGGGAGGGGGTCACCCCACTGCCCCCCTGCAGACGAGGGCCCCCGGCTCAGGAGGACGGGGAGGCGAATCAGTATGCAGGAGTGGTCGCCGCTCGCCAATAAATTAGCATAAACCACTCTAGGAGGTAAATAGACATACAAGGCGCCAGTGTGTGCAGCGTGGGCTGCGGCTTTGTCTCAGCCCCACTATTGTCACGGCCCCTGCTGCACGCTGACCGAGTGGGGCTGTGTGGTGGTTTCTTACACTTTTGACTGCTGGATAAAAGGGGGGAACATAAAGAGAGGGGAGAACTTTTTTTTTTTTTTTTTGATTTTTTTTATTTTTTTTTTTTATAAGTCCAGACGAAGTTACAGACGTCTGTTAAACGTCAATTACAGCTGAATAAAGACGTCTGCTTAAGGCTTAGTTATGGCTCCTTTCAGCCACCGAGATTTTTCCAGGGCTGGCCCGGGATGCCTTCGGCAACCTAATTTGGAGATTGTAACTCTATAAACAGGCCCCGGCATTAATCAAGGCTGGTGAAAATGCAAATGACGGGGGCTCGGGGATGGGACGGGGTCCTGAGCCTTGGAGCTCGGGGCAGGGAGTAAAAAGGGGAAAGCAAAGGCGAGGAAGAAAGGGGCCGTGCGGAGGAGCGGGGACCCGTAAATAGGGAGCTTGGTGGATTTTCCCCACTCTCCTGCAGGGGCTGTAAGGGGTATTTCCATGCCAGGCCGCTTAAGGTTTTTCCCAGCAGGACCAAGGCCGGAATACCAGCAAAGTGGGCATTGAATGCCTTCAAATCCCTCGGGATCAGTGGGTGATTTGGGGGATCAGGGGGTGATTTGGGGCACCCAGAGCGGCCGGTGGGAGGGCAGTCACGGCTCCACACCGCCTGCCGTGTGTTCTGCTGCTCTGATCCCCATCTTGTCGTGGTGACAAGGCCTCCAAGCTCCAGCTGTGGGGAAGGAAGCCCCAGATCAGTGCTGCTCACACCCTTACAAGCCATCCTGGTGACCACAAAAAGAGATCTGTGTGGAGAAAGGTGCCCAGGCAGCGAGGGACCTGGTCCCTCTGGGATACCTCCACGGCAGGAGGACGAGGGCGCAGGGCTGTACCCACACTAGGCCTCACCACGGCACTGCCTTCCACACCCTCTCCTCTCCCCTTCAGATACCACGGCTTGAGGGGAGGACAGGAAGGGGGATTTGCTGGAGAACATTACAACCAAAATGCACACCCCAGGTCCTTCCCCTGTGGCTGGTGGCAGCCTGGTGCAGAGGGGACAGCAGGCCAAGAAACATGGTTGACTGTCATAACTCATATATCCACCACAACGGGGCTGAAAAACCACCTGCGTGCTCACAGAAACCCCCTGAAGGGCTCACTCCAGCCTGAGGAGAACCTGCAGGGGGGATTCGAGCTTCTTTTGGTCATGGTTTCTGCACAGCTGAGCAGTTTGCTCACAAAAAAAACATGGCTTGTCCCAGCGAAGCGTGGATGAGGGAGGCGATGCGCCAGGGCTGCAGGGAAGCCCACGCAGGGGGGTGGCCCATATTCCTGAGTGGTTTTTGTGGGATTTTATTTTTTTATGACCAGGTGCTGGTCAGAGGGAGACCAAGAGAAGGGCAGGAGGTGAGACCTGGGGACCTGCAAACCCTGGTGCAGGCGTCACCAGTTCTCCATGGCCCTGATGTCCTCCTTCCCCATTCACCTGGGAAGAGGAGGACGGGTGGATTTTGGGGGAACCACCAGAATTTCCACAGGAAAAAAAGGCCAGGCCTTGGGCTGGGGAAGCACCACTCAGCCCAGCAAGCAGGAGACAACGGAAAAAGAAGGGGTGGACGTGGGGAGAAGAGAGCAAAGGGCCAAAAGCAGGGGGGGATGCGGAGTGGGGCGCCAAGTGAGCCCCATGGACAACACCCAGGGCTTCCCGAAAAGCAGGAGGACGGGGTGGGCCAGCGACAGCTGGAAGATTTAATTGCTCCTCTCCGCAGACCTGCTCGGCTCCCTCCCTCTCAGATCTGCATTTCAATATGAGAGCAGCAGTAAGTGGGATGCCGCTGGAAGGGGTTAGAATGATTAATCATTTAAAAAGCAAGATCTTAATTACAGGGTGCAATTTTTGCTATTTAAGGAGTCCATTAGTTTCCAGAAAGGAAAAAAAAATATATATATATTGCAGGTTATTCTCCTTTTGAAGCGAATTGGGGTTGGGGGGGTGGGGGGGAGGAGGACCGGTGGGGAAGGGGGGTGCAGCGCCCAGGCTGGCGTGGCCGCCCCTGCTGGGGCGAGGGCGTTGGGATGCGAGGACGCCGAGGGGGAGGCGGTGTCACTTGTTCCCCGAGCGATATTTTTGAAGGGTGCTGGCTGTGAGCGTTTGCTGCGCTCAACCACGCGCTGGCACGATCCAGCAGGGCTTCTGCTCGCCGCAGCTCCTCCTCCCCGGGGGCACGGGGAGGATGCGGCCCCCGTCACCGCTGCCGCTGACCCCTCGGCCGAAATAGCTCCCTGAGGGCGCGTTGCGGGGTAATTGGCGTGATAAGAGCTGGTCCGCTGGGAGCTGGGCTGAGACCTCTCGCAGCTCGTCTCACCCGGGGCTGGGCAGCTCGTGGCCGTGCCGCTGGGGGCTGCGGAGCACGGGGCACCCACCGCCAGCATCCCGGGGACACGGGGAGCGGGCTGCGCACGGGGTCAGTCCCGGCTCGCCCCGCGCCGCAGCCGGCGGGGAGGTGACGGGGGTTAATCGCCCACCGCCTCCCCTCTGACCCTTCTGTGGGTTTTTCTCTTGTATGGTCATTTAGCCGTCCCCTGACACAAAAGGGAGCGATTAAACACAGCTCAGGCCCTTCATGCTTTAGTGGATTAATTTGCTGATCCCCCACGGATTAAAGGTCTCGACAGGATCAGCGGGAGCAGCGGTGCAGACCCCGGCGGGAGGAGGCCACTGATAGTCCCGGGCAAGCCCCAGCCCGGAGCAATCCCCGGGGACCTCACCCCCTCCTCACGGTGTCACCGAGCCGTGTCAGGGTTCAAGGCATCGGAAGCTCAGCTAAATACCGGCTTCCCCAAATCCTCCCGCTCGCTTTGCTAGGCCAGCGGCCCCGCGCCCCTCGGGGGTTTCGGGCCATGGCCACGTCATTTGTAAAAGATGGGAGGGAGCAGGGAGGCAGCACTCGGCTGGAGAGCTGCACGCAGCGCTGCCACGGACACGGCGTGGGCTGGGGGGCTCTGCTCCTGCTCCTGCAAGGGAGGAGAGCTCGTCCCCAAAGCCTCCGGCCGAGGCAGCGGAGGGGTGAGCAGGAGCAGCAGGGGAGAGGGGGACGAGTTTGGGGCGCTGCACCGGGCGGGGGCTGCGCTGCCCTCCCCAGGCCCGCGGGAAGCAGAGATTGCATCTGCCTTTAATTACTCCCTCTCTGCATATCAGATGCTCGTGCACCTTCTGCACATGAATGCTGATTAATTGCAGGGTTAGGCTCTGAGGCAGGCCGGACCACATTATTTCTGATGTTTGCTCTTTTCACGAGGAGAATAAATGCCATGAATCCACAGTAATCAGTGGCTTTTAGCTTGTCACTCTTATGACACTCTTTACTTAGACCAGGAAATGGCAAATGTGGTGGAAATAAGAACTTTATTATCTATTTTTTTTTTTTTTTTGCTCCCAAAAGGGAGGTGTGTGTTGGGGGCTGGGGGGGGGGGGGGGGGGGTGGCAGAAGAAGGTGGTGGGGGCACGCGGGAGATGGAGAAAGAGGCTCCATTTTCCCTGCATCCAAGGAGCCGAGCTTCACCACGTTCGGCGAGGGAGAGAAGAAAAGCGATGGCAGCAGCTTTGTGGTGGCTCCTCGGGGAGGAGGCCCCAGCGGGCAGGGGCAATGGGGGGCGTGGGACCCTCGGGGTGAGCCATCCCCACCCTCCTGGGCTCCCCCAGTGCCGTCCCTGCTGGTTTGGTGGCCACGAGCAGCATCGCTGCACCAGGTCACGCCGGGTCCCCAGGAGCCACCCGGGCATGGGGATGGTGAACAGGCCACCACGAGAGGATTGGGGTGTGCTGAGGTTCGGCTGGGGTGCTCAGGGCTCCTCCGGGGAGGGGGTGGCTGCACCCATGGGTGGGAGAGCTGCAGGGCACAGGGCTCACCCTGCTGCGACCTCCGCCGTGCCTGTGGCCTTGCAGCAAGGGACAGCCTGAAATACATAACGTGGGCACACACCATAAGGCCACCTCCAGGGCTGGATGTCCCTTCAGACCCGGGTGACATCCCCAAACCCTGCTCCCTGGAGGAGAGGAGCGAGGAGGAGGCCCCACGATGTCCCAATGCCGAGCGGGGACAACCACCAGCCCCGCGTCCCTCGTCCCCGGCCTTCCCTCGCCGGCAAACCCCGCTCGGCCCCAATCGGCTCAGGTGGGAAACCCTTTCACCGCCTCCCTCAATGCCCTGCTAGCGATCTCATTGCCGCCTCTTAGCTCAGTGCGAGGGCAGCCCTCCGCTTTTCAGCCGCGAACATCTGGCGTGCAGCGGGCGGGCGGCCGCCTCCGGCCCCCTCCCCGCGCCCCCGCTGGGGGGACGCCCGCAATTAGGCAGCCCCCGGCGCCCCGGCCTCGGCCCCGCTCAGGTGAGCGCCCGGCCAAGGAGGGGTAATTAAGGTTAATCAGGGGGCCGGGGGGTCAGGGCGGTGCTGGGGGAGACCCCGCCAAGTCTAATGGCGGACCGTAATTAGGCAGCTGTGGAGAAGCGGTTAATGAAGACGGCGACCGTTAATAAAGCTCTTCCTGAGCAGCCTTCTGGCCCGGGTAATTGAGGGATTTGCAAGTGCCATCTCCCCCCTTCGCCCTGTAATGAGCAGACCCCGCCGCCCGCCTTAACCCTTCCGGGGACGGAGCCGGTGGTGGCGGTGGCAGCGGGGCCGGGGCGCGGGGCGGCAGCCCCCAGCCTCTCCCACGCCAGGCCCTCGGCACCGGGTCCCCGGGAGCCCTTTGAGCCCCGCTCAAAGCGGCTGGCAGCGACTTTTCTCGCAGATGCTTGGGTTTCCCACGCCTGCCTCGGCATTATGCAATCCCCCCCCGGCCCCACCACCCACCAGCGCCGGGATGTCATCATCAGCCCCGGCCCTGGGAACCCACATTGTTAGCTTAGTAAATAGAGAAATCCCCACTCAAGCATTGCAAATGAGGGCAGAGGGGGAGCCGGGGAACCGCTGCGGCCGCTGCGGCCGCGAGGTCTCTCCCCTCTTTGAGTTGTCAGATGAATTCAGCGCTTAACAAAGAGCGAGGGAGGGAGCGGAGCTGTCGCTGCAGCTGGGCAGGGCGGCAGGAGGAGGCAGGATGGCGATGCCACCGGCCACCGCTCCGGCACGCAGCTCCCAGCCCCTTTACTACCTGCCCCACGCCTGGGCACCATCAACGCCGCGTGCTCAGGGCTCACAGTGCACTGGGGGGGACATTTTTGGCAGCAGGGTGGCCACGCAGGGCACGGTGACACGTCCCATCCCCGCTCAGCACCTCTGCTGCCCTTTCCACCCGCGTGGCTGCGGTGCCCTGGCCGTCGTGCTGAGGCCTGGGGAGCCCCAGGGCCAAATCCCAGCTCCAGGGGGCTTCTGAGGCGACTGGGAGGTCTCCGAAATCTTTATTAAGATGCAGCGGCGTGGCTGCCCTTCCCTGACAGTTGCCTTAGCCTTGAGCTGGTGAAGGTCACGGTAATGCTCTGGGAGCTTAGCCAGCTTTCTTCCCTCTCGCTCCCTGCCTGGTGCTGGGAGCAGCGATGCTGTTCCTGAGGCTGAGCCACGCCGTGCTGCCCCAAAAAGCCCCTCCTGCAGGCTGATTTTCGGAGGGTGCCGGCCCTGCCCTGCCTCTGCTTTGGCCCTGGGGATGGAGCGACCGCACCAGGGGCTTTCGCTTGGCCAAACTCTGCCCCTCCAGCAGAAGACCAAAGAGGGGCGGATGTTACACCTCCCGCCCTGTAATTCTGCATGCATGGCGATAAGGTGCTGGGAGAGAAGGACAGCATTTTGGTTTGGAAGGGGCACTGAAGGAGAAGCCTCCTCCTGCAGCTCCATGCCCTGGGGGCCCAGGTGGCCGGGCCATTTTGCACCCACACTGGGCAAGAGCCACGCAGACATGCAGCAGCCCCACGGCAGCACCCCCGGCCTAGCAGGGTGATAAATCAGCTCCCTGCTCCTTGCCTCCGTCCTTCCCCTCGTGTGAGCAGGATCCTGACCCCAGGAGATGGCCAGGGCTCACCTCCCTGCCTGCATTTGGGGGAGCACCAGGGGGGACAGCCCCATGCCCCACAGTGCCCGGCTGCTGGGCTGCAAGTTAACTCACTTCCAGCTATTTCAGGGTGCCTTTTTTCCTGGGCAGATCAAATTCCTATTAAATCGTGGGTAAATAAAGAGGGAGAAAAGGCTCAGAGGTGACCAAGTGCAATCCGATAGCAGCCCGGCGGCTGCTGGTGTTGGGTATTACCAACACAGCCCTGTAATAAATACATCCTCGCCCCAATTATTTACCAGCAAACCTGCTTGGCAGATCCCACATGGAACACCACACGTAGATTTTCATGCGAAGGTTTATTTATTTTTTATTTTTTTGGCTCCATGCTCCATAAAACACATTTACCCAGTCACATACAAAATACATTTATCCCGTTTCTTTAAAACAAACAAAATAACCTCTCCTCTCCATCTGGCCTCTTTCTCTGCTCCTTTCTAGCCTGGTCTGCTTCTCTACTCCTCGCAATATGGAACATGACAGGGTATTTTCAATGCTATTTTTGTCCGTTGTGTCATAGCTTATATTTAAAATAGCATTTAAATCTGCCAAGTAGTGCAGTGTTTTAAACTGCTGTCAGACTGAATTTCTCCTCCTACATACCGCATATTTCAGATACGGCTTAAAGACAGCTGAGGGGAGCTTTTGAGGCGGGGGGAAGGTGGAGGTGGCTGGGGACCCGATTGTCTGCAGGTGTGCGGAGAGCCAGAGGGTGTTAACAGCAGAAAGGGGCGCTGAGCTCGGGGGCGGAGGGGGGCCACGAGCCCAAAGACAGCCCGATGGGACAAGGGAGGGTGTGGGATTGGCGTGGTCACCCCAGGGAAGGGCTGGGACACCTCTTGCTCCTGGTGCCCCCCCTCTCACCATGACCAGGGGCTGTGATGGGGTGTCCAGGGGGTCCCACAGGGGTCTGCATCCATTGCTCCTGCTGCTGTGGAAACAGGGGCTGGGGGTGCCCTGGTCTGCAGGAGAAATGAGGGCCCCCACATGGTGTTTGCTTTGTATTTGGGGTTCATAGCAGGAGTCCCCGAAAGGGGGTCAGACGAGCCTTCAGAGATAGCAGGAACACGGCAAACTGGGGGCTTGTCCTGCACTGCTCGCACAGGGTTTTATTTCCCCTTTCTGCCCTGATGGTTTTTCCGGGAGGTGGCTGACATCTGGGAAGTCCTGGGGCAAAGTCACACAGCCACGGCCTTGGTTAATGCCTGGGGAGGGCCTGCTCCTCATCCCCTCTCTTCCTCACATTTTCTGAGGTCTAGAAATGCACATTTGGGGAAAGAAGGATGCAGCTTGTAGGGGCAGGCTTTGCAGGCAGCCGCAGCCTTCCCGCGCCCCCTCCTCACCCAGGGATCTCAAGAGGAGCCCAGACCCAAGTCCATCCCTCCCAAAACTTCAGCACCAACCGTTTAAACCCTGCCTATCCCTGCAATCCGTGTCAAGCCCAATCCCTCCCTAGAAACACCTGCCTGGTGCCCTGGCTTGAACCTGGAGGTGTTCCAGAAATAGGTTTTCCTCTCTCATTCAAGCCCAGGTTGTTTTTGTTTCATACATACAACCTGCAGGCCTCTGCTCCTAAGTGCTGGAGCAACCGTGCATAGTGACAACAGGCACAGCAGAGAGGGCCCACAGGGGGGGAGCATCCCTGCACCAAGCCCCCCAGTCCTTGATCCCATTTCTCTTCTTCCACATCTCTTTTTTTGGATGCGCTGGGTGGCCGAAGCTCTGGCGACAGCCCCCACGGCGGTCGGGGGAGATTTTCTGCTGCTGGCACCCCGGCGGTGCCCGGTGGGGTGGGGGCTTCAGGGGGTGCACCCCAGCTTCCAAAGAGGGTTTGGGGTTTCTTTTCCTGCAGATACCCCAGGCAGAGCCTTCCTGCACCCGCTCGTGCTGCGGCGCGGTGCCCGCCGGCCTGCGCCCTCTCCCGGGACGCGCGTGTGTGCCGCTGATATCTCTGCCCATCCTCTTCTGTCAACACCGCCTGAGCGAGGGAGAGATTTGATTTTTAGCATCGTGCCCTCTGTGTCAATAACTCCCCCCCCGGCCCTTCTCGGCAGCTCGGCCGTCTCCTCGCCCCCCTCTCCTGCTGGTGGCGGATACCGGGAGCCGTGCGGGAGGGCAGACAAAGAGCAGCCCCCCCTGCCCCTACCCCCGGGGGGGCAGCAGCCCCTCTCTCCCCTTCCCTAGGGGCCTTGTCCCCCTCCCCAAATCCCCCTCCCCGTGTCCCCCCCCCCAGGCTTGCAGTAACTCCTCTTGCCACAGGGTGCCACTATGGCAAAGCTGTACGCGCCGCCGGCCCCGCAGCGCTGTTGTGTAAGAGCTACCTGGAGCTCCCCGTGTTTTTCTCGTTGTGTGTCCCCCCATCGTGCCCCAACGCCACCCCAAAACTCCCCCCCAAATGTCAGAGAGCAAGGGGAGCAGGAGGCCGGGCGGCCCTTGGTGGCGGAGGGATGCTGTGGTGTCCCCACGGCTGCCTGGCACTGCCCCGGGGGGCAGCGGGGGCTGCAGCTCCGGCACCGGTGGGCCCAAGGGAAAGGGGAAATTTTAGGGGTTTGGGGCTGGGTGAGGAGCCTGTGAGCAAGGGGAGATGGTGCCTAACGCAGGGGCGAGGAAGGGCGTGTGGCTGAGCGAAGGGGAGCTGCACGGGGAGCCCTGCGGCTGGCACCGGCCTTTCCGCGGGGATGGGGCCCAGCAGGCCCACGGGTGCTGTGGGAACGGGGATTCTGCAGCTGGGGCATCCCACCCCATCCCATCTGACCCCATCCAACCCCATCCCATCCATCCCAGCCCATCCCATCCCCCCCATCACACCCAACCCCATCCAACCCCATCCCATCCCACCCCACCCCACCCACCCCATGCCACCCTACCTACCCCATCCCACCCCTCAGGACCCCATTCCAAGTTCCTCATCCCCCCAGCACCTCCTGCCCACTCCCCAGCCTCCTCCCAAGGCCCCCGTGCCGCAGCCCCACGCTGCACCCATGCACGTGCACAAGGCGACGGCAAGGCTCATCCGAGGGAGCTGGGGTGAGGAGAGCCATGTGGGATCAGGCCGGAAACGTGGGATTTTTTAGGGTGAAAAGTGCTCTGCAAATGGCAGGCGGTGGGATCCTACACGCCGCATCCGCCGCAGGCAGAGAGAGAGAAGATTCTCCTCTTCCCTCGCTAATAAAGTCTGGCTGAAATGACACAGTATAATCAGTGTTTACCTGGGAGTTTACATACGGTTTGTTGTAATTATAGTTTCAATTCCTGCTTTTGCATTTTTTTTTTCAAACATCTATTTTTCAATCAGTAAAAGTAAATACTATTTTCAGCCCGATGTAATTCTTCCACTCCCGTGGCCACAAACACAGCGAGGAGAGCGATTCCATTTGTGCGCTGTGCAATTGAGCAGAGAGAGGAGCCCGGCGGCTGCTCAGCCGGGGCGAGCGGGGACCTGGGGCCGAGCCCCTCTCCCGGCCCCTCCGCCAGTCCCAGCATCTCCACCGGTAAAGGTAAAACCAGCACCAGGCCCGGACGCCGCCTCCTATCACCTCCGCATCTCCAAACCCCTACAGCTGCCTCGTCGGAGGCACCGGGGAAGGGATAAGAGCCGTTAGGTGCGGCATCATTTATTCCTGGGCTGGCAAAGCTTTGTTCCAGCTCGGGGAGTGAGTTGGCACTGAAAGCATCGCGATTCCCCCCTCGATTTATTTTTTATTTTTTTCTCCCCCCTGCTTTTAGGGGTGTGATTTATAACAAATACAGTATCCGGGTGTCAGGTCCCTTCTTCACCCAACTATTGCGGTGCACACGCTGATTAAAACCGCCCGGTTCCTCCTCGTCCATCCATCAGCCGCTCTGGGGACACGCTTGGACATCCCCACACCTCCAAACCCGCGGGCCCTGCTGCCAGGGGTTGAGCCAATATTGGCCGCCCAGTTGTGTATTTACAGGTGTGCACATTTGTGCCGTGCCCCTAAATCCTTGCAAGAAGAATAACAATAATTGGGAGCATGTCTGGAGGAAGAATCAGGCATGGTTGGGGTGCGGAATAAAACCGAATGCCTGAAGTGGTGCACGGAGGATTCCAACCTCAGCCACTCTGTGAAATATTAGCATTTTATGTCCCCAAATCAGACGTCATCTGAACATGGTGCCAAGCCCTAGCTGCTGCCCAGGCGTGCAGGGGAAAGCTGGGCGATGCAGGGCACCCTTCTCCTTGCTGGAGGGTCTCACCCAGCCCCTCACGGGCAGCAAGCAGAGACCACCAGCCCTGCAGCACCCTGCGATGCCCCAGGGATGCCAAGCATCCTCCCCGCAGCACCCTCAGCATCCTCATTTTGGGGTAAAAAAGGGTGATGCGGGTGCCTCCCAGCAGCTGCATCCTTGGCCTCAGCTCTGACAAGCTCACAGCGAGGGAAATTATTTTTTCACTACCCCACACACGCAGCACCCAAAAGGCTGCTGGAAAACACGCCGTTTCCCCCCGGTATTTAAAAAAAAACACCTCTATTTCCCCTACAAAATTAATTTCTGAGCAGAAATGGCCGGCGTTTGCCACCCCAGCCGCCGGCACGCTGTGTCCCCAGCCACCAGCATCCTCCAGCCCCGAGCCCGGGCTGCGGTGGCGGCACGGCCCCGCGGCAGCAGGGGCTCCCCGGCCGTTTGAAGTTTTGCTGCGCGGATAAATGCGTGGCCCTAATTCGGGGCTTTTTTACCCAGAGAGCCTGGGCTTCGGCCAACGCATCCCCAGCGGTTTTTTTGGGGGTTTGTTTGTTTTTGCCAAGGTGGGAGGACGGAGGGAGAATATTGTCCAGCGAGTGCAAGCCATCCCTCTCCCACCACTGCCCTGCAGTCAACAGAAAAATTTTTAAAACCAGTCTTTTTCAATTAAAAAAAAAAATAATAATGTTTGTTTTCTCTTGCCTTTTTTTTTTAATCATTTTATAAAAAAAAAAAAGCTCTTCTCACTGCCTCCCAAACCTGTGTATATTTTCTTACCGCCTTTCTTAAAAGCCTATCGCATTCAACCTTTTTCCCCCCAAAAAATTAAGAATTATCTGTTTAAAACCATCACCCAAAATATTTATCGCAAGGAACAAAGATATTGGAATCTTCTCTGCGGTTTTGATTTCAATTCTCCTTTTCAGGCTTTTATCTTTTCAATCCAAATTTCTGTGACAATAATCAGATTTTGATTGACATTAAAATTATTTATTGTCACATTGTAGCTGTTTAATAAATTGTGCCTGCTTTTTTGGCTTATAAATGCTGTATCTTTACTACCTTGTTGCTTAATTCAGGGGAAGGAGGCACTCGTGAAGGCAGGCATCAATATTCTCAGCCTAGACAACATGTAAAAATGCCTTTTTACACACATGTCCCTGAGAACAGAGAAACACAGCCCCACCTCTTCAGTAATTTAGATTTTGAAAATCTCCCTGTTTTGTAAAATTTCGCTTTATTTTATAATGCTAAAATATGCTTCTGCGCACTACGTGCAAGAGGAAGAGGATTTTCATCTCCATTCAGGTGCAGAACAATTAATTTGTCAGAAGTATTTTAAAAAATCAGGAAAACAATTCAGAACTACTTTCATGATCCAGATTTGAGAGGTTTTTCACCATTCTGGGAGTGAGTTCGTCAAAAAAAAAAAAAAAATTAAAAAATAAAACAAAGCCCTGAGACATTAATTTCAGAGTGCTATTAAAATCTGGGTCGCGTAGCAAATGATTTTTTTTTTTAATTTCTACAAATTACTGAAAGTTAAAAGGAACATCAGCTCATTTTACTTTAAAAAAAAAAAAAAGAGAGAGAGAGAGAAAGAGAAAAATTTTTAGAAGCACAGAGAATGGAGAATTTTGGAATAAATCAGAAGTAGGCAGAGCCGAGCTCCACACCTTGGCAGGAATATTTTTCTGGGCAGAAATATTTAGGGAGAGCTCGGGGGGGTGAAAGGCATCATCTGCTGGGGGGGGCCCTGTGGTTTCAGCCCTGCATTAATGGGGACGACGCTGAGCACCCCCCCCACAAGGCCTGGGCTCTGCACCTCAAGGGATGCTCTGGGGATGCTGGGGGGTGCGGGTACCATTCTGGGGGGATGTGGGGTCCCCGTGGGGACGTGGACACGCGTGGTCCCGTGGGGATGGAGGGTTCCCCAACCCCGGGTCCCCACCGAGGCGAGCCCCTCCTGGAGCATCTCCGCCGAGCACCAGGCGGCCGCAGAGGCGCTGGCAGCCGCGTTTGTTTACGGGCTGAATTTGTATTAAAACGGTTCATTATTTTCCTGACTGGCAGGTTTCCAGTGTCCGTGCTAGTTAATAATTGCAGCCAATTAAACGTTCGCAAAATATGCAATGCGGGAGTTGGGGGGGCAGAGGAGAATTTCTCGCGAGCCCGTGCCCGGCGTGGCATCGCCGCGAGCCCCGGCGCCGTGACATCCCGGGGCCATGGGATGGGGATGCTGGGGGACAAAATTTGCAGCTGGTGGGGAAAATGCAAGTCCCCCCCTCCCTGATGGTGTGTGCAAAACGCCAGCACTGACCCCCAAAAGCCTGACCCTACAGACAGGGCTGGCTGGGCTCAGAGGGGCCTCGCCCCACCGCGAGCATCCCGATTTCTGCTTTTTCCCATTTCCCCTCATTTTCTCCCATCTCCCAGACACGCTCAGCCTTGGCAGGCCCTGCCTGGCAGCTCAGCCCCTCTGCATTCCACCCCCGTCAGATAAATAAAACACTTATGGCACAAGCCAGGCTCCCGGGGACAAAACCCACCGGGTTGCCGAGCCGAGGCGGCCCCGGCTGGGTTCGTGGGGGTGACCTCGGGTGCCTTGTGCGAGCAGCGAGGACGGGCACCCATTTATCTCCCGCAACTCGAGAAGGGGCCGGAGGAGATGAAGAAAGGAGCGTTATTTAGTTCACATTTGCACCGGCCTTTGAAGCCGCGGAGCTCCGCCGCGTGCTGGCAGGGGCGGTTTGGAGGGGGAAGGCTGGCTGGGGGGCTCCAAAATCGCTGAGCTGGGGGCTGGGGGGGGGGGGAACGACAGCTGGGGGGGTCCACGCTGCCTTTCAGAAAGGCAAATAATCACAGCCTAGGTTAGGTCTTCCGTCGAGAGAATAATTGTGCTTCTAAAGGCCCTGATATGATGAGCAGCACCGCTTTGAAATAGAAATAAATACATAAATAAATCAGGGATCTTGGACTGATTAAGGCAATTGCTTCCCTTGCTTTTGCAACCCCTTTGGGTCCTGGTTCCCAGAGCCAATTACATATTTAAAAAGTTTCCTTCTGAAAAAAAAAAAAAAGAAAAAAAAGAAAAAAAAAAAAAAAAGGGCTGCAACTCTAAAATAAAGTTTCTTTGTGGTTGCCTAATGAACAGCGAGGGCCGGGGCAGTTTACTGCTTATTAATTGGTTTTAAATGGCTCCAGCTCCATCCTGGAGCATCTTTACGAGCCGGCCACAATGCTCAGGGTCAGGGCACGGCGGGCACAGCGGCCCCGGGTGCTGCGCTCCTCCCGCACGGCCACGGGGCTCCCGGGACAAGCAGCCACGGGGGGGGCTGTTTCCAGCACGTGGAAATTCAGGACGTAGGTTTGCTCTCGTGCACGTTAAAAATGTTTTAATTTATCAAGAGATTCGATAAACCACTCGAAACCCTCGATTCCTGCGTTTTCCAGTTACCTGTAAAGCTGGTGTTCTTAACCCAGCTTCAGTGGTGGCTGCTGCAAATGTCTTTAAGCATGGTAGCCTGGCATTTTAACCTGACTTTTCTTAGCTAAAAACCCCCAAGTACATGATCAGAGAGTGTACATATACCATGCTCGGTTGTGCACCAAGGCCCCTGCCTTCCCTGGAGGAATGGATGCAACCAGGGGAGAGGAGCTGCTGAAGCCCTGAGGATGCTCAGCCACTGTTTTTGTAAATATGAATTCATTTTCTCCAGCTTCCTACACCTCCTTTTTCTCTCAGTGCTCCCCAACAGGGAGACTCACTTTGCCACCCTCTCCCCATCCTGCCCAAGCCTCAGATTATTTTTAGGCTCTGCACAACCACGGGAGCTTTGTCCCTGCTGCTCCTCCTTGTCCCGAGTGTCTGGGCACTGCTGGGCACCCAGAGCCTGCAGGCACCGAGAAAAGGCTCCGGTCCCCGCCCAAAGACAGCCAGGGGTTGAATTTGGCCACCAGGTTCATTATCCTCAAACCATCACAGCCTTTGTGCCACGCCGGCCTCCCCGCCAGACCTCCAGCAGGAAGGGAGAGCAGACCTGGGAGGGCTCAGACAGCCGGGGCCCTGCCAGCACCTCAGCAGCTGGGGCTACAAAGAGACCCTTTTTCTGCTTAGATTCGCCTCTTCCAACATCTCCTCTCCGTAAACGTGCATTATCGGCTGCGGGAATTGTGTCTGATTGGGTTTGGGAAGCAAGGAGCTGCCGATGCCTTTGATATTTGCCAGAGTTGCTTCCAAGCCCAGCCTATTCTCGGCCCCCAGCCCGCAGCGTGTGTCACCTCCGATGCACAATTCGGAGCTTTAACTCGAAAAATAGCATCATGTTTGCCACACTTTGTACGGTTCCACCCCGGCTGTCCGCGCGTGACTCTCCATATGTGTGTGTGTGTGCGTGCGGGCCGGGGGTGTGACAGCACCGCGGTGACACAAACAGCTCAGCCCGCAGCTCCTGCAGGACAAGAGCAGCTCAGGCAGCCCGCAGGAGCGGCTGCTTGCCTGTGGCATGGGTTTAATTCCTTCTGGCCAGCCAGCAGGGTTAGGGGAGCCTCGTCTGGCTTAAAACCCAAGAGTTGTCCCCGGTGCACAGACACACACGGCGGTGCTGTGGGTGCGGGCACACGGCTGGGCCGTGCCGGGGCTGATTCAGGGTGATGGGGCCAGGCTGGTGCACGACAAAACGCCAGGCACATCCAACCCGTACCTCAGCACTTTGCAGAGCAGGAAAGAAGCAGCAATTAACCCGCAGGACTCACTAATGCCCCTGCTTTACCCGTGCACACACGCGTGCAAGCGGGCAGATCCACCCCGAGTGGATTCACAGCTCCTAGATCACAATGCTGATTTATTTTTTTTGTTGTTTCTTATGGTAAGGGATAAATTATCCAGCAGGAACAGCTCGCCCCGATTCTGGGGTTTCTCCGGTAGCACCTTGCTGGCCCCTGCCCAGCCCGAGGGGTTTCGTAAAGGGCTCTGGAATAACGCTGGGAATGTCAGTGTGTGGGAAGGAGGAGGAAGGTTCTAGCTGCATGGGGTCTTCCATCTCCAGCTCTGTTTCTATGGATATCTGAATGGAGTTTATATTTATCCCTGCTGTTTGAGCCATTTGTGCAACTTTGGAGGTGGAGGAGAAGGAGGCGGAGGAGGAGGCAGAGGAGGAAGAGGAGGAGGACGCGACCCCCCCGCTGCCCGGCTGGGGGTAACAGGGCAGGAGCATCGCTCCTGGGCCCTGGGCCTCCTGCTGCTGCCCTGCAAAGGGCCAAAATTTGCAGGAGAAGGGGCTGCCCCTGACACCTTGCCCTTTGCTGTCAGGGCAGGATTTCGGGCAGCGTGCCCAGGCACCGGGGCAGGTAGGAGCGGGGAGGCGAGTGCCCGCCTTGGCCTGGCCCTCGTGCACCAGCTCCCGGAGCATTACCGTGATGGCTCCATCATTAATTGATCAATCACAGGATGACAGTTAATTAAGTAGAAAATAAAGCTACTCTGCCCAGCCTGGCATTAGTAGGCAGCGGCATTAAGATTTCTGGATTACAAAGAGGTGGGGGGGGGGGGGGGGAGGAAGGGAAGAGAAAAAAGGGAAAAAAGGGGAAAAAAAAGGGCACAGCTGGAGGAACGGAGCCATGGTGGTGGCGGGGGTGGCACTGCCACCAACAGCCACCCCAGGCCAGGTACAAGGCTGGGATGCTCGGGAGGCCTCGGGGTGGCGATGGCCGAGGGTCCCTGTCCTGCCCTGCGGGTGACCAGCAGCCGTGGTGGGGACAGACAGAGGGACAGAGAGCAAAGCGTCCTCATCCCCCCCACCTTGTGTGCCAGCAATTGTCCTGATATGAAAAATTATGGTTTTTGTTAAAAACTATTACTAATGAGGCGTCTTTCCTGCCCTTAATTGTTGCCAAGGCGATGACCCCAGCCAGCCATCTTTAATTAACTTAGACTAGATCTCCTGAAATGAGTTCCTCGGGTAAATTGCTCACCACGGCTTTCAGGCACGGAGCCGTGTTTGCCAAGCCCACCCGCCCCGGCACGCCGCCACCGCCACCGGCAGAGGTGGTGGCACGGGACCACGTCTCCCTCCGTCCCCACCCCGCCACCGGGGCAGGGGACCCGGGCTGGGCAACCCGGAGCAAGAGGCTGGAAACGGAGCGACGGGGAAGGAGCAGCTCGTGCCCTAGGAAGGGGAAGGGGATGAGGGAAGTTTTCTCCACAAAAGGGGAATTCGCACCGGCTGCCGGCTGCTCCCGGTGTGCCGGGGACCGCGCGGCTGCTGGCGCCTCTCCCAGCGCGCGGGGAGAAAATCACATTTCCTGCCTGACAGATAACGCCGGTCAAGAGAATGCCAGGACAATTCCTGAAAATGCCATAATTGTTTTAATCTGATCGCGGATAAAAGATAATGACGCTAACAATATTTAAACGTAATTATAGTTTCCTGCGGCTGTTGGGCTCCCTGAATACTCTCCACTCAAGTGGCTTTGTTTACGAGCGGCTTCAATAACGCCGGGCCCGCTGCTGCGGGTGCGTTTTTCTCTTCCGAGGCGTTTCCACCTGCACCTCCAGCAGGCGGTGGGATGGACGCTTGCCAAGGGGCTCGCTCCGCTCCGAGCTGCCAGCCCCACACCTCTCCTGCTGCTGCCCCACCGTCACCCTCCTGGGATATGATGCCCGCCTGGAAATCAGGGCTAGCAGGCATGGGTTGTACCCTGCCAGCACCCAAAGGGTGTAAATCCCCACCCTAATTGGGGCAGGTGCATGGTGGTGGGTTCGTAAAGGTCCCCAGGATGCTCTGTGCCAAGCCTGGAGGTGACACTGCGGTGGGGACGGTGACTGTGGTAGCAGCAATGGCAGGAACTGCCCAAAATGCGTGGGACCGGCACCCATCGGTGCCCACGGGGTTTGGGGACATGGGCAGGGAGACAGGAGCCCATCCAAATCCCACACTATAACAAACATGCTGTGGGCCAACGCAGATTTAAGGCCACCCAGAGAAATCTCGCAGTCAAACAGAACGGCAGAAGCAAACGCATGCCCTGAAAACGCAGAAACTGGGGAAAATCCGGAGGAGCAGCAACGCCCAGCACGGATGTAAAACCACGAGGCAGGACAAAGAGCTTCCCAGGAACAATTTGCCAAGGGCAAATAAAAAGCCCCAGAGGTGGCCGTGCAGGCAGGGCTGGGCGGTGGCAGCCGGGCAGCCGAAGAAGGAAACCAGATGAATCCCCTGCCCTGGCAATCGCTCACAAGATCTTACAGAAATTCCCCCACAGGAGGCTTTCTTGCGGGAGCCGGGTGCGCTCACAGGCCAGGTAGTGGTGGAAAAGGTCGCAGAGCTGCTCCCGCAGGAATAAACAGCGACAAAGGATGAGATTTCCACGGGAGTTTTGGAAGGACTTAAATATGAAATGGCTATTTCAGTAGCTGGAGCGTAGCCTCCTGTGTGAATCGGTCTTTGTAAATAGGAATGGAGGATAGCCAACTTCCGAAAAAGGGCTCGACGGGGGGTCCGGAA
The DNA here is from genome assembly GCF_963932015.1 of Anas acuta. NCBI lineage: Eukaryota > Metazoa > Chordata > Aves > Anseriformes > Anatidae > Anas > Anas acuta. The sequence goes on along the minus strand of NC_088990.1, from coordinate 8,344,947 downwards.
AATCACAACGTCCCGAGTTTAATGGGGAAAACAGATAGAAATTGTAACAAAGAATGAGTAGAAACAGCAATAAACCTGATTGTTTGGTAAATAAGGCCGGTCCCGTTGCTGAGAAGGGAAGTTTGAAAAGCAGCTCGGGAATGAATAACCGGTTAAAAGTTAGGAGACAAAGTGGCGTAACAAAACCTGGGGCTCCCGCAGCGGAGGGGTCACCGCCAGAGCCTCCGCGGCGCAGGAGCGCGGTGCTTGGGAGGCTTGGAAGTGGCTGGGGAAAGGGAGGAAGCTGCCAAGTGCCAATACCCAGCGCTGCTACAGCCCTGGCACTGCGCGGAGGGGGATAGAAGGGGCTCTGTGCTGATCAAAGCCTTAAAACGAGAAGGGGATTCGGTGGCGAGCGTGCACGGAGGGCGCAAATCTGCTGCCCACGCAGCAACGAGGCGGCTCCAGGAGAGCTCCGGGCTGTGGATGTGGCTTTGAACAGATCGCGTTGCTCGCTGGCAGGGGGGCAAAAAGGCAAAATGACTTGGGAAAGAGCAGAGCAGAGCGTGGCCATGGCAGGAGAGGAGCCCAGAGCTGGGGAGGCTGCGGGGAGGGACGGGGAGGCCGGCGGCTGGAGACGCGCGGGAGCTGCAGTCAGAGCGGGGACTCAATAGGGCTGGGGCTCTTCAGCCTGCCAAAAGAGTTGACGAAGGGGGATAAGAGCGGGGGGCTGTGAAAGCGTGAGTGGCAGGGAGAAGGTGAACGGGCACTTATTATTCCCTGCTCGTCTCAGCAGGAGAGGCAGAGAGCATCGGATGCTCCGGCTGGGCGCTCGGCACGGGAGCAGCTCTGGCACTCCCCTGGGGGGTGCAGGACCTCAATTTTAGAGGGGTTGGAAAAATCTTGGGGAAATGAAGAGCAGAGAGGTGCCTGGCTGCTGGAAGGGCTGACGGGGAGCCGGCTGAGGGCTCTGCTGGGTGCAGGCAGGCAGGAGGGCACATCCCTCACTGCCACCCTCCTGTGCCCTGTCCTGGGCTGGGGCACTTGTGGGGAGGGGACGGCTCCTCCCTGGAGCTGCCGTGGGTTTGGGGGTGTCTCAGTGTCCCCTGCTCATCCCCAGAGCATCTCTGTCCCCCAGAACACCTCAGGAGGGGACCTCTTTCCTAAAGCAATGGACAGCACCGACTCCCCGCTCCCAAACCCTGTTCCCACATTTCCCAGAGGACCACCCCAAAAAGCCTGACACGGACCCCATCCCGTGCCTTCCCCCAGCACCTACATTTCCCCAGCTCCTTGTCCTTCCCCTGCACCCCCCTCCAGAGCCGCTCAGTGCCTCAGACCCCCCCCGGCCCCCCGCAGCACCCCCTGCCCTGCTGTCCCTGCACAGCCAGGGGACGGGGGCGCTCCGTAGGGGGCAGAGGGGGCGCCCCCGTTACAAAGCTGGTAAAACACCACGCCGCTCGCCCACGCGGGACCGAGTTGCGGGTGAAGAGGGGGGGAGCTTCGCCAGGGAAACCCCTTCCCTGCTCCTCCCAGCGGCCAGCCCGCGGCCGCGGACACGCGTGGCCGGCGCCACGCGGCTCCACGGGCTCTGCGCAGCCCCGACGGGGCGTCCTGACATCTGTAACCAACACGGCGGCTCCGGCGAAGGCAGGGCTGCCCGGCCAGGCGGAAAATTAACACTGACATTGAGTTTAATTAAACAAAACAACCGGGCTGCGATTTGGAGCCGAGACGTGGCGGCAGCTGGGGGAGCCGCCATGGGCGCGCTTCGGGGGCGACCCCCGCGGTCGCCCCATCGGGACGGGACCGGCCCCGGTGTGCCGGGGCCACCCGGAGCCTGCCGTCTAGGGACGGGAAACGCCGTGTTTTCCCCGTTTTGCACGAAAAATAAACACTGCCGTGGGGGATGCCACGCGTGTCCGTGCCCCTGCGTGGGCCGGGGGAGCTGCGGGGCGCGGGGGGGCGCGGGGAGGGCGTCGAGAGGCGCTCGGGGGGGCGGATTTCGTTGACAGGGGTTGGGAAGTCTCCGCTCCGGACATCCTCGGCGCCGGGAGAGACCGACGGCAACCCGCACCCCCTCCGGCTCCGGCCCCGCTTTCCCCCTCCCCGACCGCAAATTAAAACAGGTGGGAAGGGCCGGGGCCGGGCAGGAAAACCCCGGGAGAGCCGCAGGCAGCGGGGAAGAGGCAGGGAACCGCCCGGCAGCGCCGCGCCGCGCCGCGCACCAGTGGCACCAGTGACACCAGTGGCACCAGCGGCACCAGCAGCACCAGCGGCTCGGCGTTACAGGGAAAGCTTTGGGGCTCCGCAGCCCACCGGGCGAGGCAGAGCCTTGCTGCTCGCCGCCCGCCTCCCGGGAGGGCGAAAGGGAGCTGAAAATAGCGCGCACCGCTGGCGCAAGGCGAAGCGAGGGCAGCTGCAGCTCAGGTGTCCGCCGGTCGGGGCTGGGCAGCTCGCCCTCGCCTTGCCGCTGCTTCTGCCCGACCCCCCCTCAACCCTCTGCCCCCTCGGGAGCTCCCTCCAGCCTCAAATCCCCCCCCGGACACCCAGCTCTGCTCCTGGAGGCGAGGAGGCTCTGCTGCCGGGCTCAGCCTCCTCCTCCTCGTACCCAGCCCCTAGCTGAGGGGCTCTCGGGCTGGTCATTTTATTTTATTTTATTTCTTTTTTTTTTTCCTTTTTTTTTTTTTTTTTTGGGGGGGGGGCGTGAAATGTCGGCTTTGAAGGATATTTGTAATAACATAACCAGCAAAATGAATGTCATATTTTTGCTCCAATGAATTGGATTTCCTGAAATATTGTCTCCGTAATGATGCCTTGAGGCTCCTCTGGATTAGATAACTCTCCAACCACATCAAGAAGGCTAATTATCCCGCAGCCACTTTCCCTGCGTTTCCACATCTATTTTCTCTACGTGTAGAGCTGTGAGATTTTCCCCAAACCTCCGGAGCTGCGTGGGGACGGGTGGCGGGGTGTCCCCCCTCCCCGGTCCCGGCAAGGCAGAGCCTTCGGGGCTGGTTCCCCCCTAAAAAAATCTCCGTTTCCAGGGCCGGGGCGGGACCCCCGACGGGGGACCCCCGTCGAGCGGCCGTGACGTCATAAATCCGAGCCAATTCTGGCGAGTTTGGCTCCTGGCGTCAGCAGGAGCTGGCCAAGGAGAGCCGAGAGGAGCGGCCGGGGCGCGATCCCCTCGACGGCTCCACGGGCACATGGGGGGACGGGATCCCGGGGGGGGCGGGGACACGGCTGGGGGTGGCCGGGGCTTGGGGTCCCGGTGGTCCCGAGGTGCTGCGGGGACGGGGGGCGAGGGCTCGGTGCCTGCCGCCGAGGGAGCCCCCCCGGGAGGGTTTTAGGGCTGGGAGGACCCCGGTGCCCCAAAAGGAGATTTGGGGACACGGGGACAGCGGTGTCGCCGGGTGACCCCCGGACAAGAGGCGAGCGGCTGCACCGACCCCACCGGCCCCCAGCGCCCCCAGGGCCGATGTTTGGGGGGGGTGCGGGCAGGGCCGGCCCTGCACACGCGTGTGTGCCCCCACTGTGCACCCCCCTCCCCGCAGCCCAGCGCCGCTTTCTGTCCCGGTCCTCACTCGGGACGGGGAGTTTGTCCTTCGGGATTATTCATCTCCTGCAAGTTTTTTGTTAGGCGGTCCTGAAAGGCCTCAAAGGCTGGGAATACCATTCTAATTACAGGGAAGCACAGCTTATTTAGAAGATAAAAAGAGACTTGTAGTCTCATAACAGCTTCTTATATCCGTCAAATAAGGATCTCTAATGACGGGGTGAGAGCCAGTGAATGCCTAAAACAAACTAAAAAAAGGAGCGAAAATAAAGCAGCCAGGGGCTTAAGATATATTAAATTACCCTGATTAGGAATTTAGGCCGTGGCTCGAGTCTGCTGGAGAGGCTGGCGAGGGGGGGGGACGGAAAGTGCTGCTATTCATTTCTGGGGAGAGGGGTCAGTAGGTCGGAGGAGTTCACAGGGCCTGGCTCTATTCTTATGCTAACAGAGAATACAAGCGCTGGCCTGGAAAATAGAAATGAATTTGCAATAATCCGAGCCCCTCTGTTTGCAAGGCGAGCGGCTCTATAGCTAATTGCAGCCCGGCCTCCCCCGCCTCGTTGCGGACAGTTGTAACGATGCATGGGAGATTAGAGCCCGAGGGGGCTTTTTTTTTTTTTTTTTTTTTTTTTTTTTAAGCTGTCTCCCCCCCCCAACCCCTCCTTCCCTCTCCCCGCCGGTGAAATATTCCGGGGCAGACGCTGGTGTTTGGGCTGGCTCTGCTCGCAGGGAGCGGGGCCAAGCAACTTCTTGAACTTCCCCGGAGCGGCGGGCGCGCAGGGGAGCGGGCTGCGGGCAGCGCCGTGCGCCCGGGGAGGGAGGGGACGGGGAGAGAAAAACGGGGGGAAGGGGGGTTCCCCTCGGCCCCGCTCTGCACAGCCCCCAAGCGAGGGAGGGGGAAGACGGCTCAGGTCCCGGAGCCGGTGGGGGGACGCTTTGAGCCGCCGGTGACAAGCAGTAAATCGGGGAAGAATAGCGCCTGCAAAGGCGCCGTCGGGGCAGCCCTACAGCTGCCGCCCCGTCTCGCCGCACAAGCCAGCTCCCCCGGTGTCCGCCGCGGCGAGGAGCCCGGCTCCGGCCCCAGGTCCCCGTTCCCTGTCCCCGTCCCTAAAATGCCTCCCGGCCCCGTGCCCGGCCCGGCGGCGGCTCTCCCCGCCCGCCCCGTCGGCGCCGAGCGGGCGCTTTCAGGACCCTGGACAGGAGGGGCCGGGCGGGGCCGCCCGTCGGGGGGCGGCTCCGTGGGGTCCCGAGCGGCCCCGCAGCACCGCGGCTGTCCCGGGGCTCCGCTCCTCGCCCCTCATCCCTTCCCCCGGCGGTACCGGGCTGGGCTCAGCCCCCCCCCCCCGGGGCCGCGCTTCGGGTGTGGGTCGGTGCCGAGCTCGGTGCGGAACGAAGCGACTGGGAGAGGAAATGGTTTATAGGGTTAGTAATGGTTTGTAGGGTTTATAGGGGAAAGGCAGTTGTTAACCCGCGGTAATAAACGCCCAGAGGCTTCGCCAGCCTCCGCCGCTCTCCCCGCTGCCGGGCTGCAGCCGCGGCCGGGCAGGGAAGGGCACCCCCGGCCCTGGTCCCCGTGAACGCCCCGACGGGCCCCGACGGGGAAATGGGGTGGCCAAGCCTGGGGCTCGCCTTGCCCGAGCCCGGCGGCGAAAAGCCGGCCGTGCTGCCAGAAACGCAGCCCCCTTTCGTTAACCGGCGCTTCCCCTTTTTCCGCTCTAAGCCCCAAAAGCGGAGCGAGGAAGGTGCGGGGCAGGGCTGTGCGTGGGGCGGGCGGCACGAAGCGGTACCGCTTCTGACCCCCAAAAAAATCCCGTTGCGGGTATCGGGATTTTACCGGGCCGGATCCTGCGCCCCACGCCTCGCCCTAACACCGCCGGGCGCTGCCAACTTCGCCCTGCCCTGCCGCAGCCCGGGGCTGACCGAGGGGGTCGCCCCCAGCGTCCTCCGGGGAAATCGGGCACGGGAATAAAATAAAAAAAAAGAAATTTAAAAAAATAAAAACGGGGCAGGGAGAAGAGCTCCGGGTCTGGCTGCGGGCTGCGGCCGGGAACGGGGCCGCCGGTGCCGCCCCGCAGCTGCGGTGGCCGCAGGTCCCCGGGTCTCCCTCCGTGCCTCGCTTTTTCCCAATCTCCCCCCCCCAGATAATTCCTAAATTGACCAAAATGAAAAAAAAAAAATAATAAAATAATGATTCTCGTAAGTGGCATCGGCTGGACACGTTCAGCCCCGCTCGGCATTGTCCTTGGCACGATGCTTCTCCTGGAGGCTTCACCTGATGTTTTTGTCGTTTTAAAAGAAGGAACTGCTGGGTATTATCCAGCGGGCTGTTCTGAAGGGCTTCCTAACCCTAAGGAAATTATATTTCGGGTACATTAAAAAAAAAAAAAAGAAAGCAAAAAAAAAAGAAAAAAAAAAAGGACAACAACGGTGTTGGTGTTTGCAAGTTCCGATTGTGTATGGAGTCGCTGAGAAAAAAGGCAGCGTTATTTGTAAGAATAATCTATTAACTCTATTTGGGAGGAATTTTCAGCAGGAAGAATTCATTGCAGGGCTGCTCCGCCTGTTCCCTCTCTCCCGAGGAAACGCGGGCAGATACACACGGGAGCTTGCTAAAATTGGTTTGGAAAACAAAATTCGTCGGCGCTTTCATCTCCCGTGCCGTGGGACGCGGGGACGAGGCGGCGCGGTTGGGTTTCTCACCGGCAGCCGCAGCTTGGCTTTTCCCCGGGCCCCCCCTCTTGGTCCTGAGCCCCCTCCCCAAATAACGCCCGGCCCCGGAGCCCTCTCCCCCCGGTGCCGCCGGGGAGCGGCGGAGGAACGCCGGGCTCCCGGCCCCGCAAAGCGCTCCGGGGACCTGCTCCTGGGGGCTACGGGGGGACGGAGCCGCGGCTCGGGGGCACCCAAATTAGGGACGGAGGCCCCTAAATTGGGGACGGGGAGCCCGGGATGCGGAGAGCAGAGAGGGGAGCCGGGGACCCGCAGCATCCCCGCAGCATCCCCGCAGCCGGGGCAGGGAACGGGCGCTGCCCGCTGCGCCCCCCGCACCCCAAGGGCCGCCCCCGTTTTTTCCCAAAACCTCCGTGGTTTTTTTTGGGTGGGAACCGTGATGGGCACCCCCAATTTCGGGCTGGATTCGCCCCCCTCGGCTCCCTCCGTGGATGGATTTTCCTCGCCCCGCGGCCCGCTGCTTTTGCTGCCTTGCCGGCCGGGCAGGGCGAGGTTCCCACCTCAACGAAAACACGCGGGGGTGTGGGCAGGGAGCCCCGCGGCCGCCCCCACGCCGCACCGCAGCCGGAGGGGAGGAGATACCCGGCCTGGGGGGCTCCTGGCGGCCGAGCTACGAGCGGGGGGGGCACGGCCTTCCCCGCACCCCTGGGGCCGCGGCTGCGGGGCTCAGCGCGCCGTGGGACGCACCCACGGGTGTCCGGGGAGCGGGCACCCACGGTGGGTGCGGGTCCCCTCGGTGGGTGCGGGTGCAGCGGGCTCTGATACAGCCCCGTGTGAGGGCGCAGGGGGGGTCGGCATATACAGAAATCGCCGACACCCCCGTGGGTGAGGCCGCTTGGGGCCACGCGCGTGCAAAATTTGGGGCCGCGGCCGCGCACGGGCACGGCCCCCGGCGGGGGACACCCCCCGAGGGATGCTCGGCCAGGGGTGCGGCGCGATGGGAGCACCCCGAGGGGGGCATCCCGGTGCCCCCCCAGCTCCGGGGCCGCTCGGGGACCGCTGCCGGGGCCGGGACCCCCCCGGCCACGCTCCCCCGGCCCCGTTTTCCCCTTCCCCGCGCGATTTCAGGCGGTGGCGGAGCCTGGAAGCAGCAGCGGTTGAACGGAGCCCCCCCAGCCCCCCGCCTCCTTCCCACGCACAAGGTGAAAACCCAGCCCCAGCCCCAGCCCGTCCCCGGCTCGGGGCAGCCTTTTAGTGACCCACGCGTGTCCCCGCGTCCCGCGGGGCTGAACCGAGCCCAACCGGGCCGGGTGGCTCCGCACCAGGGGTTGGGGAGGGGGGGGGGGGCTGCGCTCTTCTCCCTCCTGCACCCGGCCGGGCTCGGGAAAAGGGGCGACGAGAGCGGGGTCCGGAGGGGGTCGGGGATGGGGGCACGGGGGGGTCGGTGCCAGCTTCGGGGGAGCTGGGGGGGGGCGAAACGGGGCCCGCAGGTGCCGCTGGCGGGAGCCATCAGCAATGGCTGTTTGGGTGTTGCATTAACACACGCTGCAGTGCGCACACAGGCGGCCCCTCCCCTCCCCCCCCAATCTGCCTGTATGTTAATCACATGCAAATCGCCTCATTTGCATGTTTATCTCTGTCAATGGGCGAGCGTGCCGGGCGAGGCAATACATTTCCCACCGTGGCACGGAGCCCCCCAGCCCCGCCGGGCCGGGGAGGGCAGCGAGCACCTCCCGCACCCCCCCCCCCCTCCGCCCCCCGCCCCGCCCGGCCCTGGCACGACGGCAGGCACTGCTGCAAAATGGCTGCCGGCGGGGGGGGGCCGGGGGGGCCCCGCCAGCAGCTCCAGCGCCCACCTCTGCCCCCCAGCACCTCCCGGGCCCCCTCCCCTCAAAGCCAGCGCTGGATTTTTGTGCTTAAACGGCCAATCGGGGGCGCGGTACCCTTCCCCCCTCCCGCCCCCCCCCTCCAGCTCTCCATCCCTCCTTTCCCCCTCCATCCATCCTTCCCTCCATCCCTCCTTCTCTCTTCCATCCCTCCTCCATCCCTCCTTCCCCCCCTCCATCCCTCCTTCTCCTCTCCATCCCTCCTCCATCCCTCCTTCCCCCCCTCCATCCCTCCTTCTCCTCTCCATCCCTCCTCCATCCCTCCTTCTTCCCTCCATCCTTCCTTCACCCCCTCCATCCCTCCTTCCCTCCTCCCTCCCTCCTCCCCCCCCCGCCGATTAGGGCTGTTTCCATGCGCAGGGGATTTCTGATTGCCGACCGATCGGGGGGAAAAGTCGCTTTGCCCCCCCCGCCCCGAGGGGCTCCGACGCCTCCCGACGCCGGCCCCGCGCACCTCGTGCCCGCTGCGGGTCCACCACGGCCGCGGTCCCCCCCCAGGGTCTCGGGTGGGGGTCCCGGAGGTGGTTTTGTCCCTGCAGGGTCGGGGAGGGGGGGAAATCCCACGGGGACACGCAGCCCCGTGGGTCCAAACACGCGTGGGGGTCCCCAAGGCGGCGGAGAATGGGAGGGGGCTCGCCAGGCAGCGCACGGATGGGACGGAAATTAGAGGCACCGGGGCGCTTTTATTTTTATTTTTTTTTAAATAGCTACAGAAAAAAAAAAATAATAAATAACGATAATAAAGCCTCTCCCACATCAGCGGGCGTGTCCGCGCCCCGATGTGCGCCAATCCTGCTATTTTCAAACGTGCGCCGCCTCGGAGCGCGGGGCTCCTGCCTTGGGGCGCACCGAGGGATGGGCACCGGCTGTGCCCAGCCGATCCCCGCCCCAAAAAAAAATAAAAATCACCCCCCCCGGGGTGAGAGCGGGGATAACGGCCGTGGGGAAACGGCCCTCGTGTTGCGCCGAGGGGAATCGTGGCGCCCCCGAGGGCGCGTGGGACGCGTGGGACGCGTGGGTCTTTAACAGGCGCACGGGGGACCTGGGGAGCCGGGGAAGGGCCCCCGCGGGGCTGCGCAGGGCGTGGGGAAGGGTCTCGGCTCCTCGGGACCCCCTCCTGCCTTCCCACACCATATCCCAGCCTCTCACCTCTCCTTTTTATTTTTATTTTTTGTTCTTTTTTTTTTTTTTGCCCCCAGATCTCGCCCTCCCCGCCCAGATAAGGTGTTTTCGTTCCCGCCTTGCCTTATCTCTATTTTAACCGCGGGGGGGGGAAGCTTCGTTCCACCCCCTTCCCCCAAATTTGTCTTCAAAGAAATAATAAAAATAAAAAAAAATAAGCGCAAAACCAAATCTGCCCGCCCGTGCCCGAGGCCTGGGGGCAGCCGCGGCCCCGCGGCCCCGCTCCGACCCCGCTCCCCCCCGGCGCATCCCAGCGCGGTGCCGGCACGCGTGGGGTGTCCTGCGTGGGTTGAACCCCCCCGTGAGGAGGGCACGGATACGGAGCTGTGCCCCCCCAGCTCAGGTGCCAAGCCCGGGGCTGGGCACCCCGGATCCGCCGCTGTCCCCCCCTATATCCCCAAGTCCGACCCCCCCCCCGTTAAACCGCGCTCCCCACGGGCACCCCGGCCCTACGGCGCCCCGAGGGGCCCAGCTGCCCCCCCGGGGGGGGGCGGAGGAGGCCTCGGGGGTGGGGTTTGCCCACCGGGAGCCCTCTGCTCCCCCTGCGCCCCCCTTCCCCAGCGCCCCGACGGCAGCGGGCCGGGTTTTACCGGCGCTCCCCGGCTGCAGGTGGGAAGCCGCCGGGGGTGCCGGCTCGCCGGGGTCCCCCCCGAGCCCACCGGGCCCGCTCCGAGGTGGGTGTTCCCCTCCCGAGGGGGGCGGAGGAAGTTTGGGGAAGTCCCCCTCGGCCTCCCCACCTCCCCCCGCCAGGCAGCGCCGAGCATCCCCGCACCCCGGCCCGGCCGCACACCCCTGCGGGGGGAAGGGGTGTGGGGGGGGCACTCCTGGGGGGGCACCCACGGCCACTACAACCCCACAGCAAGCCCTGGGAAAGGATCTTTATATCTTTTTTTTTTTTTGGGGGTGCGGGGGGTGCAGTGACACAGCCCCAAACTTGCCCGTCCCGGCGCGCCCCGCCGCAGAGGCAGCCCCCGGGGATTCAATTATTATTTTTTTTTTGGGGGGGGTCCCTTACCTGAGCGCCGTCCCGGGGCAGCAGCGGCTTGGGGGAGCCCCCGGGGGGGGGGGATTTGTGCAGGATCCGGCTCGCTCCTGTGCTGCTCCCGCCGTGTCCCGGAGCGGCAACTTCGCGGCTGCCCTCGGCGGGCCGGGGCCGGGCCGTGGGAACCCGGGGGGGGGCAGCCCCCGGGGGAGAGCCGCGCACCCCGGGGCCGTGTTTATACGGGGAAAGAAGGGGAATTTGAGTGCTTATAACCGAGAACCGGGGCTGTTAAGTTTGCAAGGCAGGCAGCTAAACGGTGCCAAGTGCGGGAAGGGGGGGGGGGGGGGGGGGTCGGGGGGGCTCGCGGGGGGGAGGCTGGGGGGTGTGTAAGAAATAAAGAGCAATTGTCAGAGGCGAACAAAAGGCGGAGGATGGGAAGGAGCTGGGAATCCCGGGGCAGAGCCCCCTCGGCGTGGACTTGAACTTGGGCTTTGACACCGGCTGCGAGGCGGAGAGCAGCTCTGGCCCGGCCGGGACGGGCGGTGGGGGCTCTGTGTGTGTCCCCCCCACAACGGGGGCTGCAGGGGAGAGCCAGCAGCACCCAGACACCCAGACATCCCCCCCCCAGGAGGAGGGGTCCCCATTATTTTAGACCTCGGGGGAGGGGGGGGGGTGACCCGGAGGGGGCCCCGTCGGGCTGAGCGCAGCTCCCGGAGCGCCGCTGCCAGGGGGGGCGGCGGGGGGGGGGGACCCCGTCGGGGCTGGCCGGGGCCAGACGGCCGGGGGGGGGCCGCCCGGTTCTCACAGTCTGCGCCCGAGCCTGGATTCTCTGCACGTCCCGGCCGGTCCCCCCTTTGCCGCTATTCAGCACTTAATTGAACATTAATGGCAGCTGGGGATGAGGTCATTGGAGCCGGCTTTTCTCACACATTTTTCATGCAAATCCGCTAAACTCTAAACAAATTTGAATAAAACCCCCTTTGTGCGGGCCCTCCATGGTGTTTTTCCACGGGCCGCTCCGCCTGTCTCCGCACACTTCATCCGGGCCGGGGGGGGAGCCGGGGGGAAACGGCGGGGAAAGAGGGGCCGGGGGGGGGCCGGGGGGGCTCCGGCTGCCGCTGGGCTGCGTCCTCAGAGCGGCCGAGCCTCGTCCTCTGCAGGGATCCCAAAGCCGCCCCCACCCCGCAGGATGCCCCTGCCAGGCACTGCACACGGGCTGCCTGCAGCCATCGCCTCTCTTTTCATTCCCCTTCTCCCCGCAGCACCAGTTTCCCCAGTACAACCCACCAGCGACCCCAGTTCCCCCTCTAACCCAAGACCCAGCTCGTAACACCCCCTCCCAGTAACACCAGCACCCCGATAACCCACCCTGCTCCCAGTACCAGTGGCTCCCCTTGCTCCCCTGGGCACCCACCCCCAGTGCTCCCCACGAGGAGTTTTTGGGGTGCTGGTGGCCACGCAGGACGAGGACACGCAGAGCCCCCCGGCCCCCCTGCTCCCGGCCCCGAAGCTCGGCAGCCCCATTAGCATCCCCGCGCGCCCGGCCCCCTGCCCAGCCTTGAACTTGGCCATGCCGGGCTGCGCTCCTTCTGCCTGCCTGGGCGCGCACAATGCGGGCCTTGACCCATTGTTTGCTTTTTTTTTTTTTTTTTTCTTTTTTTTTAGGGTTTCAGCTGGGAAAGCAGCCACCTCGCGCGCTCCGCCGAGAGCACGCCGGGAGCCGGGCACAATGGGGAACCCCGCTCCGCAAGCAGAAGGGCTCCAAATCGTTTTGGAGACATATTCATTATCCTCTTTCACAGGGCCTGTTTGCCTTGGGTTTAGCGGCCGCTTCCCAGACAGGGCGCAGACCAAATAAAGATCGCTCGGGCACCACGCAGCTCGGGCTGGGCTGCTCCCCCTGCGGCTGGGGGCGTTTTGGGCCCGGCACCTCCTCCGTCCCGAGAGCGCAGCAGATGACACGGCTTCGCTTTTGCAAAAAGGAGAGTTTATTTTCAACAGCGCGAGGGGTGGGGGTGATGTTAACAGGAGACAATTACAGACAGTCTTTTTTTTTTTTTTTTACAGTGCAAGAAAGCAGCAGCAGGGCTGCCCGGCCCGGAGACGGTCACAGTCCTGGGGGCTCCACACACACGCGGTGCCCTGTGGTTGAGCAGCAAGGGCCAAGCCCTGCTCCATGAGCAGAGCCCAACCTCAAAAACCTGCTGAAAGCAGGGTCCGGCCAGCTCCGACCTGCCTCCTGCCCCCGCCGTGCACCCAGCATTTTGGAGCTGTGGCTTGCTCAGATCTCTCTGAGCGCTGTGGTCCTGCCGGGGGTGTTTGGGGTACCGGAGGTGTACAGGAGTTAGGTGGGGTTTTCCCTTGGTTCCCCGTCCCTCCCCGCAGCGGTGGGATGCGAGGCACTGCAGGAACCCTCTGTTCATGAGCTTCCTCCTCGCGGTGCCATCGCTGCAGCAGGTTGGGACCCTCCTGGAGGATCCTGGAGGCATCAGCCAGCGAGTCCAGGCAGGTGGCAGCCAACTGCACAACAAGGAGCTCACGGGCTTGAGAAATCCCTTCTCCACTCACCGGGATCTAGGAAGGAAAGGAAAAAAGGGAGAGGTTACAACCTGCAGCGGGGCAGGGCGCAGAACCAGTGCGCAGAACCACAGAAGCACTCGGCTGAGGGCAGAAAACCTCCGATCACGGGTGGACCCAGAGCTCCCCACCCCACTGCCCGGCCCCTCCAGCCCAGCAGCTCAGTGCCACCTCGCCCAGGTCCCCGAGACACCGAGCTCCCCCCGTGCCCACCCAGACCCCCGTCCGCCCCCTGCCCCGCCAGCCCGGGGAGGGGTTGCCGCTTGTCCTTCCTCCGTAGGCTTTGGGGCATGGGATTACTCTGCATGTCAGAGCCACTAAAGGAACAGCCCTCTGATGTTTTAATCTTCACGTTAACTTTCCCTGCCCTCGGCGCCCTTGGCTGTCTGTAGAAAGTGATACCGAGCCCCGGAGCTGCAGCCAAAGCTGTCTGCTGGGCAAAAGTGCTGCCTCGCCCCCTTTGCGGCTCTCCCTGCGCTTCTGCTTTTGCCCCACACTTTGTAGCAGCTTCTTCCCCCTTTTTCCTGAATTTCCCTGATTTTTCCTCCATTTCCTTCTTGTTTTCCCCATGGCAAGCACAGATCCCCCAGCACAGCTTCTGAACCCTTCGCTGTCCTCCCTTTGCTTTGCTCATAAAGCACCGTGCGGGCAGGAGCCACGCCAAATGCACCCCCCAATTCCTGGGCACGCTTGGACCCAGGATGCAAAAGGAGCCGCCAGCCGGCTCATTTATTCTTCTTATTGCGCCAAATTGTAATTTTATAAAATATTGCAAATTTTATAAAATATTTGCGAGCCCATTTTGAGAGATAAATCTTCTGTGTGGCTCTCTAATGAGCCGCCCTGGGAGCAGCTGGCATGTGATGTGCTGTAGGTCGCACAGCGACGTTCCCGGGCTGCGAGTGGCTGAGCCGCCCTCACTCTTTGAACTGTGCAAATACTCCGCGCTCTGGGGTCCGGGCTGCAATTTGCCTGGGTATTTTTTCTCCTTCTTAAAAATAGATATCTTCTGTAACCCCTTTATTACACGATTCCTAAAGCGCTTGATGGGAATCCGAGGAAAATCCCTTCCCCTTCGCAACTTTGAGGCCAGCCTCCAAGTTGGAGGGGCAGGAGGCAGCTCCAGCCTGTGTGAGCTCAGCTCTGCTGTCTCCTAACATCCCGCTGGGCAGGGCAGCAGGGATGGGAGCTGCAGGGTGCTGGGCGCTTTCCCAAGGCCCAGGGGAGGAGGAGGAGGAGGCACCCTTGTGCTTGCCAGGGGAAACCCTTGCTGGGTGCCCCCGAGCTCCACCTGGGCAGGCTGAGCTTGCTACGAGCTCCTGAGCTCCCCATTTAATGCGCAGATGGAGGGGATGCTCGTGGCTACAAACACCACCCACCTGGTGATGCCCACCAGCACTTGGTAAGAAACTGGGGCAGGAGGAGCCGGAGCAACCCAGCAGGCTGGAGATAACTCCATCAAACCGCCCCTTGGGGCTGTTCGGGGCAGGGAGAAGGGCACAAACCCCAAATAACGGCACGCCGATGCACGAGGCTCTGCCTAATCATATTCCCACCCCTTGCCAAAGCCTCGTTTGTGGCCGGGAAGGAGGGACCCTGCTCCTCCCCTCCCCTCAGCCCGGCCTCTGCATCGCAGGCTCGCGCGGAGAAACTTTCTGGACAATTTAATCTCGCCAGGGTGTTACTCAGAAAAACCTTTTTCACTGTCATTTTTTTTTTTTTTTCGCCCTCCCTTCCTTCTCCCCCCCCCCTCCCCGCCTTTTTCTTCCCTCCCAGCCTTGATTGAATTTTGCAAGCCCCTGATATCTCTCTTTTTGCACAGATGCATGCTGCTTATGCAAATACAAGCCTTTCATACCTCCTCCCTGGCTCAAGACCTCCAACTTGAATGTGACCAAAAGCTGCGCTCTCCCCTGCTAACTCCTTAGCACAATTACACCTCCATTCTGCTCCGGGGGCCTGGGGAGGGAAGAAAAAATCATTTTAACCTAATAACACGTGCTGTTTGCTTTGGATAATTACAAGGGAGCTTCGGCTTCTCCGAGCATGAGCACAGGGACGTTGAGAGCGGCGGGGCGGGAGGGAGGCTCGGCGTTACGCCTCCGCGGCCACTTTTATCTCCTGCCCGGGGTCGGGCGTGCGCACGGCCCCCAGAGGCTTCCCCCCACCTCTCGTCCTGGGCACCTGGGCCAGCATTTACAGCTCCGAGCGCGGAACCCGAGAGGAGGAGGCTGCTGACGTTGCTCCTTATCTCAAGTCCCAATTTCCTGCCAGCTCCGAGATAACCAAAGGCGGGCGAGCTGCGGGCAGGGCCGGGCAGCGGGCAGGGAGGATGCCCGAGGGCTGCGGCTGCCGCTCGCCCTCATTGTTGTCCTCCTGCCTTGTCTTCGGGGGAAGTTTATGTGCAGGGCAGGGAGAAGAAGGAGGAGGAGGAGGAGGAGGAGGAGGAGGAGGAGGAGGAGGAGGAGGAGGAGGAGGAGGGGAGCTTCCCCCCCAAAGCACCCAGGAATCTGTCAAAAGCGGGACAGAAAAGAGAAGAAGAAGAAGGGAGACAGAGAGTGGGAACGTCAAGGACCCCTGACTAATGAATAGCAAGTTTGCCCTTGAACCTCCCTGGGCTTTGCCATTCCCAGGCTCCAAACAAGGGCTGATGCATGCTTGGGCCCAGCTGCAGGGGGACCGGGCTATGGTTCATCTCAGACACTTTGACAGCCCGGGCCTTTTCCCCGCATAGCTCAGACTCGCCTAACTACTCCCCTGGCAACAGCTCAGTGCAGGAACCTGCGCTGAGGCCCTGCCTGCTGCATACAGAAGTGCGAGGAGGAGGGGAGCGCTGGGAGAAATTAGCTGGAGACCGGCTTAACCCGTTAGCAGCTGGCCGGGCGCCGCTCGGCCGCCACCCTGGGCACGGTGGCACGGCGCTGGCACGGCCCTCGGGCTCCCCACGGGGTGGCAACGGGGTCCCCGTGTCACCGAGAGCCCGGGTCCTGCTGCTGCGGGGAGAGCCGGAGTCTGGGAGCTGCTGGGACGGAGCCACAGGGGGATGGAGATGGCACCGAGAGCTGCTGGGATGTGCCACCTGTGCCACCCGTGCCACTCGTGTCACCTGTGTGAGCCGTGTCCCAGCCTTGTGGAGTCACAGCACGGTGAGGCCGGAGCAAGGGCACGGCCTGGCCCCGCCGTGGCAGGGCTGGGGCACCCCAAAAACAGGGCTCGGGCCGGGCACGAGGGGCAGAGGCTGGGCCCGGCCGCTCTTTTTGCATTGCAGATCAAAGCGGAGGGAGAGGCGGCCGCAGGGGGCTGCGCTGAATGGCGGGGGGCAAAGAGGCGCTGCAGACGGCAGCAAGCACCCGACGGCTCCAAAGCACGACCCAGAAACGTTCCCACATCCCGGCCCCTTATAAATCAAGGGGGAGAGGGGGAGGGCTCCTTCCCGGCCTCTGTTTTTACAGAGCATCTTTCATGTGCAGCCCCTGAGAGAGAGGGCTTTGCCGAGCTTGTTAAGGAAGGCTCCTGCGCCAGGCAGAGAGGGGGACGCACCATATGGAGAGGGAAAAAAAGAAAAGGGGACACTGAAAATGGAAAATTATGCAAATCGGGAGGAGAGAGGCTCCGGCGAAAGGGGGGGGAGGGAGGCAGGGAGGAGGAGGGGGATGGGAGGCCGGGAAGGGAGCCCTGACTTAGGGGACACCAGCAGAGCCGGCTGCAGGGACAGAAGTTTCCCACGTTCGGTGGGACAGCCCTCGGTGGCTCCTCGGGGCTGTCACTGGTGTCCCCAAGGAGGGCACTGCCATGGGGTGCTGGCAGCCCTGGCCACGGGGAGCAGCCCCACCGAGGGGCAGAGATAAATGGCCCCAAGTGACAGAACCAAATGCAAAGCCCTGACTTGTCCCTGAGTTGTCCCTGAGTTGTCCTTGAAGTGTCCCCAAGTTGTCCCTGGGTCTCAGCCACTGCCCACACGGTGCCAGCTGCCACCCAGGTGAGTTCAGCAAGACCACGAGGAGGTTCCCAGACCCTCCTGGTCCTGGTGGGTGCCCCTGGTCCCCTGAGGGTCCCCGTGCCGCAGGGAATTTGGCGCTGCTGCAGCTGCGGAGGCAGCAGGCAGAGCACGGCTGGGGGATGCTGTGCAGGACGGGGAGCGCACGGCCTCTCCAGCCCTCGTGTGCGTTATGCCCTGCGCTGGGCTCGTCCCCAGCCTGGGGGCCAGGCCTGGCTTAACGTGGTGCCCGGGGAAATTCCTGGTCTCTGCCCTGCCCGCAGTGCTGGCGGAGGGGAGCAGGTAGGGCACCCGGCCACAAGCTGCCTCCCCCCGCCAGCACCAGCCGCTTTGGAGAAGAGCTGTGACAACAGGCAGCTCTCCCACCTCTCAGGCATGGCCACGGCTCCTTCCGAGCTCCTCCTTGCTCCCCAGAAACCCTGCTCAGGCCCTGCCTCCTGTGCAGGCAGGTTTCCCCTTTGGGAAACCGCCTGGCTGGGCTCTGCCCATCCTGCTCCCCTCTCCTCCCCGCATCTCCGTTCAGCTCTATCCTCTGAGACACACCAGCGCCTTTCCTTTCGCTTCTTCCTTTCCCCGCGTGGCTCATCCCACTAATCCCTTCCACCTCGCATCCCTCCGCTTGCCATCAGCCCAGAGCCCTGCTAAGAAGCTTTCCATTAGGGGCCGAGCAGTGCCCGGGCCGAGCAGGCATTAACCAAGCTCCACACACCCGCCCCGTGTCCGTCTGTCCATCCATCCCCATGTAGGTGCTGCTGCCTCCAAATCCCTTTAGGGACGCTCTTCAGAGGGTCTCCCCGCTCTCCCCTTGCAGCCCAGGGTTTCGGGACCCGGGGCCGTGCAGGCACACGTGTGGCCGTGCCGCTGCCGATGGGCACGCGTGCCCCAGTGTGCGCATGCTGCTGCCTGCACACGCCAACACCCCCCTGCTGCTGCCCACGCTCCCTCTGCCGCCTGCCGGGCTGCCAGGAGCTCGGGGAGAGCTCTCCGTGTTCTCCTGCACCCTGGGCACGTGTGATATCCCCACAGGCAGGGATCTGGGCTGCTCAGCCTTGCTGTGGCTGGGTGAGAGGCACGCGGTGTCCAGCTCCGAGTTCCTTCAGGAGCCGTGCCCTGGGGGAAGGCTGCAGATGTTGGCCAGATCCTCGGTAAAGCCCCGGAATAAGCTGTGGGCGCTGAGGAGGATTGGTGTAAGCGGTGGGCGGAGAAAAATAGCAAGAAAGAAAGTTCACGGGGGTACAAGGAAAATAGAGCTGCCACCCACAGACCAGCTGTGTGGGGCTCCGGGGACAGGCAGACAATGTGGGAGAGATTTCGGAGCTCGCTCTGGAGATGAGGCATTTGCAATCGCTTCCCTCCTGGAAGCGGCGGGGGGAGAGCGAGCCACCAGCCCTGCCGGCACGCATCTCCGCACCCCCACCTCCAGGGGAAGGCCCACGACCTGCCCCAGCTCTCAGCCCCCCAAGGAGGAGGAAGAAGAGGGATGTCTGAGGTCCCTCGGTGCCGTGACAGGCAAGAAACTGCCCCTGCTCAACCAAAGCGGGGCGAAGGGGCTGCTCGGTGCCCTCCCTGCGGGTTGCCACCGGCTAGAAGGGGGTCATGGGGTGGGGGGAGCAGGAGGGGGCTGCTCTGGGCGTCCTTGGGATCGGGCTGGCCTCAGCTGGGAGCTGAACCACTTCCAAGGAGGGGCCGGCAAGAACAGCGAGTGCTGCCCAGGCGGCGGGCCGCAGCGCTGCCAACTTCGTCCTGATTCAGCCTCGACCCAGATCCCAGCCCCTGGCGTGGATCCAGCTCGCTTTCTCCTTGACCCGTCTCCACCAAAAGCGCCGCCGCCACGGGTCCCCGCCACCAGCTCCCGTTCCGCAAATAGCAGCACAGGAGCGCCTCGCTCCCCAGCTGAATGCCCCCCCCGACCCCTGTCCCGATGCCTGCCCCACTGAGAGAAACCCGCAGAGGCCGTGCCCTTGTCAACACCTCGCCATACGGTGACAGGGGACAGGGACGTGACACCAAACCGCGCCGTCCCCAAGTGTCCCTCCTCTGGATGGGGACAGGCAGCAGGGCACGATGCGGGCAGGACGGGCTGATCCTGGCTCCCAGGAGCATCTCGTTCCCAAACAGGGCCTCCTGTGCGAGGGGCTTGTCGGGGTGATGCAGGAGAGCAGGAGCACCCAGCTGCATCCTCGCTGTCCGGGTGCCACCACGGCAGCACCGAGCCAGCCACCAAAATCCCCCCCAGCCACCAAAAGGACCTTCCTGCCAGCCCGGCCCCTTGAGCAGGAGCATCTCTGTTATCCTGGGAAATGGCGAATTGGGATTTTTTCGCCTCCCTCTTCCCCCCACCCCCGTTTCCCTCCCCCAGCTCTTTTTTTCCGCATCATAAGCAAAGTCCTCATCAAGCTCCCATCCCCACTGCCAGCCCTGCGCCATGCTCCCAGCAGAAAAGAGATGCAAAGCCACGCTTGGAATCTGATTCCCCGGCTTTAAACGCTGCTCTGCCAGCAAAGTGCGACTTGAAAGCTCCCCTGTCACAGTTACAAAGCTCCGAACAGCCCTTCCTCGGATAATCACGCTTATCTCCAGATTAAGAAAGAGAGACCTGCAGCTGAGGCTGGTCACATGGGCCGGGATGTGGGCAAATCTCTTTTAAACAATCCCCAGATAGCTCTGACCTCCGCCGCAGCCCCAGGACCCAGCCCCAAGTTCCCACTCCGCAGCCCAGCTCCGGAGGCACGCCGGGGAGGGGAACCCGCCGGGGAGAGCAGGGGCACCACGAAACTGGGGGAGGAGTGAGAAAACGCCGCGGCGGAGGAGGCGCAGGGCGGTGGAAGGAGCGAGCAGCCAGGGGAGGAGGTGGGAGAGGGAGAGAACGAGGTGGGACGCGGTGAGGAGGGAGGGAGAGCGCGTGGATGAAGGGGAGGGCGATGAAGGACGGGTCCCCGCTGGGGAGGAGCTGTCCCCACTGTCCCCACGCTGTCCCCACGTTCACTCTTCCCACCCTGTCCCCGGCCGGGTGCCCGCGGCGGTGCCGTGCCTCCAGCTGTGCCAAGCAGCCTTGGCAGGCCGAGCACTACCTGCCTCGCTGCCACGGAGTCATTAAAAGGCTGTGCTTGTGTGGGAATTGTCATCCCGACCAGGGAAAAGAAAAAAAAAAAAAAACACCCTTCTGAATCTCGGCCTGGCAAGGGGCTCTGACAAAGCGGTTTCCACAGCCCTGCGCGGGGCCTGGGAGCAGGACAGAGGAGGCAGGGACGGGGGAGCAGCTGGAAGGGGTCTCCAGCAAGGATTTTGTTCAGGGATGAGGCACGGGGAGGGTGCTGCTTCCCTCTGCATCCCTGTGGCTGAAGGCCAGGGTCACCCTATGCGCAAACGGCGCGCCCAAGCACCCGCAGGGTGAGCTCTCCCACCAGCAGCTTCCCCCCCCCGGGTTGATATCTCGGCGTTAACACAACGCCTTTGCAACACAGGAGCCCCACGGGCCCTGCGAGGGGCACAGATGCCGAGCAGCGGGCTGGCTCTCTCCGAGGACACCCACGATTTGCTGGCACCGACTCGGGGCTTCCAGCCGCGGGGCTTGGCCGCTGGCCGCAGCCCGCGGGGAGGCCGGCGGGGCTGCCTCCCCCACTGCTCATTATTCACCCCGCGCAATTAGGCAGCGCCGAGAAGTCACACCAAATTGCCTTTGTTCTCCGACGGGGTGACCTGCCTTTCACCGGGGTCCCTTTTCCATCCACGCTACCCACAGGTTTTTGGGGCTGCTCGCCCCACGCTCTGCCACCTCCCAGCCAGGCTCCTGCAGGACCCCGCTGCCCCTCCACACCTCCGCGGCCGGCACCAGGACCCCGGCGTGGAGCAGAGAGCGAAGCCCCCAGACCTCGGCACGCAGCAGAACCTCCCCAAGCAGCCTGGCTTCGAAGCAGCCTCGTGTCAGCCCCGAATTTCCCTGCTCTTCCTGCTCAGGGGCAGGCGACGGCACCTCGCCTCGCTACAGCCTCTTCTTGCTCTGCTCGAGGAACCTGCGGGGGCTTTGAGGTCTCGGTGATTTAAGGGAAAGGATGCAAAAATAAAATTACACAAGAAATTAATTATCCCAACGTGTGCTACGGATTCTTGGGTGAACCTACAGGATGGGGGTGGGTGGGTGGAAGGAGGGATGGTAACAGCGCTCTAGGAATGGCTTTACGTGCTGGTCCACACGCTGGGGATGCAGGAAGACTTTTCTCTCGGTAATTAGTCCCTGCACCCCGAGCCACTGCTTATAAATCCTCTAAACCCTCGGCAGCGCCCACCTCTTTGTCTCCCCACCCCGTGCCCGTCCCGCTCGCACACCCGTTTTGCTTTTTTCCCATGTTTTTTGGCTGGCACTGGGTCTGGCTGCCCTCCTGGAGCAGCAGGCTGAGGTTTTGTGCGCGGGGCTTTGTGCGAGCGGCTGCGTGCCTCTGCGTGCACACAAAGATGGACACAACCCCCTGGGCAATAAACACCTTCCAAGGGGCTCCAGAGAGAGAGACGCAGGGCAAAGGGGAAGAAAGAGCCCGCAGCCCCTCAGCCAGACAATCGGCGAAGACGAGCAGAAAGAGCCAGTGAACCAAAAAAAAAAAAAAGCAAAAAAAAAAAGCTTCGTTTCTCTTCCCAGCTTCACCCCGGCCCCGCACAGCTCGATCACCCCGGGCTGCACCCAGCACCCCCCTCCCCAAAGCGCCCCGCATCTCCCCCGCCGCCCAGACAGCTCTCGCCGATGTGAAGGAGGACAAATATATTCATTGGCACCTTATCAGACATGCATGCAAAACTAATTAACATGGGGAGACATGCAAGCTGCCACCCAGCCACAAACACACACCCACGAGCATGCACACACACACGCACACACGCACAAGGCACCCCTTGTCTAGGGGGGACATTCAAAAGGCTTTGTCACTAATTTAGGCATCTGTCTCGGTCTGGTCTGGTCCTCCTGGCTAGGCTGGAGTTGTGTTTTTTTTTTTTTTTTTTTTTTTTTTTTTTTTTTTTCCCACTCTGTTTGACAATGCTGGGAACATGCCCGGAGACCCCTCATTCAAATCACCCCTTGACAATGGTCTCATTGTGTGAGCGGACAGAAAAGGGAAAGGATGGGGGAGAAGATGGGGAGGGGGGCGAGGAATTAAAATGTGAACCCGAGGAAGTGTTTACTAACACAAGCCCCGCAGCTGCCCCGGCTCTCCTCCACCCCCTTCTTCCGTCCCCGGCCGCTCCAATGGCCCGGGCTGTCCCCGAGCACCTCGCCGGGGCTGTAGGGACTTAAAACATCCCGAGGAGGACACTTTTGGGGAGGTGGAGGGCTGGCTGGTGAAGCAGGGGGTCTATCAGTAGGGCTGCTCGCTCTCAAGCTTTACAGAGAGGATGGAAAATCGCCTAAACGTGGCCTGCTTCCCGCGGGGCTGCTGCCACCAAGGGTGTTGGGGCTGGGGGCTCATGGAGCGGGGCTTGCGCCCCTCCAGCACCTCGCCGCATTCCCTGCGAGTCAGAGGGAATTAAGCCCAAAGCCCCCTGATGTCCTGCCCGCCCCCCGACCACCCCACGGCCCCCTCGGGAAGGGAACGGCAGACGGAGGAGGGTTCGCCCCCCAGCCCCAGCGCACGCTTGGCCGGGCTCGGCGGCCACCGTTCAGCTGGAAATGCCCACGGGTCGGCCGAGCCAAGGCGGCGAGGGGCTGGGGAAGGGGGAGGAGAGGCTGGCAGCGTTTTCCATATATGCAAATGCGGCTGCACAAGGTACTGGAGGGGGAGACAAAACAAAGAGAGCTGCGAGAGGCAGGCGCACAAAGCCCGGCACCTCCAGCCACCTCCCAGCCCCTCCGCGGAAGAGCCGAGCGAGGGGCGATGCTCCGGGGTCCCCCCCCAAAAAAAAAAAACAAAAAAACAGCCCCCTGGGTCTGCTTTGCAGGAGCTGTAAAGGAGGGGCCCGGAGAAAGCTGCCGCCACAAATGCCACAGCCCACACGTCCTCCTCCACCAGCAGATGCACCTCGGGAGGAAGGAACTATTCCCGGCCATCGGATAGTCAGGGGAAAAAAATAAAAATAAAAGAGCCGTGATGGAAACCCGAAAGAGAGCTGCCTCGCTGCGGCAGAGCTCTGGGAGCCGCCAAGGAAGCAAACCTGGGGTTTCCATCAGTCATGAACAGTTTTAGGGTCACAGCCCCTGCCCCAACACACAGGGATGGGCGCAGCACCACGCACAGGGCCAGGAGCAGAGCCGTGGTTGGAACAGGGCAGGCACCGCGTGAAATAAACCCACCAGGGCTCAGCGTGCCAGGACGCGGGGCTGGGGGAAGCTGTCTGACGGCACGGAGAAACCAGGGCACGCGGTTCTGCTCCCATTTCCCGGCTGTAAATTTGGGCAGCTTGTACCGAACGCGATGAGCTCCTCGCTTGGGGTTTAACCCAGGGGAGCTGGGCGAGGTGTGAAGGAGCTGGGCGAAGAAGCAGGGCGGTCAGTAGTCAATGTGGCCAGTTGGAAGCCCTCTCCAGCTCTGGCCTGGTCTCTCCCTAACCTGTGCTTTGCCACTTTGCTGACAAACCTTGGCTGCAGGGGAAATTCGGTGCCAGCCTCTTGGGCACAGAGACTCAAAGGGATTTGGGCATCTCCCACCCTTTAACAGGGCTGAAGACCTTCCCCACCCCTAACTCCCTGTCCCTGCGGGCTGACGCCTCTTGTCAAAGACCCCAAGGGTCACAGCGCGTATCCTACACAAGAAACCGTGCCGGACCCTTCCCTATTAACTCTTCCTTGAGCAACCTTTACATTTTCCCTTTCCCTAAGCGCATTTCAAAGCCTGGTGGGTTTTCCCCCAGACCAACACCAAGGGATAAACTCCTCCCCTGCTGGCACCGCTGGCCGTGGCGGTGGCGGACTGGGGATGCCCCTGTGACCTCCCGTCCGTCCACCCGGGCTTCTCCCCAACGCCGGCGAGGCCAGCAGCTCTCGGCAGACCCGCGCCTGGCTCTGAGCGCATCGCCTACTCGGCAGCTGGTCACTCTCCCCGAGCAGATGATTTTACATGACATTTATTCATGCAAATGACAGAGGCTGCAGCCCCGCTGCCCGCTTAGAGCATACAAAATTACAGTTTAGACGCAGAAACGCCAGCGCCAGCGCGGAAAGCGAGGCGAGGCTGGAAACGCACCCCCGGCTTTTCAATGCGGCACAGCAAAACTCAGCGCCAGGCCTCGTCCGAGGGGAGTTCATTGGAAATATCCCCCCGAAAACACCCCGGGGAGGCAGAGAAGGGCATGTGCGGAGCTGCAGGGGAGGCAGAGCAATGAACTTCTCCTGCTGCATGTGCAGGAACCTGCCACGGGGAGAGCGCACACGACATTTTACGTCACTCACAAAGCCTCCCCTGTCCAATAAAGTGGGGAAGTAAAACAAAGCATGAAATCCAGGCATAAATTAGCATCCCTCCAGTCTAGCTTTATTTGTGCTGCTGCTGATGTGGATTAGCATCTAGCTAGCTGACAGGCTGATAGGCAGACAGAAACAAGGAGATATGAAAAAAGCAGTGGGTGTCTTTTTTTCCCCACGGTTCCTGGGACGGCTGCCATCAAAGTGCAGGCAGAGCTCATCCCTTCAGGACCAGAGTTTTCCCGTCTTCCCGGGGAAGCAGTAGGATCTGTAGGAGAGCAAATCCCACCCCGAAACATTTCTGCCTGCACCCTACGAGGCCGGCACCCGTTGCCTGACTGCAAGCCCAGCGTGAGCCTGTCACATCCGCGGCCGGTGCCCCTCCGGCAGCTTCCAGCAGCGTTTTGGAGAGCCCCAGGAGCACGGAGCAGGAGATTTTTAGGACAGCACCTCGCCACAGGCATGCACACACCCCAGGATCAGCTCTGCACCATGTTCACCAGCGCTCGGGGCAGCTGCTGGCAGCCACAGCCGGGCCTGGGACCTGATCCCGGCTGACACGACCAGGCTCTCCCGCTGGCATCTCCTCCCCGCTCCTGTCAGAGACGTGTCACCGCCGGCTCTGCGGGCAGGAGGGCTTGTGGAGAGCATCAAGCGGGCTGTCACGCAGCCTCTCGCTCCCCAGGGCAGTGTGGTCGTCACCAGAGCCGTCCCTTTTTCTCCTCTGGGCTCAGCAGCCCTGAGGTGCCCCCTGCCACCAGCGCAGCACCGTGGCACTCGTGCCCAAAGCAGGGGAACAACAAAACCCATCTCCAGCCTCACTGAGCTGCTCACAGCTTCGTCAGGCTCTCAGGTCACAGGAGACCTCTAGTCCCTGCCCAGCGCTTGAAGAGCCAACGGGAGAGCTGGGTTTTTAGGCTAAGGAAAGGAAATTTTCAGCCATTTTTTCCCAAAGTGGCCTAGAAAATGCGGATTTAATTCTGCACAGCCGCCAAGCCGGTCCCTCAGGGGCACGGCGTGCAGCTGGCACAGCCCGGTGTCCCCGTGCCTGCCGGGGTGACACGTTTTGAGCAGGTCGGATCGGAGGACACAGGTCTGAAGGGTCAGCAGGACGAGCAGGCAGCGCCAGTGACCCCGCAGGACGCGCTCCCCAGCCAGCCCATGTTCGTGAGCTGTTTGTTTCCTCCCCAAGCTCTCAGCCTGCTCTGCCACGTCACCCCTGAGCCCGAGCACGGGCAAAACGAGCCCGAAGGGCCCCAGCCTGGCACCCGCTCATTAGCGCTCTGTGCTTTCTGCATTTCCACCCTGCTCCTCAGCTCCACGCCTGGGGACGGGGCAGGGCCCGAGCTGCTGGAAATGCCACGGATGAGCAGAGCGGGCTGTTAGCACCGGGGAACGAAAGCCAGGCCTGAAAGAATTCACGAAGCCACCGGGCCAGCTCGTACAAGTCCTGGCTCGTGCCTTCATTTCGGGGAGCTCCAGCACATTTCCACACATGATATGTTAAAAACCACGCGGGTTACAGCGCGTTCAGGCCAAGTGGCGGCCGGTGTGGGGGCGATGCCTGTGCGGGGCCTCACAAATGGACCGAAGGAGCACGATCCCCTGTGGGACCAGGCTGAGGGGCAACCCGGGGAGCTCCTGCACAGCCCCAGGAGGGCGGCGCAGGGACAGCGCCTTCTCCTCTGGCTCTTCAGCAGAGTCCCCATGGCACCGAGCACAGCACTGACCTCTCAGTTAAAGCAAGGACCAGAGAATTTTTTAAAAAATAATTAAAAAATGTATTTTTCTCCTGAGTCCTGGCAGTGGGGAAGTCCAATAATATTCTCCAAGCTGTCCCCAGCGTGTGCCACACCAGTACACGTCCAAAGACACAGCCGGTCTGCCTCTGTGCAGCATCACCCCCACGAGCACATACACACGGGCACCCCGACTCGATCTCCACCAGGACAGGGTGCCTGCACCAGCATCACCAATTACTACAGGCCAGAGGCTGCAGCACACACCACACACATTTATTTCCAAGTTTCTCTGCGCCCAGTGGCTTGGGCTGCTCCTGAGAGCCATCGGCACATCCAGCAGGAGCAAGCCAGGCCCCATCCAACCCGCTGCCATCCTTCATACTTCAATAGCAAAAGGTTTTCTTTCCCTCCCTGATCAATGCTCTGCAGCACTTTGTGCTTCCAGCCTCAAGTTCCAAATGCCAGGAATCTGACACCTCAAAAATCGCTAATCCTGACTCCAAAAACACCCGAGGATTTGGAAAGATCTTTTTCAGATTGGCAATTCCAGGCCCTAGCATGTCTTTGCCTTGTTTCCAGAGCTTTCCCTGTAATGAGGATGCCCGTAAATGCACTCCTCGTTAGCACCATTTTATTACTTTCAAGTGAAAACTGAAACTTCCAGGCAGCCCTTGATTCCAGGTGATGGGGTTTTACAACAAACATCCCAAATCCCAAGCCGGGTGATAACCCCTTGGGAATCATTCTGGCCAAGCCTCGCCAGCTGCTGTTCTACCCAGAAGGCTTCCACCCCTGAGAGCAGGAGGGAAGAGGGGAAGAAAGCTGGAAAATTGGGATTTCTGGCAGTGTGCAGGGGGGGCATTCCCACCTCCACCTTTCCCGAGCAGGGCACTGATTCCTCAGTTCTTTGTTTAGGGGATGGCACAGACCCTAGAGGAGGGCACTGACATGTCTCCTATGGGCAGAGCTTCTCAAAGCTCTGCTTAAAACAGAAGAAATAGCCCCAAAAGACTGTCCTAGCCCTAGCCACCTGCAGCACCGACTTGCAAAGCTCCCTCTGAACCCGGCTGAGTGTCTGATGGAGCAGGAACCAGAGCCAGAAGCATTGCTCCTGGCTTGCAAGGTCTTCAGCCGAGCTTGTCCATAAGGCACGCTCGGGGCATGCAGGCGAAAGAGCTGCTCGAGGAATCCATGCCAGGCGGCGCTGAGCACGACCTTTCTGCTTTACAGCGGCAACCTGAATCCCAAATACTGGATTTCTAGGCACGCATTAGAGCCATGAGACAATGGGGACCGTGAGGCTGGGGCTGGCTGCGAGCCAGCTCCGCTCCTGCCCCGCCACTCTCCTACTTTTCCCATTTCCTCCTCGTTTTTTGCCCTGGCAGACAAGCAAAGTCCCGCTAAGCATGCACATTTTCCCCCGTGACCTGGGGACTCACCCCCACCGGACGATGGATGCCTAAGAAGTCACGGCGAGGTGGCCGTCTTCCCCCCTCTCTCTCTCACAGAAGCATTGCTTCTCCTTTAATTGGTTTCATTCATGGCGGCCCTCCACTAAATGTAATTATGCCAGGCTCTCTCCATCTGTCTGCATTCAGTGTTTTTATTCTCAATCTTTATTTCTGCATTAATTCCCCCTCTGCAGCCTACATGCACAACAACGTCCGGGACCTCCTGAGGACGTGCAGACACCAAGTGAAGAGCAGGATTTGTCCCGGGTCTCTCCTGGCTGGACCCACTGAACGTTTTTTCTCGGGGAAAGCCCTGCTGTCTGTAACCACTCCTCAATAATACCCACACCAGATGAGATACCTTGATTTTGATGAGATACCTTGATTTTGTCTGCACCCTACAGAAGCAGAGGTATCACCGCCCTGTCTTCCCAAGCCTGGTGCTTAAAGCTAGCAAAGGGAGACGCCTGCTCAGGCTGGCACAGACCTTTTTTTTTTTTTTTTTGCATGAGGACAGCATTTAGTCCTCCACAAACTCACATGCTGATTTTCCTCCCCATGAATGCAGGTGGGGTGAACAGGGCTGAGCACAGGGATTAACAAAGCTCAGCTTTGCAAGGGCAGCTCGTATCTGCGTGGCTGAGGCTGCAGAGTGCTGAGCACTTCCAGAAGCATCTCCTCGCCGGGACACATCACGAGGTCCCTACCACGTCCTTAGACAGGGCGGGTAGATCTTGAGGGGACACAATACTAAGGGGCTTGTTGGCGTACAGAGAGACCAAACCCAGCGACACAGACCCTGGGCAACCAAGCACCATCTGGTGACCGCCGGCTCCCGACACAATAGCCCATGTTGGCATGTTTATGATAGAGACCAGAGGCAGATTCCCTTTATCCCCATCGGACCCCGTGATGTGGTTTCAGGAGAAGGACCATGAGAAGCAGATGGGATAGCAGAAGAGAAAAGAACACGGCGAGACAGACAGACAGGAGAGATTTATATGAAGCTAAAGCACATACCCATAAACGTGGGATAAGCAAATAGCACGTAAGTATGAAATTAAATGCGAGGAATCCACGTTATTCAATAATCAGTCAAATATCTCCTTCACCTCTTTTTTTTTTTTTTTTTTTCAGTTTGTCATCGGCATTTTAAAATGAGATATGTATGCCAATAAGTAACCCAGTTGTATATTGTAACCTTGCAAATATTGGATGGGATCTGAGAGATTCGTCCCGACAGACAATTCATTTTTACAGTTATTTTTGGACTCCCGGCTTTCGTGGAACACCGGCTCTCTGTGTTGGATTTTATGCCCCTGAAATGTATTTACAATGCATGGCATCTGTATTGTGCATTACACACTTAAATCATTGCTTTTCATTCATCGCTTATAAAAAAAAAAAAAAAAGCAATATCCTGAAGCTCCAAATACTCAAATTCAAAATATTATTGGTGCGTTTTCAGAGAAATACTGTAAAATACCATTGCATTTTTAGATAAAGGAGGGAAAAACGATCACAAGGAACATGGATTCCCAAGATCTGGGAAGAGGGGGAGTTTGGATTTCATGCCAGGATAAATGCAAAATAAAAATAAAAGCTGAAAAAAACACAAAGGTTTATTTTCTAAACAAAAACATAGAAACATTTTGTCATTTAAACAAAGGGAGGAGGGCGGGGGAGGCTCTGCATCCATCGCTTGCTCTGTGCAATGGACAAATACTATCAGAAACAAAAAGCATGGCATAGTTAGCAGGAGCGGAGCTTAGTGCTTTAGATTTAATGATATGTATTTAAGTTCCTTTTAGGGGAAGCCTTCTGCAATCGTTGGGGGGGGGAAAAAATCATGGTTTTAAAGGCTTCTGTCATTGTTGCATACGAGCCGAGCAGAAAGGCGCTTTCTTTGTCATCCAGGGGTTTATGGAAACACCTTAATGTGTCCTTTTCATAGGTGAAGCAAGGCGTACAAAGCAGCAGCGTGCCAACGCGTCCCCCCTGCCATCGGAAAAATAAATAAATGGAGGAACGCGGTGAAAACGGCCGTCGTAATCCACCAACAAAACGACAGCAAGGATGGTCTATCTCGGTAAATATTGCACGTCTCCTGCCAAATCCCTCATGGGCTATTGTCCCGCCATCCCCACCCCCACGCCACCCCTTTTATATGTCATTAAGGATTTTTCGCATACAACCAAACGAGCGGAGGGGAAGAATGCGCTCGCTCCTTCCCCACCAGTTGGATAAGCCATGACGAGGCGGCTGGGAGCCGGCGCGCAGAAAACACAGGGCAAATTAGGAAGTATGTTAATTCAATTAATATCACAGAGGGGCTGGCGGGCGGGGGGGAGTGAGGGGGGGGGGGGGGGAGTTGTGCGTGCAGATTTTCCGCCCGAGGAAGGAGGTGGCAGAGAAAGAACTGGGGCATGCCAGCTCCCGTTATTGTTCTGCCTTCATTGGTAATTAGCAAGATAAGGAGGGGACGGCGTGAGGGAGGCAGCGTGGCGAAGACGAGGCAGCGCTGCACCCCACCTCATGCCCATGCGGCCATCTTACAGGCAGCGCTCGCCTCCCTCAAAATGGCCGCCAGGGCCCACGCTGCCTCAGGGCTGCGGCTGGCCTGCCCCGGTGGGCTCCTCTCTGCCCGATCCTTGATGGCTGGCACCAGGGGCTGGAAGCATGGGCGGCCAGCATGCAGCCCCGAAGGGAAACGGGGAGCCCTGGGCACCGGGGAGACGCCATCACCGGCCTGAGTGTGCCCACAGGCGGGGCGAGCGGCCATCTTAGCCCAGGCCGCTCGCTCCCAGGGCTGAGGCGCCAGGTGCACAGCGCTCCCACTGCTTTCCCCCAGCCCTTCTGTCCTGAAAATTCAGCTCGTGGGGCTGTTTGCTACAGTACATCTCTCCTTCACAAGGCACTGCATATTGCCAGGGAATGGCTGTGATTATAGAGGTGGCTGTGCCCTCACAATGCCTGTCCCTGTAGGCACCTTTAGGCGGGCCTCAGGTCCACCCTGCAACACAGGCAGGAGCTTTCAGTACACGGCTGCCTGTCTGGATGTGCCCCATAAATCCCATAACCTGCTGGAGATTGTGTCCCAACTGCGTTCTGACCCAGGGAAAGGTTTTGTGGACATCTACAGCAGTGCAGGTAGTTGGGCTGAGAGCTGTGAGGGAAACCATGGCCTGCCCAGCCACCAGAACAAGTCGCGGGCAAATCCTGCCTTTCTCCTGTCCAGAACAAAACAAATTCCAAGCCAAATCTGCAGAGGCACCCGTAAAGAACACACAACCTTCCCAAATTTCAATTTAACAAAAATTTAAAACAAAGTCAGTTATAAAACGGTAAAGGTAAGGTGATACGGATGACACAAACAAAGCTACACCTGGTGTTTCCCATTTCATGAGAATTTTACAGTGGAAACATCACTGTTGTTCCTCTCCAAATGAGTGAGCTCAAATACCAAATGAGGAACTCTCATCCGTGGTCATGGGCTGTCCTCAGACTGGCTATAGCAATTACTGACATAAAAGCGGTATTTGGGAAGCATTTCATGAGCCTTTAGCCAAGATGGGGCTATTTCGCGTGGCAAAATAGGCACATGGCACCCATTGAAAATTTGGCATCTGCTCCTCTACGCCGCTGAGAACCAGAGCACGCGTTACCCGGGCAAGAGAGCGATTACAGCCGCGCACAGACAAGCTGTGTTATACATCTCAGTTAGACAGGGAAACATACGGGATGGCAGGCTAGCTACTCCACTCTGGGGTTGTCTACACGGAAAGCCACACCGTTATCATGACAGCCCTATAGGTCAACCGGCTCTGCTGCTTGCTGCTCCGGTGCACATCTCCACTCACATTCCAGGCCAGGACTGGCTCCCTCCAGTTTAGCTTAAAGTGCTTCCAGCATGACATAACCATATGCAGGACAGTCCTGCCTTCTGCTGAAGTAAATATCCACAGAGGTTGTACGCGCACAGCTCGTTGCTTTAAAATCCACCCCCCAACCATACGTCTGTAGCTAGACCTGCCCTTCGGCTAACCTTTCTGTACTCCGCGCACTTCTGGGCTGTTCACAGTGCCCGTGAAACACTATTACACCCTGCTTCCCTTGGGTGCTAATCCTGCTTGTCAACCCAAAGGCAGAAACAGACGGTGGCTTGGCATTTTGATTACGTTGTGATCTGTTTGAACCTTCCAGACTCTTTTGATGTCTGTGCAAATTTGAAAGGGGGAGTTGCAATCCTCCACAATGAAACTCTGCTATCGCATGGCAAAACATCTCGGGAGTCCCGCGTCCACAGCCATCGCTAGATTTGGAGCAGGGAGGGGAGTTACAGCTCCTCCAGGAAGAGTCTGAATTTCAGGCTAACCAATTCTGGCCCTGAGCAGAGAACACCACGGGGA
This sequence comes from Anas acuta, assembly GCF_963932015.1. Taxonomy (NCBI): domain Eukaryota; kingdom Metazoa; phylum Chordata; class Aves; order Anseriformes; family Anatidae; genus Anas; species Anas acuta. Next base: position 8,313,132 of record NC_088990.1, on the reverse strand, counting down.
CAGTGCGTTGCTCTTCAAACAAATGCATGCGTAGGGGGAGTGTGCGCATGCACGGAGACACCATATTTATACAAATAGATGCATTCATAGGAAAATGCAAATAGCATCCTCTTCCGTCCCAGGCTCCCTTCGAGCTCCTGACATCCCAAGGTTTCAGAGGAGTACAGCCGAGCCTCAGATCAAACATTAGCCCTGCGGGGGTTCCCTCAGGGAAGCAGCCATGCACCAGGGTCTCTTCCCCGCTTCCATGCGAGGTTTCCCGACCCGGCCTTCCTTGGGTGCTCTGTTCTGACACACATACAGCGCGCACGCACGCATGCAGAGCCTTTCTAAAAGGAGCTCTGGGAATTGAGCTCCGCTTCCTCCTTCTTCTAAATCAATTGTCATAAACCAGCTTTTGTTTTATTTTTAACAAAGCGACAGAAATAAATTCCGCTCACAGATCTTCCCACTCCCGCAGCCCGGTCCTTCAGCACAAGCTGCCCAGTCCGCCTGAGGAAGCAGGCAGGAATGAATGCTTTCTGGGGCACAGAAACCAGCTCCTCTGCCCTTTCTCTTGAGCCCATTTCTTGTCAGGACAGCGAGGCAGTGGGATGGGAAGAGGGCTGGATGGTGGCTGAGGCACCCTGAACCTCCCCAGCCCAACCTCCAGTCATCCCCTCCATCCCCAGCCCACTGAGGTGCCCGCTTTTGACCTGCGTTTTCCCTTGCGCTCTGCCAACCACAGCGTCCCTCGCTCTTTGATACCAGCAAAAGGTGACCCTGCAGCAAGCGACGGGGCTGACACGCAACCTGTGACAGCCCGAGCTCTGCCTGCCGGTGGCGCATCCTCTCTCTCCAGGCTGGCCGAGGACCGGTCCCTCCTCCTGCACGGCCTTGCCCGCCCGGGCCCACAACTCAGACATGCAGAGACAGTTCTTGATGAAACCCATCAGTGGGTGAGTGGCAGCTGAGCAGGTACTGAGCAAGACGCAGGGCCAGACAGCAGCCAGGGGGGAAGGCAGCGGGTGGAGGGAACGTGCCTCAGGAGGAATACTCACAAAGGGCTGCTTTCATTAATAAAACATTCCCCCCTCGGTCGCCTTTTGATTTGGGTGTAAGAATTAACCCCATCTGCCCAACAGCACGCTACCTACCAAGTCATCTCTGCTGAGGAAGGCCGGCTGACATGTGTCCGCTCAATTGCTACGCCTCCCCCTGCCCGCACTCCTCGGCTCTCCAGACCCCCTCCAAACAGCTCCTGAGCCTCGCCGGGCCTGCCCTATTGAAGAGATCCTCTTCCCACAAGATAGATTAGACCCAGTGAAAATAGGCTTAGTGAAAATACCATTTCACTAGTAATGCCCCCCCCGCCTTCACACTCTCACACACCCAGAAAGATTATAACAAATCCCGGTCACCTTTTGCCCCTGCTAACTACTGCTCCAGTCTTTGCACTGCACGAGCCGGAGAGCCGGGCACAGGGCAGTGCTGACAGACGCAGACACACACGCAGTCAGCAGCGGAGATACCCGGCCACAGAGCACAGCTCTCCCTGCACATCGCCTCGCCCTGCCACGGCACCCCAACCCGTGCCTCTCCGCTGTAATTGCAGCGCCTGCTTCTTGGGCATCAGCAGAAAGTTCAGCAAAACCGGCGCCGGTTTTAATCTTTCTGTTCGAAATTGGTGGGGGGTTGCTTGTACGTCACCGAGACATTTCTATTCTCTCCTCTGCCTTGGCTTTCTGTTTTAAGTAAAGCCGAGATGCAGAGATGCCTCCGAACAGACAGCCCCTTCATTTTTCCAGAGGTGTGTTTTAATGAGTGCCTCGCCTTCCAAAAAGGGGCCAGCGGAGGGGAAGGGCGGCAGATTCTCCACACAAATTCAATAGCTGGTGGGTTGCCATGGGCTAAAGCATTTCTTTGCACACATGAAGGGAAGGGACTCCGGAGCACTGAGGGTTTTGCCTCCCATGAGTTATAGCTCTACCCTTCAAGAGCGGAATAAATGCTTTATCCCATTGCAGCCTGCGATGTATTCTACATAGATGGATTGATTTCCCCTATTGTTCTTAATAAATCCTGGCGCATGAAGAAACTCACCGCACAGCCATTTTTCCTGCCTTGTTCTACCTTGCAGAAGTAATAAGGGTCAGATGTGACTGCAGCGGGAAGCAAAGGCCGTACACAAGGCAGTACTGTGCTGGCTGCGGTGCCTGTGCTCGCAGGGGCTCGGTGGGTGCAGACAAGCAGCACCCTTCTCTTTGCTCCTTTCTCCTGCCTGAGTCGAAGAGGAGGAAGACATGAGCCACGCAGGGCACCGAAGCACTGAGGGCAGCAGCTGCTGAGCCTGCGTGAGCCCCCCTTCTCTGAACAAAACAAACCAACCACACAAAATGCCACATCCACTCCCCCGCTCAGTAACTCCCAGCTACCCAATTCAAACCCTCATTTTTATTATTATTTTTTTAAAGGCTCTCTCCCTCCCTGCTGCCTTTTCTGCTCGCCACACTTGCACCCATCCTCTCTGCCTGCTTCAGGAGGGAATTTGCTGGCCACGGCTCGGTTGGTGCCCAGCAAGGAGGCCGGGAAGCAGGCGGCTTCACACAGACCCACCTTGGCCACCTGCCTCCAGGTGCACCCAGGCTCACTGGATTATCACCGCTGGCCTCCAGCAGCAGCGAACTGGCCCTGCTTCAAAAGCCTAGCTGGGGAATTTGGCTGCGGAGGAAGGGATCGGGTAAAAGAGCTGGTCCCCCGTGCCCAGGTTGGACTCGGCCCTTCAGCGGGACTCCCAGGGACTCACCTCTCCTCGCCCAGGTGGAGACGTCCCAGCCCTTCCCAAGGCATCCCACTCCGCGCACTCGCAGTCACGTCTGATTAAGGAAAAGAGAATTGGTCTCAATTAGAACGAGGCTCCCACACGTACAGCTGGACGTCAAGTAATTACCAAGTGTCACTCACGAAGAAACGGCTGGGAGAGAGACCTGAAATTTGGGACCGTGCAAACTGGCGCACACACGACTGAGTTACGGACCTTGGCGTGCTTCAGAGCACACCTCGTGCAGAGGCTTTCAAGCCCGTCCCCTCAGCTGAAACACGCACGGCCACATAAAACACAGCCAGACACGGCCACGGCCTCTAACAAGGAAATAAAGCCGAGCGGACCCGCGTTGCCAGAGCCCAGAGAGCAACACTGTCTCTTTAATTTTCTCCCTGGCTATCTCATCCTTTGCACAAACTCCTTCCTCCCCGTGGCTTCTTCCAGCCTGGTGGGCAAAGTGGGAAAACATCATTAGGGAGGAAAAATAATTTAGTTTGTTAATCAGTATCCAGTGGTGGGAAACAAGAAAGACAGAGAGCAGGGCTGGCGGTTAGGGCTTAGGAAGGGCCAGCACAAAGCCCACCATTCATGACATCTGGGGCTGGGATTCTCATTGAATTAAACAGACACAAAGAGCAGAGGCATTTCATGCTCTCTTCACAAGAATTATCATATCTCCCTGGCACTAGGAAACCTTCAGCATGGGAGAGAGAGGAGAGAGAGCGAGAGAGAGAGAAAGAGAGCGAGCGAGGGGAAAGTGGGCAGGCTGGGTAGAAATATGGGGCAGGGTAGAGGAGGCTTTGTTCCAGGGCTGGATTTATGGATGGGATGCGGCGCGTTGCTTTGCTGGGAGAGACGGGGCCCTGGCGCGCGGGGTCTAATAGGAATCGGCGAACGTGAAGCAGGGGGCCCCTGTGTACCATGAAGCGGGGAAACCCGCGCCTGACGAGCCCGCAGAAAAACCCGCTGGCGTCTCGGGGCTGCGGAGGGCTGCTGACGTTCGCCCGCGCTGTGTCGCCTCGCGTGTGTGTCAGCGAGGCGGGGGGAGCAGGGGAGCGGCGAGGAGCATAAACAGGAGGCCAGGCAGCAGCCTTCAGTCAGGGAAATTAATTAGCTAATATGCAAACCTCTAGCTGCCTCCGGCCCCGCTGCCCTGCGAGCGCTCCCCGCAAAGCCACGGTGTGTGCCGAGCCTGTGACCGGGAATGGCAGGGGCAGATTAGGCAGCTCCTCGGGACACGCCTCGGGACACAGCAAACCCACAGCCCGTGAAAAAAAAGGCGAGGAGGGGACGGTTAGGGTCCTCGGGGAAGGGGCAGAGCCTAAAGGTCAGGAGAAAGAGATGTGGGCACCGAGCTGAGACTGGGCATCACGCTGCTGCAGCAGGAATTGGGGTGGATCCCCAAATCCAGCCACTTTGGGGCCTGCTGGAGAGCGAGTGCGTTTAGGGCTTAGACCGCAAGCTGTGTGGGGCAGGACCTGCCATCTCCTGCAGGCTCACGCAGCACAGAGCCATCCTCCTGGCTCTCTGGGCATCACCAGAGGAGCTGCTTTAAATACTAATTGCTCCATGACCAAGACCTGTGGGCTGCCGGGAGCCTCCCTGCAGCATCACCTGTGGGAGGAGGGGACAGATCTCTGACCTGCACGTCCCCGGGGTGACCTGACCCCGTGCACTGGTGCCACGACTGAATATTGCTACCCGGTGATGGAGGTGAGAAACTCCTGGCGACTTCGTGTAGCCCCATCCCCGAGGGCTCAGATCCCACTACAGCACCACGCTCATTTATTTTTTTTTTTTTTGCTGGGAGCAACCACGGGAGGAAGAGGGTGCAGGCAGCAATTACCAAGGGAAAAAAAGGGGACAAAAAGGGAGTGAAGAGATGCAGAAAGAAATGGGTAGGAAAAAATAAATAAATAAATAGAGGAGCCCCTTCGACATGGGATGCGTGCGGTGAACGAAGAACGCGCTGGAAACAAAGGGATGCAAGGAGAGGGGAGAGGCTGGGATGGGCATCGCGGCAGACGTGTAGGTAAAAGTTGAAAAGGAAGCACTAATTAGCACCCAGACCATCACTTCCCATTAATAGCTTGTCACCGTTTCCTTGATGTTGCTGAGAGCAGGAAAGTTGGTATGTGTGATGCTTACCTGTCTCTATCTCATTAATAGAAGTCAGGGTGAGAACAGACGTTTATTGCCTGCATCCAGACAGACAGGCCCTTTGCTGAACCGAGAGGCAGGAGAGAGGGGGAAAGTTATGAAGAAGAAGCCCGTGAAGCACCAGGCCGTACCCGCACAATGGAGACCCAAACCACAGGCAGGTATCTGTGCCAGCCTCCAGGAATCCACAAGGCAAAAAAAACCAACACGAGGTCGTGCAATTAAAACCCAGAGCTGATACACTGCTGGCTGGAGAGGGTGCGCCAGGTGTGTGCGAGGGGACAACACTGGGTTAGACCCAGAGAAGTAAAACAAAAAGAGTGGCCACCTACTTTCCCCAGACAAATTTGTTCAGCTAGAACCTACAGAACAGAAAGAGCCGAACGTTTCCTGGGGGGTATCGCCAGCCAGAATGGAGAAATCCCCAGTAAACAAAGGGAAGAAAAAAAAAGCCATCTTGAGCAAAGATAAATCTGCATCGCGTGTAATCACCTCCCAGGTAAAGTGGAGGAAATTCTTCCAGCAGTTAAAAGCAGAGATTAGATCTGCTGCTCAACGCACAAAGGCCTCCCCTTTCCCTCCACCACGTGTGACGGCTCCCAGGAGGGTCACGGGGAAGGGGTGTGCAAGGCGAGGGTGCCAGGCTGCGGTGCCTGCGAGCTGGCACAAAGGCCCTTGCAGCTTGGAGACATCTTCTTGGCCACTGAGTTCAGAGCAAGTGTAGGCTCTGCTGACACCCCAACCGTTCGGAGGAGCACTTTCAGTGGCCTGATGGGCCCTGCCTGCCCCTCTGCCCCTGCCTTCGCTGTCCCCTACCAAGACCTCGCTCGGATCGCATGGTGGGGCACTTCAAAAGTTCGGCACTGCTCAATTTACGGCCATCCCTGCAACCTCAATTCCACCTCGCCATGCAGCCACCCTGGCCAGGGAAAGAGGGAAGGAGCCAAAAATCGGCTGTGACCGAGTCCTCGCAGCCCGGCACGGGCACAGGCTGCGCTCCCGTCCCGTGGCCAAAGCGCAGCCGGGCGCCCCCGACCTGCTTCGGCGCCTTACACCGGGCACGTTTTTAATCCGCAGCAATCACGTGCGTTCTAAACACACAGAAAATGTATTATTTATGCCTAATAAATAATAGATTGTTTGTATAAGCAACAACAAAAAAAAAACAATTGTACGCGAGGGTGGCGAATCCCCCCTCCCTCCGCCCCACGCCCTTCGTCCTGCACGGGGAGAGGGATTTGGAGCCCCGAGCCTCGGCACAGCTTCGTGGCACTGTGAAATACGGGGCCGGTGTTATCAGGCAGCAGCAGAAAGCTGCTCTCCCGAGGCCGGCGGAGCAGGGAAGGTGAAGCACTGGGGCTGGCAGGACCCAGGCCGAGCACGCACACAAACGTGATTTTTTTTTTTCCCCTCCCTCAGCACCGGGACCTGGAGGAGCTCACGCCTGGGAGGCACCGCAGGAAAATCAGCTGGGTGTGGGAAGGGGTTGTGGAGTTGGCCGTGACTGTCCTCCCGGCCGTGCCAGCGCACCGCAGCACGAGCCCAGAGCTCTACCCTGCTCCCCATCCGTGATTATGTCACTGAAACACCAATTTTACCCCTTTTTTCCCCCCCCGCAAAAGAGGCAACCGAAGGGAAATTGCGATCCCGAACAATTCATAATTCAGCTAAACCTGAAAGGAATTTCGGGGACAAAGAATAGGCATTTCTCCAGCCGAAAAGCTTCCCCCCGCCGAATTTCAAGGGCCCGCAGCAAACAATGGGAGTGTCAGAGGTTCTCAAAAAGAAAAAAAAAAAAAAAAGTTCAAGAATCTTTACAATAAAAAGTGTTAGGCAACAGAGAGGTCAGAGCCAGCTCCTCCTATAATAAATAGCAGGGCTATCTTACATTAACTATAGGAGACATTTTAATGCAGTGCCTCAGCTTCGTGCTAATTATACTTTTTCACCATATTTTGAACCTAAGAAAAAATGTCATCAGTTAATTATAACAGATGAGGGAGTGTGAAGACTTCCTCAATAAATAATGCCTTGATATCTCATATCCAACAAGCTGCGCGCACTGCTCTGAAGGTGCCCAGAAATATGTCCTCTCAGGAAATATATCAAGAAATGATGGTCCCATAAGCTGGCTTTGTTTCCAAGCCTTGATTTTCGGCCCAATAATTAAGTGATTTTTATGGATCTAGGAGAGTAAAGGTCATGGGACTGCTGGAATGGTGCCAGAGAGATTCAGCATAAGGGAAAAAAAAAAATCCCAAACCAAAACGAGATACAAAAGACCTCAGCAAATCCCCCCTATGGACACACACACACACCAGCAATTTGGTGCTCCCCAGGTCCCATCCTCCTGTTCCTCCTGGCATCTCCACGGTAGCCTTGCCCAGAAAAAGCCTGTTTTTAATGAAACCAGGCCACCACGGACACTGTGCTCAGCGCCCAGGCCCATCCCTGCCATCCACCTGCCCCAAGGAGGAGGGACCCCGTCCCCGTGCCACCCCTGGGTGCCCCATCCCTGCTGGGGCTCTGGGTGCTGGGGTCGTTTCGGAGGTCCGACCACCCCACCTTCCTTTCAGCTCCTTTCCCCACCCGGCACCCCTCACTTCCCCCTCTGAAGAGCTGGGATTTGGCGTGGGAAAGATGTCTTTGGGCTTTTCACAAATCCAGTATCCCCTTGAACCAAAACCAATTAGCCTGGCCCAAGGTCCTGCCATTGAGGGACTGTCCCTTCTTTTCAAACCCCCGCGGGCTCAATTGCTCTAAGGAGCCTGGATGTGAATGAGCAAAGCCCACTTAAAGTGGTACTTAAGGCCAGACCAGGGTGAAGGCAAAGAGAAAGCCTCTATAGGAACAGCGAGCTGAGTTTCCAAGAGACAGCTAACTGACGGAGATTGTGTGCTTTCCTCCCCCCCAGTTTCTTTTTTTTTTTTTTTTTTTCCCCCCACTCCTGAGCTTTTGAGGCGAACGCTCCTAACCAAACCTGAGCTGCTGAACAAACACGGCCGGCGGCACCTGAAAACCCCGACCCCAAAGCCCCGTCCGTCCTCACCCAGGGCGCACAGCGTGGCTGCGGCAGGGTGACGGCCCCGCAGGGCCAGCACGAGCCCAGGTCCCCAGCACGTGGCCGGGAGAGCAGCGCCAGACCTCGCTTCTGTGAGCCAGGCTCTTGGCAAACACATCCCCGGTGGGTAAGAAACACCGAAAAGCAGCAAAAAAAAGAACCCAGCGGGGCGGAGCGAGTCCTGGTGGCACCGCACCCATCTCACACCGCTGGTCCCCAGGGCTGCCAGGGGCTGGGAGTGGGACGAGGGTGACAAATTGCCCAGGTGCCGCGTGGCCAGACGCCAACACCTCCGCGCTCACACCTCGGAAAAACTCCAAATTAGCACCTCGCACCCAAATTAGCACCTCGCGCCCACGGAGCCGCTGCCTGTGCTCTGCAGACCCGGGCACAGCCAGGAGCAGGACGAGCCCCCCGAAGGCACCGAGCTGTGCCCCTGGCTCTGCCCCTTCCCCGACGGCACGCACAAAGCCCGGGCCGAGGGGCAGGTAAGCGCAGCCTGCGTCAAGGGCGCACGGAGGGGGTGGGAGCCGAGGGAGACAAAAGAAAGGAGAGAGCCAGGCCTGCAGCTTCACACCAGCCATCGCCAGGCGATTCCACAAAAATGCCCATTGATGGGATTTCATCCAGAACCGAGCGGCCGGGCTGACGCAGCCCTGCCTCCACTCACAGGCAGCTGGTCGGAGGGGCAGGCACCGAGCAGCCCCTTCCCTTCTCCACCTGCCCCCGGAGCCACACCGGGTTGGGCTTGCTCGGCTACCTGCTACAGATCCCCTCGCCTCGTGCCGGGAGCCCAGCCCGCTGCACGGGGGAGAAGTTTTGGGGAAAGAAGAGAAATAAAGAGAAGAGTTTGAGCACCCGACGTCCCGGGGCGTCGATCCCCTGGGGGAAACCCACAGCTGATGTTTTCCACTTACCCCCGAACCACGCACGCCGATCCTTTCCGCTCCTGGCTCCCTCTGCCCATCCCCAGCACTGCCTGAAGAACAAAGACATCAGGGCCCAGCTCCAGAGACCTCACCCGCGCCTGGCCTGTGCCACATCCCACCAAAAAGGGAGAGCCGAGGGCGCCGGGTGGCCCCCTGGGGCCTGGGCTCTGCTCCCTGCCCACGGCATCGCCCCTGCCCCGCACGGGATGGGGCCGGGCAGCAGCAGGAGACCCCTCACCTCCTGGGGTGGGCGGAAGGATCCCGCTGACGCCAACAGCTACGCGAACAGGGCAAAGGCTCGGATGGAGAGGGACCCGTGGGGGCTGCCGGGATGTTTCGGCTGAGGTCCTGCTCGCCAAAATCCACCCCTGGCCCTAAGGAGCTGGATCGGTGACCCCCTTCCACCAGGGCTTCAGAAAGGGCACAAAGCGAGGAGCTGGCACCGGGCTGCGAGGGACGCAAGGCGGTGGGGTTTGCACGAGGATGGGTGCACCCAGGGGGCTTTATCCGCATCCTCGCCCTCCACCCACGCGCACAAGCTGGCGAGGCTCCTGCCACCGTCCCCATCCTTCACTGCCAGCCTCAGCCTCCTTGTTCATCAGGACCCCGCGCCGCCCCCAGCCCTGCAAGCAGGGAGGGCGAAAAGGCAGAATTCGGCACTAGCAGAAATTCAACCACGGCTTCTCCCCGCTGGAAACCAAAGGCCAGAGCGCTCCGTCCCTGCCTCAACCCTGTTTTGGGGGTGGGGGCCTGCTGTGGGTTACGCCAAGCAGCCCTACAGCCTGCCAAAACACCCGAAAAATCCGCCCAGAACGCGGGGTCTGGGGGAGAAAAAAATTCGAGGAGCCAAGGGAGGTTTCTGAACAACGGATCCAACAGCAAGGCGAAAAAGCTTGCCTCGATCCTTTGTAAGAGTTTGCATGTAGACACTGATTTCCACACTTCCATTTTATTTTGTAAAATTATATATATATATATATGTATTTATATACACACACACAAACACATTTATTATATGCGTGTATATATATAATTTTTTTTCCCTCCGATCCCCCTTTTTTAAATTTTCACCTTTTGCAATTACAAAAGCCAGGGACAGAAATACCTCCTGGGCTCTGCCAGTGCAGAAACACTCCCACCAAACAGATTTTCTCTGCCACGCTGGTCGAGTGATTCCTCCTGAATTATATTCATTAGGAATTTGAATGTTTCTTTCCTCCATCCCCCATCAAATCATTACTCCGGAATAAATGCATTCATCAGCCACCTTGCTCGGTTCTCTCCTGCTTTGTTCGCTCTAGTTTTCAAGCATCTCCACCGAAACCGTTTGCACCTGACTCGATGCTATCATACGGAAAGGGGAGGGGGGGGGGGAAATAAATAGGAGAAGAATCGAGTGCCGCTCACAATATTGTGGAAATAATTGGAAAATTATTTCTTAAAAATAACCGCCATCAGAAAGGAGGGAAAGCACTACATTCCCTCCTCCCCACCTCCGATCTCGTCCACAATTTCTGGGGCTGCACTGAGCATACATATTCCAGATGGGCTGGGGAGAAGGAGGTTGGTTCTTAATGACACGTCTTTCGCTGCCTTTGGAATGAATGATTCATTCGGATCTCGCCGAGACTCGGTGCCACAGTTGAGTTACATTTCTAGAAAATCCGTATCTTTAATTCTGGCGCTGCGTGTGGGACCCAGCAAATCATGGAATTACTGCTGTAACTTCGGATTAGTAACGCTCTCTAAATGATAGTCTAATTCCAGGCCTTCATGCTTTTCAGCGTTCACACTCACACAGCCTTTTCCCTGGGAGGCTTCCTGCGGAATTAGCGCTGCCGTCGTCGTCTCTCTCTGCCCTTTTTAATTTCTCCAATGACTCCTCATTAGAATACATAATACCACCAGCTCCTCAGAACTTTTCTCTCTCGCGGTATAGCCCGATTCAGGCTCAGATCCTTTCTCCTTACTGCGGTTATGGCGACGCTTTGCCGGCCCTGGAAGGGTGCACAGGCAGATTTAGCTTTGCGGGCCTACGTGGCGTCTGACGCCATTCCCCCGTGCAAGGGCTGCTGGAAAACCTGCCTGGGGGCTGCGCGGGGCTCCCTCCTCTCACCTCCTCGGGGGGCACGGCCCCCCGACGCCGCCCTCGCCCCACGGCCGGGCACCCGCAGCCCACCTCTGCCAGCGGTGGGAGCGCGGCCGCGGCGTCCCCGGCTCCCGCTGCGGCTCCCGGGGGGCAGAGACCCCGCAAGGAGCCCCCCGGAGCCGCGGGAAGGTTTCTCCCCGCGGCCTCCCCGGGGCTGTCACGGCCCACGGGGGCTCACGGCGGCGTGGGGACCATCCCCGTAGGATGTGAGCAGCAGGCGAGGGGCTGGCGGCGATGCCCCGTGCGGACCCCAGGGTGCTGGGGGGGCCTTGGGGACCCCAACCCCGGCCGAGGGCGCTCGCCCCACACCGGCTGGGAAAACGTGCTGGGGAGGCTCGGCGGAGAGCGCGGTGCTTTGTGTCGCCATGGGAACGGAATGCAGATTTGCCAATTGCTTTTTTTTTTTTTTTCCTTCTTCTTCTTTCTTTCTTTTTTTTTTTTTTTTTTTTTTATTATTTGCCAGACATTGTAATACATATTATGTTTCAACTTCTCGGGCTCGCAGCGGAGGTGAGGGAGGCTTTGTGCCTGCCGACTGCTCGGCTCCCGGGGAAGCTGTGGGGCCGGCGAGCCGCACGCCAGGAGGGGTGCACCCAGCAGTGGGACCCCTGCCCTTCCCCGGGGACCCCCCCCTCCCCGGGGACCCCCCAGCCACGGACAAAAGCGAGAGCCGACGCGTGGGGGGAGAGCGATCGCATGATGAGCGAGCTGACCTTCCAAAAGGGAGGCCAGAATCAAGCCAAAAAAAAAAAAAGAGAGAGAGAAGAGAGACAGGGAAGAAGAGAGAAGAAAAATATCCCAAAACTGGGGGGGTTTTGAGGTCGGCCCCGCAGGGTGGGGACGGGGGAGGCTTTGTTAGGAGAGGCGCCCGGGGCGCTCGCCCCCTCCAGCCTCCCAGCCCCGCATCCAGCTCCTGCCCGGAGCCGGGAGCGGGTTTTTTAGGGCTGCCTCCCGGCGTGCCGAGCCCCGAAACGCTGCGGGCGTGTGCGCGGGGCTCCCCCGCCTCTCCCGGCCCTCCCGTCCCGGTGCCCGGAGCCCCCGGGAGCGCCCCGACGGGGCGGGCGCGGCGCTTACCTGGAGCCCCGAGGTGGCGGGGCCGCGATTCGCCTCTGCTCCGGGCTCCAGCGGCGCCGGTCCTGCTGCAGCCTCTTCCCCCGGGGGGGCGAGCAGGTTTGGAAGTCATTTCTACTTTCGGTTATCTAGCTTTATGATGGCTCCACAACACTCATACAGCTAGATAACCAAAGACAGAAACATCCCTCCGGCGGGGCTGCCGTCGGCTGCGGGGAGAGGGCACACGGCGTGGAGGGAAGGGGGGGGAGAGGGAGAGCGGCCGGGATCTGCCGGCGGGGAGCCAGAGGGGGAGAGAGAGAGAAGGGGGGAAAAAAAGGGGGGAAAAAGAGAAAAAAAAAAAAAAATGATAAATACGAGGAGCGGAGGAGACGGAGCCGCGCTGCGGGAGCGAGCAAGGCACCGTGAGGGGCTGCGGGGAGCTGAGCCGAGCTGAGCCGAGCCGGGCTGAGCCGAGCCTAGCGCGGTCCCGACCCGGGCAGCAGCAGCGCTCCCGATCCCGCTCCCGCTCCGATCCCGATCCCGATCCCGACCCCGCTCCCGCCCCGCCGCCCAACTTCTACTCCCCTCGCCTGGTAATCGCCCCCTTTGGGAAGTGACGTCACGCCCCCCCCAGCCAATCGGCGGCCCCGCATTTAAATCCGCGCCCCCTTTTCCCGCGTTTTGGCGCCCCGGCCCCGGCCGAGCCCCCGCTGCTGGACGGGGCGGGCGGGACGGGGCGGGCGCGGCTCGGGCTCGGCTCGGATCAGCTCAGCTCAGCTCGGCTCGGCTCGGCTCGGAGCAGAACGCCCCCAGCTGCACCCTCCTCCCGCGGCGCCCCGGCACCCGCCTGCCCCCCACCCGCCGTGCTTCGCCTCCCCGCCCGTGCTGCAGGAGCCGCGTTGTGGGGTGCCCCCCTCCCAGCCCTACAGAACCCCCCTCGGCATCAAAGAGGGGGCACGGGCGGGCTGCACCCCCGGCACGGCACGGCACGGCACGGCACGGAGGACCCACCTGCAGCTAACTTCCCTCTCCTTGTCCTTCGCCCTCCCTTCTCCCTTTTCCCCGGCCTTTCCCTTTTTCCCCTCCCTTCCTTTCCCCGTACGTTTTCCTTCCCTTTTTCCCTCCCTTTTCCTGCTGCCTTTTCCCGGTCCCAGCACGCCGTTGCCCCCCCCCGTCCCTCGCAGCCTCTCCTCCTGCAGCAGCGCCCGCCCCGTCCGGCCTCTGCACCTGGCCGGGCGTCGGGGCGGCCCGGACGGCGCCTTCCCCGCAGCCAAATCGGCCGAGGAGCAGCGATCCCGCCCGGATCCTCTCGACACCCCTTTCTTTCCCCCCCCCCCCCGCCCCCGTTTTAATTCTTTCCCCTCTAGGTTTTGCTCTTCCCCTCGCCGGCTCTTAGCGCGCTGTGCGTGCAGCGACGAACGCGGCGCACACAAATCCAACAACAGCAATGAGGATAATAAAATGCCGGGAGGTAAATGTGATTATCTGGGATGCTTATCTGACCTGCCCCGCAAAAAAAAAAATAAAAAAAAAATAAAATAAAAATAAAATAAAAACTGTAATCGCCGCTCCTAAACGCTGCTTTCCCTTAAATCTGAGGTTTAGCTAAAATGGGACCTGCTGCGAAACGGGGGAGCCGCGGAACGAAGCGATCGCTGCGGGAGCAGCCGCGGCTGAGCGCAGCCTGCCGGTCCCGGCAGCTCCGGCTCTCGGCGAGCTCCGCTCGGCTTCTTTATTTCTCCCTCTCCTCGCTTCCCACTCCCCGCCTTTCCTTTGAAAAATAATAATAATAAAATAAATAAAAATAATAATAAAAAATAAAAATACGGGAGCTCAATTAGGCTAAAAGCTCCAGGCTCAGCCCTGCCAGCCCCTCCGCGCTCCCGGTGCACAGCCGAGCCGAGCCGCCCTGCCTGGCTCCCGGCTGCCTTCCTCCTCCTCCCTAACGAGAAACGGGCCCGGGGGTGCCCCGGGCACCCCGACGGGGCTGAGGCGGGTGGGGAGAAATCTTTGCTCCTTCCCCAGCCCCTCGGTGCCATCCCCGCGGCCCCGAGCCGCTCGGGAGGGGGCTTGGCTGAGGTTATTCTAATCTGCCCTGGAGAGAGAGGGGAAAAAAATAAAATAAAAAAAATAAAAATCGCTACAAATCGGATCTCCTTAATTTTCCGGCTGTGGATTTGCCCCTAATTTATTGCTGCCGCCGTTACGGTGATTGCTGCCCGCGCGTTCCCCGGCCGGGGCGGGGGAAGGTGCCCACCGGCCCCGCTCCCCGGGGCTGCCCCTCGGTGGCGGCGATACCGAGCGGTGCCCGCAGCCCGGTGCCCACGGAAGGGGCTCTCCTGGGCCACGGCCCGGCCTCAGTTTCCCCCCGGGGGTGTCCCCGTTATCCCCCGGCCGCGGGGAGCACCGGGGGGCTGCCGGCGGCGGCGGCGATGAGGCCCCGCTCCGGTCCCGGTCCCCCGGCTGGGGTACCGGGAGCGGGCCCCCCTTTCTCCGCCGGGTAAGGGAAGGGATTTCTCTCCGCAGAAATAAATCCCGGGATTCTTCCCTGCTGCTTTTCGGCAACGCTTTGCTCGGCTCCGAGCCCCCGGCCTCGACCCGCTCCGTGCAGGCGGAGGCCCGGCACCTAGGAGAAAAATGCTGCTGGCCTTTGGGGGATTTTTTTCCTATCGCTTGGGCGTTGGTTTATATTTTTTATTTTATTATTATTATTATTATTTGTATTATTATTTGGGGCGCAGTTTAAGCAGGACGCGTACAAAATGGCTCCTTGGCACATCGCAAAGCACCGGCGAGCAGAGCGGGGAGCGAGCGGGGGGCTCCGGAGGCCGCAGCGGGCAGAGCCCGGAGGCAGCCAGCGCCCGGCCTCACCTGGGGGACCGGGAGGATCGGGGAGGGGGGGACACACCGGGATGGGGGACACCGGGGGCTGCCCTTCCCTACACTCACAGGCAGAACAACGGGGGAAAACGATCCCCCGGGCTGCGGCCCGGTTTAGCCGAGAAGGACGGTGAAAAAAAAAATAATAAGAATAAAAAATAAAAATAAGAAATTATTAAAAAAAAAAAAAAAAAGCGGGGAGGTCTCCCAAAAGGCCCGGCCGAGGTTCTGCCTCCCCGACGGGGCGGGGCGGGCGAGGCTCTGGCCATGGTGCTGCAGCCGCCGCCGCTCCGCGCCCGCGGAGCCTCCGCGCAAATCCCCCCCGGGGGTGGGGAAGGCGGTCCCGGAGCCCCCCGCTTTTTGTAGGGCTCCCCCCGGGGCAGGGGGCCCCGGGAGCGGTCGGTGCTCCCCTTCCCGCAGCCGGGCAGCCCTGCCCCGCCGGCCGGCCCTCGGAGGAGCCCCGCTGGCCGTGCTGGCCGGTTGTCGGGCGGCCCCGCCGTGCCTGAAGGCGCTCGCCCTGCCCCGAGCCCCGCTGCCTTCCCCTCTTCACGCCCTGCGCGTCTGACGTCACTTTTCTTTAATTAGGAGAAGTTATTTTTAGCCAACCTAGAGTAACCCCCCGCGCCTCGCCGCCCCGAGCTGCATCTCCTCCTAATTGTGTGTGTTTGCTTTTTTTTTTTTTTTTTTCCTTTTTTTTTCCCCCTTTTTCCTCCCACAAGCGGGGCTTCGCCAACTTCACGCACAAGCGGCGGCTCCCGACGGGCGTTGAGGAAACGTGTTGCTTTGTTTAGCAATTAAAAGCCACGTCTAAACGAGCTCCGGCTCTGAAAAGGCTCCGCCGCAGCGGCCCGGCCCCCGGCTGCTCTTTCCTCCGGCTCCCGGGGCCGGGACGAGGCCGGGAAGGGGTCGGGGTCCCGGTCCCCTCCTGGCCCGGTGGGGCCGGGCACGTCGAGGGGGGGGGGATCCGGGCAGGTGCAGGCTCCCAGGGCACCTGCACCGCTCCCGCTCGGGTTTCCTTAAGGCTGAGGCCTAAAATGCGTTTCACTTCCAGGGAGACACGGGAAAAAAAAAAATAAATAAATAAAAAAGCCGAGGAAATAAGAGTCCGCGGGGAAGGAGGAGCAGAAGGGGAGAATGCATAGGGGAAAAAAAATGAAGTAAAGGAGAATTGAAGAAAAATAAAAAAGCGAAAGAAAAAATACGAAAAAATAAAAGGAAAAAAAAAATAAAAGGGAGAAAATAAAGCGGAGATGCAGAGAGAAGCGAATGCGAAACAAAAAAAGCCTCCAGCTGCTGGCAGACCGCAGCACGGGCAGCGGCGGCCCCGGGGCCGCTCTATCCGAGCAGGGGAGCGGGGAGCCCGGTGCCCCGGTGCCCCCCCGGTCCCCCCCTCCCGCAAAGCGAGGCCCCGCAGCAGCCCCCGCTGTGCCCGGAGGAGAAATTGGGGGAGCCGGGGACTGCCCCCGGGGCCTAAACGCTGCTGTGCCGGCGGGCTCGGCCCCGTTCAGGCGTGTTTTGGCCGGCGCCCACCCCTCTGGCCGGCGAGCGGGGACATTTGGGGACAATTCGGCCGCCGCCGGCACCGCTCGGCCCCGGCTCCCCCCCGCCCCGTCGGGGCACTGCCCGCCCCGTCGGGCTGCCCGGTCCCGGCCGGCCGGGGAGAGGTTGCCCGGAGCCAACTCGCCCCCGGCAGCCAAAGGTCGCCCCGTGGCCGTTCTCCCCCGCTGGCCTCCCCCCTGTGCCTCCCCCCCCCGGGCCGCCGCCGCTCGCCGCGGGCTGCTCAGCCCCGACGGGGGGGTCCTGGCCGGGGCAGGGAGCGGCGGGGGGCGGCTCTGTCCCCCGGGAGAGCCTCGCAACTTCCCCGCGGGGACCGGCCCAACTTCAGCTCCCCCTCCCCACCTCCCTTCCATCCTCCCCCCTCCACCAGCAGCCTCCTCCCGGGGCCACGTCCCCCCCCCCACCTCACCCCCCTCGCCCTCCAGCCCCCCGGGGGACACCCGATGGCGGCGGCGACGCCCGGCCGCGACACTCACGCTTGCAGCCGGGGCGAGGGCAGCGGCGGCCGTCCCTGGACGAAACGGGCGGCGTTGGGGATGGATTTGGGGTGCGGGGGGGGTGAGGACGAAGAACGACGGACCCCCCCCAGCCCCTCCCCGAGCGGGCAGGCGGGCGGAGGGGCGGGCAGGGCTGCCCCGGGGCGAGCAGCGACCCCCGCGGCCGGCGTCCCCTGGGGGTGGCCGGGCACGGAGCGTTTTGGGCGGCTGCTGCCGGGCTCCCCCCGCCGTCCTCCCGGCGGCTGCCGGTGCCGGTTGTGGCTGCTGGCCGGGAGCTGCCGCCGGCGGCAGGCTCTGCCCGCACTGACGTCAGCCCGGCAGCCTCCGATTCACTCCAACCATGGCGGAGAGGAGGAGGAGGAGGAGGAGGAGGAGGAGGAGGAGGAGGAGGGAGGAGGAGGAGGGAAGGGGGGAGGGGAGGAGGCGGGGGAAAGGAGGGGGAGAGGAGGAGGACGGGAGGAAGGCGGCGGCGGCGGGGGTTGCTTGCTGCCGGGCTCTGCCCAGCACAGCCCGCAGCCCCTCCAGCTCACCCCCTAATTACCCCCCGAGGATGGGGCCGCGAGGGGCAGAGGGGCCGCTCCCCCCATCCACCCCCCTATGTCCCCCCCCAACACCCCCCGGCGAGCCGCCCGCCCCCTCGGGGCCACCTCGTCCCGCTGCGGGGCTGCCGCCTCCCCCCTGCCCTGCCCGGCCGGGGGCCTCCCCTCTGCCTCCCCCAGCGGGGCACGGAGCCCCCCAGGACCCCCTCGGGGTGTCGCCCCCCCCGGTGCCCTTAGGAGGCCGGCAGAAAGGGGCCGCGGCCGCCCCGCTGCCTGCGCTGCCCCCCGGGCTGTTTTGGCACGGCCCGGCCCGGCCCGGCCCCGTTCCCGCACCGCTGTCCAAGTGCTGAAAGTCCGCACGGCTCCCCGCAGCGGGGCGGCTCGGCACGGCTCGGCACGGCTCGGCACGGCTTGGCACGGGTTGGCACGGGTTGGCACGGGTTGGCAGGGCATGGCAGGGCTTGGTAGGGCTTGGCACGGCTCGGCACGGCTCGGCACGGCTCAGCACGGCTCGGCTCGGCGCTGCAGCCGTCGGGCAGAGCAGCACCTCGGGCTTTTCCCCGCTGGTATCGAGGGGAGAGAAAAAGGCTGAGAGTCCCTCCCGTGCCGAGCCGTGCCGAGCCGAGCCGAGCCGAGCCGTGCTATCCAGCCCCGACGGCCAGGCCGAGCCGGGCGATGGCTCGCCCCGCCGGTAGCCCGCCGGCAGGCGGTGGCGAGCTGGCAGCCGTCCGGCACGGCAGGTGCCGCCTGCGCTCCTCTCCTCCTTCCCTCTCCTCCTTCCTCTTCCTCCTTCCATATTTCCCTGGCTTAATTCCCCTTTTTGTATAATTACACCCGTAGCGCCTCGCCTGCAGCCTCTGCAGCGAGGAAAAAAACATAAAATAAAACCAAAAAATAAAATAAAATAACCCACCCTCCTGGCACACCTTTACTTCGCTTCCGACCTTTTTATTTTTCATTTTTTTTTCCCTCGTCTTCCTTCCTGCGGTTAACCCAACCCGGCTGCTATTTTTTTATCTGCGATTCTCCCAAAGCAATGCCCCGGACCGGCTTTGGGGAGCCTCTCGCCGCCCTGGTGAGCACGCAGCCAGCCCCGGACGGGTTTTTTCTGTAGGAGAAAATAAACCGATCGAGACCGAGGGGTCTGGAAGAGCCGAACTCGCCGCCTCGCCTTTACATTGGGGTTTTTTAATTTCCCCGTTATTTTCCTTTTTTTTTTTTTTTTTTTTTTTTTGCGTCTGCGAGTTGCCACGAAAGGAAATATAACCCCAAACGCCACCGCCAGCAGAAACCGGAGCTCGTTGCCAAATTCCGTAGTATTTTATTTTAAAAGCAATTAAGTAACACCATAAAAAGCGTCTTCTCCTCTTCCCGGGGAGTGTAAGAAATCCTTTTGCTCACCCAGAGTCGAAACCTAATGGCATTGTCGTTAAACACGAAAAGGAGAATATTAAGAAATTGCAACACTCCCTCCAGAGCGCTCCCCCCCTCCCCAGTTTATTTGCCCTAATAATTAATTCACAAGAGCTTAACTTCGGTGTAACCCTGGCGGTCTTTTCATTAAAAAATCCCCGCGTTTCCTATTGAATTAGCTCTGCTCCATTGTCGCTGAAATGAAGACGCCAAACCAACTTTTACCCTGAGCATTTTCTCACCAGCCCAAAGAAAAGTCTCTCTCCTTTTTCTTTTCTCCGATTTTTTTTTTTTTCTTTAATTCAAGCACCCAGGCGATGGACGTGTCCTGCAATTTAACTACTTTCAAATTCTTTGTTCGGGTCCCACTGGGGCTCTATTGTCACCCTATTGAGAGAGCTTATTGCCAAGTCAAGCCTGAGTGAATTGAGACACGCACGGGAGGAGCCCGGGGCTGGGAGCGGGCTCCGGGGGCTGCTCCACCCGGGGGACCCCGGCCCGGCCCCGACGGACGGGGCAGGGTGCGGGGCACGGGCTGCCCGCGACCCCCGGGACCACCGCCACCGCCTGTCCCCCCGCCGCCTCCAACCTCCCCCCGGCCCTAGGACGGAGCCCGCAGCCCCTCCAGGGCCCTGCCCCGGGATGGGGAAGGGGACGGGGATGGGGCAGGCCCGGCTGTGCCCCCCCCTTTGCTCCCCAGCCCCCGGTTCCTTCGCGCCCCCGCAGCGCCGGCACCGCCCGTGCCCGCAGCTCCGGGCGGAGGGGACTTACCTCGGGTGCCAGCCTCCTCCCCCGCCGGCTCGCCCCTAGTCCCAGAAAAAAAAATAAAAATAAATAAATAAAAATAAAAGCGGTTTGGGGGGGGTCTTCCTCCCCTGCCGGGCCCCCCGGCCCCTCGGCTCGGTGCCGGCTGCCGGCCGCTTCCCCTCGCCCTCGCTCACTTTCGGAGCTCCGGGGCTGGTCTCCCGAGCAGCAAAAAGAGGGGGCTGCTTTTCTTTTCCCTTTCTCCTGCCCCCCTCCCGCTGCCCCCCCCCTCCCAGGCTGGCAAGGGGGGTGCGAGCTGCGGGGAAGTGTCGTGGCAGGAGAAAAGGCGCCGGGAGCGCGGTGCTGGGCACGGATTCCCACGTAAGCCCGTACGTCACCTATAAAATGCCCATTTCTCGGCTCCTGGAGAGGCGGCACGAACCCCCCTCTGCCCGGGGAGAGGCTGCACGCCCCCAAAGCCGGCTGCCTCCTCCCGCAGCCCCCCCACACCCACCCCCCGAACCGGGGGGCGAAGGCAGAACCGGGAGGTGCCGGGGGGCAGCGGCCGCTTCTCACCTCCCTCTCCTAGAGAAACGTGTAGCCCCGCTCTGTCCCCCCTAAAAAAAAACCCAAACACCCTCCCGGAGCCCTCCTCACCCCCCCCAGGTTCCCCTCTCCGGAGGGGTCCCGCACCGGCCGCCCCCCCGACGTGGCGTTCCCCCGGGGCCGTGCCCCGGCGACTGGCGAAGCCCTTGACCCCTGATCCCGGCCGGCTGGGGGGCAATGGGGTTAAACAAAGTCCCGCCGCCGTCCCATTGTCCGGCCCGCAGCCCCCAGCCCCGCCGGCGGCAGCTCCGTGCCCGGCCCCGACGGGGCGCGCAGGGCTGCGGGCTTCCGACAGGCAGACAAAGGGCCCGGGGGGGGGGCACCCCCCTGCCGCCCTGCCCCGGCTTGTGCCTGCACCCCCCCGGCCCCAGCCCCGGGGAAATTCCTGCGGGCTTTTTCCCCATTTATCTTTAGTATTATTATTATTATTTCCCCCCCTTTCCACGCCTTAGGAAGCGGCGGCGGCGTTTCAGGGAGAATTTGTTGAATTTCTTTCTTTTTCTTTTATTTTTTTTTTTGTTTGAGGAGGGAGGGATTTATTTTTTTTTTTAATGGGGCGATTTCTTTATTTTTATTTATTATTTTTTTAAAAATTTTGACCGTGATAAAAATAACCAGAGCAGGGACCGCACGGGAGATGGGCGTGAAAATAAAGCAGCGGAGGGGAGGACGAGGGACGAGACCCACCCCGCGCTGTATATATGTCGCGCCGGTCGCGATAGCGGCGCGATTGCAGACACAAAGAGGGGCCCAGGGCGCACGCCCGAGGCTCAGCCTCGCCTTTTTCCGAGCGGGCTGCAGGGACCGGGGCTGTCCCCGTGTCCCCGCACAGCTCCGTGCCGGGGAGGTGACCCCGTCCCGTCCCGTCCCGTCCCCTCGCTGCCGTCGGGGCTGATGCTGGGACCCGGGGCTTTGTCCCCGCTCTGCCCCAGCCCCCGGAGCGCTCGGCGGGGACCCGAGGATCGGGGGCAGGATCCTCGGAGCCTCCCCTCGCTGCCCTGCGGGGGAGCGGAGCCGTCGGACAGCGGAGGAGCCGCGCCCCGACGGCTCCGGCCCCGGCCCCGGCCCCTGCCCCGTGTGAGCGGCCCCGAGCGGCCCCAGCAGCGGGACCGCAGCGACATCTGGTGGCCCAGCACGGCCCGGCCTGGCCCGGCTCGGCTCCCCCTGCCCTGTCCCCCCGGCCCCTCGCCCCCTCGGGTCCCCGTCTGCCTCCCGTGGCACCCCCGGTCCCCCAGCCGCCCCCTGCCCCTCTCCGAGCCGTCCCCTCCGGTGTCACCCATCCCGGTGCCGGGGACCCCGGGGTCCCAGCCCCTCGCCCGAGCTGTGTGGGGTGCTGGGGTCCTGGGGTGCCCCGCTGCGTGCTGAGCCGCCCCCATAGCCCTGCTGGGAGGTTTTGGGGTGCCCCGTGTCTCCTTGGGGGCTGCCAGCACCCCGAGAGTGTCGGACGTGAGCAAAATGGTGAGGAAATGGTGAGAAAATGGTGAAAAAATGGTGAAAAAGCAGGGCCCGGGGTGGGGCTGAGCCCCCTGCCAGCCCCCCCTGGCTGTGCCCATGGGGCACCCCCTGCCCTGCTGCTGGCACAGACCCGGCTGACCCCACAGATTCCCCTCAGAGCCAGCAGCCGCCTCTTTTCACGCTGATTTTAAAGCAAAAAGCAAAACGCACGGGGAGAGAGCTGGGGGCAGCAGCTGGGGGGGGGGGGCAGCAGCAGCAGCCCGGGGGCAGCGCAGCTTTAGGATCCCCTACAGCCACGCGTGGGGGCCGCCCTGTGCCCCCTGCCTGTTCGATTTCCTTGAGATCCCCCCCAAAAAAATTAAAAAAGCAGGGAGAGGGGGAATAAAAAACAAACGCCCTGTTTTTTCAGGGGGGGTTCCAACACGACCGCGGCAGGACTCGAACCTGCAATCTTCTGATCCGAAGTCAGACGCCTTATCCATTAGGCCACGCGGCCGCCGCTACCCGGCCCTGCCCGCGCGGCCCCCTGACTGCAGCACCGCGGGGCCGGGCCATGTGCGGGGAGGCGGGGGGGAGGCCGGGGGGGGGCGGGGACGGCAGCGGCAGCCGGAAGCCCCCCCCCGCGCCCCTCCCGGGTGGTTCCGCCCGCGGGCCGGGGCCGGGCGGCGCGCGCTGGGCACAGGTGGGCGCGGGAACGGGGCGGGGCGCGCGCCTTGGGGGGGGGGGGCACGTGTGCAAGGGGGGTTGCAAGTGTGCAAGGGGGTTGCACGCCTATGGGGGGGTTGCACGCCTATGGGGGGTGTTGCACGCGTGCACGGGGGGTTTGCAAATGTACAAGGGGTTTGCACGCCTGCCGGGGGGGTTGCACGGCCATGGGGGGCTTGCATGCGTGCAAGGAGTTTGCACGCCTGCTGGGGGGGTTGCACGTTTCCGGGGGTTTTGCACACGTGCAAAGGGTTTGCATGTCGGGGGGGGTTGCGCTCTTACAGGGGGGTTTGCATGCTTGCCAGGGGGGTTTGCACACCTGCAGGGGCTTTGCACACCTGCAGGGGGTTTGCACGCCTGCAGGGTGTTGCACAGCTGCAGGAGGTGTCGGTGCATGCTCCTAGGGCTGTGCACACCCGCAGGTAGGTTGCATGCTGCCGTGGGGCAGTGCACAAAGTAATGCCAAGAGGTGTGCATGTAGGGTGGGCGCACACCTGCAGCGAGCTGTGCACAGCCCAGGGGAGGCCATGCACTGCCTCGAGCAGCCCGGCCGTGCATGCTGCAGCCACACTCAGGGGTCTTGTGCAAGGGGCTGAGGAGCAGCGGTGCAAAGCTCAGCCCGTGCTGCTGCTCCTGCAGGCTCCCAGCAGCAGGCACCATGCGGCGTGCGCTGCGGCGAGGCTCGGTGCTGCGCCCCGGCACCCCCCGGCACCGCGCCTCCAGCTCCTTCGCCGGCCGCCCGCTGCCGGAGAGCCCGGCCGAGGACACGGAGCAGTCGCAGGAGCAGGGGCAGGGGCAGCGCCGCGTCAACCCCCTCAACATCCAGATGCTGTCCCGGGGGCTCCACGAGCAGATCTTCCGTGGGGCGCGGGTGCGCTACTCGGAGGCGGCGGTGCGGCGCAGCGTGGAGCACCTGCAGCGCCACGAGCTGTGGGGCAAGGAGACCTCGGCGCTGCCCGACGTGGAGCTGCGCCTGCCCCGCATGTACGGGGACAACATCGACGAGCATTTCCGCCTGCTGGCCCAAAAGCAGAGCCTGCCCTACCTGGAGGCTGCCGAGGAG
The DNA here is from genome assembly GCF_963932015.1 of Anas acuta. Lineage (NCBI taxonomy): Eukaryota > Metazoa > Chordata > Aves > Anseriformes > Anatidae > Anas > Anas acuta. The sequence goes on along the minus strand of NC_088990.1, from coordinate 8,289,518 downwards.
CTGCTGCGCTGCCGCCTGCCCCCCGTGCCCCCCAGCTGGGCCTGGCAGCTCGGCTGGACCCGCTACGGCCCCGAGGGCCGGCCGGAGCCCGTCGAGTTTCCCCGGGATCGGGCGGTGGTGCTGGACGTGGAGGTGTGCCTGGCCGACGGGCACTGCCCCACGCTGGCGGTGGCGGTCTCGCCGCACGCTTGGTGAGATGCCGGAGGGGGTTTTTTGGGGTCCCGCGGGTCTCGGTGCGCAGCCCCTGAGTGTTTTTGGATGGCCGTGTGCCCCACAGGTACTCATGGTGCAGCAGGAGGCTGCTGGAGCAGCGTTACTCCTGGTCCAGCCGCCTGAGCCTGGCGGATCTCATCCCGCTGGAGAGCGCCACAGGGGCCGGCTGTGCCGGGCGGCAGGAGCGGCCGGAGCGCGTGGTGGTGGGGCACAACGTGGCCTTCGACCGGGCTTTCATCAAGGAGCAGTACCTCATCCAGGTGCCCTGTCCTGCAGGCGCTCGCCCTGCCCGCTTTGCTGCTCTCTGGCTGCGTGTAGGGCCGGGTGAGACCCGTGCCGATGCTTCGTGCTGGCACCGGGGGTTTGCTCCCCAAATAATTTGCATCAGCGCTTTGGGGGGGTTTTGGCGATGCTGTTAGGCACGAGAACCCCTGGGTTGTGCTCACCTCGTTTGGCAGCACCAGCCCCGTGCCTTGCATTTGTCCCCTGCGCGATGGGCTGCGGTGGGCAGGCTTTACAGGGGGGTGCTCGTGCGTCCTGTGAGGATGCCGCAAGCTCTGAGGTGGCCACGGGCAGCTCCGGGCTCTTGGGAGGCAAAGCTTTGCCCCGGCACAAGCATCCTGAGCGTGGCCTCGCAGCTCAGCAGTTTTGCAGCACGTTTCTCCTCCAGCACGCCCGGCACCACCTCTCCTCCTCCCTCCTGGCAGGGCTCCCCGGTGCGTTTCCTGGACACCATGAGCATGCACATGGCCATCTCGGGGCTGACGGGCTTCCAGCGCAGCCTCTGGATGGCCGCGAAGCACGGCAAGAGGAAGGGGCTGCAGCAGGTCAGGCAGCACATCAAGAAGACGCGCAGCAAAGCCGAGGGGCCGGCGGTGAGTGCGGGGCTGCGCCGCTGCCACCCCGGGGATTTGGGGCGGCTCTGCTGGGCGAATCGCTCCCAGCCCGTTCCAGGCGGGCAGGGGCTAAAATAAAAATAAAATAAAAAATAACGGGGTTGTCCTCTGTGCCCGCCAGGTCACGGCGTGGGACTGGGTGCACGTCAGCAGCATCAACAACCTGGCCGACGTGCACGCGCTCTACGTGGGCGGGGAGCCGCTGGAGAAGGAGGCGCGGGAGCTGTTTGTCAAGGGGACCATGGCCGATATCAGGGATCACTTCCAGGTGCTGGGAACGGGGCGGGAGGAGCTGCGGGGTGCTTCTCGTCTGGGTGCGAGGGGTTTGGGTGCTCCTGTGGCCGCCTCCTGCTGCCGGTGACGCCGTGCCATGCCCCCAGGACCTGATGTCCTACTGCGCCCGCGATGTCCAAGCCACACACGAGGTGTTCCAGGAGCAGCTGCCGCTCTTCATGGAGAGGTGAGGGGGCCCGGTGGGTGACTGGGGGCACCACAGCCCTGCTGGGGACACTGTGACCCTGCTGGGGATGGGATGTGGCTGATCTGTCCCTGGGGAGGCCGGGAGGGTGCTGAGCCCCATCCAGGAGGCTCTCGGCTCCATCTGGGGGTGAGGAGGAGCTGGCAGCCGGTGGTGCTGTGCCCCGCTGCTCGGAGGGCATCTCCCCTCCAGGAGGAACCTAATTCGGGGCTGCCTTTGGCCGCAGGTGCCCCCACCCCGTGACGTTCGCGGGGATGCTGGAGATGGGGGTGTCCTACCTGCCGGTCAACGGCAACTGGCAGAGGTACCTGGACGACGCCCAGGGCACCTACGAGGAGCTGCAGAAGGAGATGAAGAAGTCCCTGATGAACCTGGCCAACGACGCCTGCCAGCTGCTGCACGGGGACAGGTAGCGGGGCCAGCCGAGGGGAGGGGATGGCGCCGCGCCCCCACCCACGGGTGCTGGAGCACGGCTGCGGCGTGCCGGCAGGTACAAGGAGGACCCCTGGCTCTGGGACCTGGAGTGGGACACGCAGGAGTTCAAGCAGAAAAAACCCCCGAGGAAGAAGAAGGACCAGAAGGTGAACGAAGGCGAAGCCCCCGGGGCAGGATCGGCGCAGGAGTGGCAGGAAGGTGAGAGTGGGGAGGTTTAGGGGGACCTGGGGCTTGAGGGATGCTCAGCCCCAGGGCTCCTCGTGTCCCCCCAGACCCCGGCCCCCCCCAGCGAGGATGAGGAGCTGCGAGCAGCCCCCGAGGGCAGCGCCCTCCTGCAGCGCCTGAAGGACACGGTGATGCTGCAGCCCAAGAAGCTGCAGCACCTCCCCGGCCACCCGGGGTGAGTTGGGGACCGCGGGGGCACCAGGGGCTCGCTCCGTGCTCCCTGTCCCCTCTCCACCACCCCCCGTATCCCCCCCCCAGGTGGTACCGCAAGCTGTGCCCGCGCCTGGAGGATGAAGGCTGGGTGCCGGGGCCCAGCCTGATCAGCCTGCAGATGAGGGTGACCCCAAAACTGATGCGCCTGGCCTGGGACGGGTTCCCCCTGCACTACTCGGAGAAGCACGGCTGGGGCTACCTGGTGCCGGGGCGGCAGGACAACCTCCCCGCGGCCCCCCCGGGTGGGGAGGGTCCCGTCTGTCCCCACAGGTGAGGGGGGACGCAGGGGGTGCCCTGCGGGGGCTGAGCCCCGTGGTGCCTGGCCACATCCTCAGGGTGGGTGCGTGCGCAGGGCCATCGAGGAGCTGTGCCGGCAGCACCGGCTGCAGAAGGGCCGGGAGCAGCCCCCGCAGGAGCAGAGCGTGGAGGACGAGCTGCTGGTGATGGACGGCAGCAGCATGTGGCAGAAGGTGACACCGGGAGGGAGGAGGCCTCCTGGTGTGGGTCGCGGGGCTGGGCTTTCCCCAGTGCGCCCACAAATACCAGCAGTAAGAAAAACCCTTTAATAACCTGCCTGACCCCATCCTTTTTGGGGTGGCCTCTCTGTGCCGCAGGTGGAGGAGCTGAGCCAGCTGGAGGGGGACGTGGGCAGGGCGGACCAGAGCTTGGTGCAGGTACACGGGCTTTGCTGCGGGGTTGGGACCCTGCATCCTTCCCCTTTTCCTCGATTTTCTCCCCATTCCCCGTGCTGGGGGCTCCCAGCGGGTGCCCGCGTGGGGCAGGAGGGCCCCGTGCCCCCCACACCTCGTGGTGTTGGTCACAGGAGGAAGGGGGCGAGCTGCCGGGGGACAACAGCCGGCCCTCGTACCACCACGGCAATGGGCCCTACAACGACGTCGACGTCCCCGGGTGCTGGTTCTTCAAGCTGCCCCACAAGGCAAGTCGGGTGGGGCACCTGTGGGGTGGGAGGGCACATGGGGCTGTGCCGGTAGCAAGCGGCGGCACGCTGAGCCCCGAAATCCCTGCTGCTAAAGGACGGGAACGCCAACAACGTCGGGAGCCCCTTTGCCAAGGATTTCCTGCCCCGCATGGAGGACGGCACCCTGCGGGCTGCCGTGGGGCGCACCCACGGGACCAGGGCCCTGGAGATCAACAAGATGATCTCCTTCTGGAGGAACGCTCACAAGCGGATCAGGTGAGCAGCCCCGGCCCTGCTGCCACCATCCCACACCTCTCAGGGTGTGTGTGTGGAGACCCTACAGGTGCTCAGAGCAGCTCAGCACCCCCCGTGCCCTGCCGTGTGTCCGCAGCTCGCAGATGGTGGTGTGGCTGAAGAAAGGGGAGCTGCCCCGTGCCATCACCAGGTACGGGGAGGGACGGGTGGTGCCGGGGGGGCCCTGTTGGGTTGGCGCTCACCCTTTTCCCCTATCCCAGGCACCCGGACTACAACGAGGAGGACGACTACGGAGCCATCCTGCCGCAGGTGGTGACCGCGGGCACCATCACCCGGCGGGCCGTGGAGCCCACGTGGCTGACAGCCAGCAACGCTCGGGTACGGCCGTGCCTGTGGGGTTTGGGGCACGGCGAGGGGGTGTCCGTGCGTTTTGGGGCAGTGGGTGTGTTCTGTATGGGAAAGCGGAGCTGGGGCGGGTCGGAGTCGTGCTGGGGTGCAGGAGGAGGAGGAGGAGGTGGAGGAGGAGGAGGAGGAAGGGGCGTTGTATGGGGTGTGCTGAGGTTGGCATCATGTCCTGTAGGCTGACCGTGTGGGCAGCGAGCTGAAAGCCATGGTGCAGGTGCCTCCCGGCTACGCCCTGGTGGGCGCGGACGTGGACTCGCAGGAGCTGTGGATAGCGGCCATCCTGGGCGAGGCGCACTTCGCCGGCATGCACGGTGAGCGGGGGCCCTACAGCAGGCGTCAGCACCCCAAAACGCTGGGCACTCAGCCCTTTCCTCCCTCCCTCCTCCCCGCAGGGTGCACGGCCTTCGGCTGGATGACCCTGCAGGGGAAGAAGAGCAACGGCACGGACCTGCACAGCAAGACGGCCGCCACGGTGGGCATCAGCCGGGAGCACGCCAAGGTCTTCAACTACGGGCGCATCTACGGGGCCGGGCAGCCCTTCGCCGAGCGCCTGCTGATGCAGTTCAACCACCGGCTGACGCAGGAGCAGGCGCGGGAGAAAGCCCAGCAGATGTACGCCGTCACCAAGGGCATCCGCAGGTGGGTGCTGCCCCCCTGGGGCTGTGGGGTGCCTGGGGACGGTGTCCCCGTGGGTGCTGCCCCGGGTGTGGGTCACCCCCAGCTGGCTGTCGCCGCCCAGGTTTCATCTGACTGAGGAGGGCGAGTGGCTGGTGAAGGAACTGGACCTGGCTGTGGACAGGGCAGAAGATGGCTCGGTGTCGGCCCGGGATGTCCACCGGCTGCAGAGGGAAGCTGCGAGAAAGTGAGATGTTCTGACCCCAAATGGTGGTTGTGGGATGGGGGTGTGAGGCGGGGAAAGGCCGTGGGTGGTGGGCAACGAAGGGGCTGGCTGGTCCCAGCTGTCTCAGGTCCACCCCTGTCCATGGGACTGGGATGTTCCCAGTGTCTCCCAGTGCGTGAGCAGGCTCCACTGGCTGCCCCAAACCAGAAGGGGGTGTTTGAGTCTCCCTTCTGCCCCAACAGGTCCCGAAGCAAGAAGAAGTGGGACGTGGTGGGCCACCGGGTGTGGGCTGGCGGCACCGAGTCCGAAATGTTCAACAAGCTGGAGAGCATCGCCTTGTCCTCCTCGCCACAGACCCCGGTGCTGGGCTGCCACATCAGCAGGGCGCTGGAGCCCGCCGTGGCCAAGGGCGAGGTAAGGCCCCAGCTCTGCCCTCCTGAGGGGCAGGAAGCCCTACAAACCCCTCAGAGCTGCGGAAGGAACCCACAGGTGTTGGGTCCTGCTCCTGTTTTCTCAGGGGAAACACAGGAACCCTCAGCAGCCTCTCTGAGAGGAACAGGCCCAGGCCCTGGGTGTTTCTCAGAGCATTTCTCTGGGTATTTCTCCTCATGTTTCTCCTGGTGTTTCTCAGAGTGTTTCTGTGTTTCCTGCCCCCAGTTTCTGACCAGCAGGGTGAACTGGGTGGTGCAGAGCTCGGCCGTCGACTACCTGCACCTGATGCTGGTCTCCATGAAGTGGCTCTTCGAGGAGTTCGACATCAGCGGGCGCTTCTGCATCAGCATCCACGACGAGGTGCGCTACCTGGTCCAGGAGCAGGACCGCTACCGGGCCGCCCTGGCCCTGCAGATCACCAACCTGCTGACACGGTGAGATGTGGGGCTGGGGGAGAGATGTGGGGCTGGGGGAGAGATGTGGGGCTGGGACACCTCCTAGGGCCAGGCCCCGTTACGCGGGGTTGTGGTTCCCCTCAGCTCTGAAGCCCCGTGCTTTGTGGCGTGTGGTTTATAGAGGAGTAGGCCAAAAGCAGAGCTATTTTCTGCCCGGCTGAGGTAAGGATACAGCAAACAGCTTTTCTGTGCCCGGGCAGCGCTCGCAGCGGGGGGAGCCGCCCTGATGCTTGTGCCTTTATCCCGGCTATTGCGAGCACGGGGCTTCCTGCTGGGAAAATCCAACATCTGCTCTGCGTGGGAGGATTAGCCAGCAGCGAAGGGCTGGGTTTGGCCTTTTCTTCCTCAGAGGCTGAGCCTGGCAATGCTGCGTTCCTCCCACAGCTCCTCCGGCGCTCCTTGACCCTCCCGCTCCCCGGCGCTCCCCCAGCACTTTGTCTGCCAGCCGCTGCCTGCCCCGGGTGCAAAGCAATCTGTGCCGAGGGCTGAGCGGGGTTTTGTGAGGCTGCCTTTGTTCCAGCCCAGCCTGCGGCTGATCAAAGCCCCCCTCGTGCAGTAAGAGAGCTGGCTGCGCCTGAGAGAAGTTGGCGGGCTCGCTCCAACTTTTAAGTGCTGGCTGGTCCCTGCCTTGGAGAAAAGGCCGAGTTCTTTCCCCAGCGGAGAACAAGCGGTGCTCGTGGTGACAGAAAGGGCTGGGCACTGAGTTTCCCCATTAAGCAACCTCCCTGGCTCTTTTTTCCCCAAGGGGCGCTGCCTACGAGGGATTTTCTGCTGCCTGGGACACGAGGGGACACAGTTTGGCACCCCTGTCACATCCCTGCTGGGCTGTGCCACGCTGCCTGCTGCAGCCTGGGTGTGACAGAGCCATGTGTGCTGTGGCACGGCCCCACTTGCTCCCCTGTGTTTCCAGGTGCATGTTCGCCTACAAGCTGGGCCTCCAGGACCTGCCGCAGTCGGTGGCTTTCTTCAGCGCCGTGGATGTTGACCGGTGCTTAAGGAAGGAGGTGACCATGAACTGCGTGACACCGTCAAACCCCACAGGGATGGAGAAGAAGTACGGCATCCCCCAAGGTGAGCGGCAGCCCTCTGAGCGCCATCCCCTATAAAAGCTGGAGGCCCTACAGGAGCCTCCTTGTTGCTGGAGGTGGAGCCCTTCAACCCCAGCACCTCAGGCCCCCACCACCCTGGTGCCAGCCCCTCCCTACCCTGCTCGCCTTTCTCAGCACTTGGGCATTTTGTGCTGCTGCTTCCAGCTATTTCTGATATAGAAATCAGAGCCTGGCTCTGTCAGCCCATGCACAAGTTCACTTTGTGCCCCTCAGAAGGCAGATGAGCCTTCCTCTAGTCTTTTAAACACTGCCCGAGCCTGACTTGTTCCCTCTGTGAAATGAGACAGCCCTACAGTTGTGTATGTCTTATCCTCCAGGCCCAAACATTTCTGGCCTTCAGTGTTTTCTTTCCATCCCCCCTCTCTCTCAGCTCAGCAGAGCTGGGTTCAGAGCCCAGCCCATGCTGCTCGCTTCAGCCTTGGCAGGGCTGTGTTCCTCCCCAGCAACCTCAAGGCTTACAGTTGTCCCTAGGTGCTCCTGACGTAACCTTCCAACTGCTGCAAACAAACATTTAATTGTTGGCTGGGAGCTGCTTTAAATAGCACCTCCTCACTATGCAGCAGCGTTTTGCCAGATAAGAGGAACCTGCCCTCAGAGTTGTTCTGTCAGTTATTGACCACATCAGACGTTTCAGCCTTAAGCAGCCTTTATTAGGAGTTTTACAGGTGAAGTGTGCTTTCAGAAAAAGAATCTGGGCTCTGTGGGCAGAAAGGGTACTTGTGTTCTCATCAAGAACAAAGCAAATTAAATAAGTGCATCAGGGTCAGCAAAAATGTAACACAGCCCCTACTGCTGGCTCTCCAGAGCATGCTGGCACCTCTCTGCTTCTTTGGCACTACGCATGGCAGCGAGCTTCAGCTCTGAGGGAGAACAGCCCCTCGTTGCTGCTTCCTACCAGGGCTGTTGTCTGCACTCACAGCACCATACAAACAAGAAGTTTGAGTAACTTAAGGGCTTTCTGTGCTACATGCTCTGACCTAAAAGCAACTAAATTACTGTTACTCTCGTATTTGTATGTTGTACAGTCTGTAATTGTACTGCAGAAGGCACGGAACTCATTGTCCCATTGTCTTCCAGGAGAAGCACTGGATATATATCAGCTTCTTGAAATAACCAAAGGTTCGCTGGAGAAAAAGTGATGACGCTCAAGTGCCAGAATGACAGTTGTCCAGAGAGCGTGCCAGAACCCAGCTGTCCTTTCAGAAGCACATCTTTTGTCAGGGACTGATCCGGGGTGAGCTGCTTGCTTTTTGCTGGAAAAAGGGATGTTCCTGGAGAAGAGAACTGTGGTAGCAGAGTGTTTGAATGGCAGAGGCACTTCTGAAGGCAGCAGCCAGCTTTAATACCTGAGACGCTTGACAAGAGTCACTGCACACCCCGGGCATGAAGAAAGAAGTCTTGAGTATTTGACAAGAGAAACAACAAACTATCTCTGTACACACGGTTCTTCAAGACCAAGGTGAATCTGCTGCAGAACAGGCACTGGAGGAGGGGGCAGCAGTGGCAACCGCACCTTTATTTTTTTCGCCGTCTCTTCTTTTTGGGTTCCTGGTTCTCATCTGGCTGCTCTGCTGTGGACTGGAGAGAGGAGAGAGTAACAGTACAGGGTGAATGTGTTTGTGCGAGTACTCTAATGAACGTTTACTTCAAGAAAGCAGACTGACAGAACAGGATTTAGCACTTTTTCCTCCCTAGCAAACATGGCCTGAAATAGAGGACTCCTCTCACCCACCAAAGCTTTCCCCCAGACCTCTTTACTTCATGCTGGAATTCAGGCCCCAGGTTCTGAACGGCACAAGACAAGGCCTGTTTGTTCAGTGCTGGATTCTGGCTCGTTGATGCTGGTTACACTCTGGGAAATATGGGCAAAAGCACCAATAAAAACCTGGACAATCAGCAAAGGAAAGTGGTGTGTCTTCTGTCCAGCACAAGTTGTGCTACCTTCCCCAGCAGCCGTTGCTGGAGGAGGCCAGCCAGGCCTCAGGCAATGCTGACAGACTTAGCTTGCTGAGACAGGCAGAGGCAAACAAGAAGGTTTATAAACAGTCCTGCTTAACACCAGGCATGCAGCCAACTGGTACACGGACACAAAGGTCACTCAAGGCAGAGGGCTGGACTGCAGGGAACACTTCAGGCCTATTTGCTCACTCCTCTTAGCTTACTATTGAAGCGAGGGCTAACCCAAGCGAGACAAAACTGGCCTAGTTTTCCATATAGCTAAACAGCTCACACATACACGTGGCAGCAGAAACCCAACAGTAACAGCAGCTAAAGGAGTTCTCACCTGGTCATTGTCCGGTTCATTTTCAGCATCCTCTGTGTTATGCTCCTGCAACACGCTGTCGAGCATGGATGCGTTGATGCGGAAGTCCCGGGAGGTACTGAGCTTCATGTATTGCATCAAGTTCACCTGCAGCAACCGGGGGGCAAGACAAAGGGCATAAGCTGCTTAGTTTTCTACCCTGCCTAGTCCTACACACACAACTAGAACAAAGTTTGGTTTAGTTAAGCCTGAAAGAAGGGTAAGGTTCTTACACTTTTCTAATCTGAGCAGCAACGGAGTGATTTTTGTTTTTATAGTGAAACAGCAGTAGCCTTCTACCGTGCCATGGTACTGCCGTTCCATTGAGCTCATATCACAGAAGACCTCTGCTTTATGTTACCTTTGATTTCTTGGAGAGATGGATAAGGAACTTCTCATACTGCTCTATTGCAAAAATCAGGTTGGGGATTGGCTTGGTATCCCGAAGCACCTTAGCCTGAAATGCAGAAAGGTGGCAGAAGGTCAGATTTGAAGTGAACAGCATGAAGAGTGCCTTGTATAGTCATCAGTAACACGCATCCCAGCTGTGGCACTACAGCAGCACCTGTATTTCTACCAGCAGTTTAGATTCCCCCAAAAGCCAGTGGTGCTGTAGCATGACACAAAGGCCACAACCATTCCAATTCAGAGAACTGTCTTCGGTAGCCTTGTTCCACAGCAGTCCTGCCTCACCAAGCCTTGCCAGCCTAGTTTGTTGCTGGGTTTAACCTGCCTCCCAGAATGGTTCCGCAGCAAGGCTCTTCCACGTATATCTATTTTTTCTGCAGTCCACAGCCCTGATATGCCTGACAGCCAGAGGAGAACTTGCTCTGCTCCAGCTCTGCAAAGGTATTCTAAGCCTATACTTTCCAGGCAATGAGCACGCTGCTGTTTCATCACATTTCTGCCCTGTATATTTCACACCATTAATGTTTGTTCCCCATGCTGACAGGGGAGTGGCAAAAGGGTATGCAGTATTTCTTAACGTTTCCACACACTCAGGAAGTGGCTAGAAAGATCAGGCTTGTGGTTTTTAAACACTTAGCATCACAGGAATGTCTGGGACAACAGACAAGACAGAGGAGACACCAACAATGAGCATAAACAGAGGACACAAAAGGCCAGGAACCTGCTTACCTGCTCCCAACAAAATCAGCCAGTCAGTATCAGCTGCCTTACTTTAACGGAATCCAATATTTTATCTTTAAATGTACTGATAAAATTAATAAACCCTTGAATAGCATATACTATTAGCTCCAGTAATATTTTCTATTTCTGTAATTTCATAGCTTATCCCAAACACAGAACACAAGCTATCCAGACTTGACCTTTTTCCATCCCTGGGAGCTTTTAGGTTGCATTTAGTATTTTTATTTAATTTTTTTGTAAACTTTTCTCTGAAGTTCAGGTTGCAGAAATTAGATTTTTACTTAAAAGCCCAAATGACAACGTGTCATTGGTGATCTCTAAGAAGCCACCAGGTAAAGCAAGCCTTGAGGCATGATCCCAAGTTCAAACACAGCCCGTACTCTAATAGAGAGCAAGACAATCTCACCATGACTGTGGAGACTGCGGCAGCTTCTTCTTTCTTCTTCTTTTTCTTCTCTTCCACAAAGCTTAAGCTCTCACTATGGATGTTCTGAAGAAGGAAGCCAAAAGATGTGGCATTAGAGGGTAAATAGGGAAGGAAAGGCCAGCCAAGGCCACAGAAGGCTTTGCTCTAGCCAGCTAACACAGCATTTACCAGCTACATGACAGAAAGGCAGTATGTAAGGATGTAATCTCACAAAAAAAAGAAAGGAAAGAAAATAACTTCATGGTTTATACATTCAGAAGCATGTATGTGTGAGACATCCCCAGCAACAATCGCTTTGCATGCCACTATATTTTCCCCAACATGCCAGGTCTGGTTTACAAGTCCTTTGGTCCTCACTCAAGCACCCACTTCCTGTCTAAACAGACAAATCTCATCCCAGGTTGCTTTCTTTGGCACCCACAGCGCTTTGTGTGGTGACGACTGCAGTGTCCTTGACCTTTACTTGCCACCGTGATTAACAGCAGTATCAACTGCATCCAAAAAAGCCACATGAGCAGAAGGGGAAATAAAAAACTAGCTAAAAACCAGTTCCCTAAGCGTCTTCTTCCTTCCCTGCTCAAATAGAAATCAACATGCCTGGTCCCAATGGTACTGAAATGTCTTACACTATTATTTGACATATTAAAACTTAAACTGTAAGACGCTCAAGTCATGTCAAGAAGATTAAAAATCCCAAAAGGTGCCCGTGCACTGCATCTGATTCACCACTCTGCATCAGACAGATGAAGTATGATTTTGCCACAGTTATTTTAGATCCTACCTGTACATAAGTAATGAATGAGTAACACTGTGGGGTCAAATGGGAACCCGAGAGCTTCACCTGCAAGGAAGCAGAGAGGCTGGTGTTACTCCCAGCTCAAGACAATGAGCCATTTCCTCCAGCAATTTGCTCACACTCACCAGCTTTTCTAGCCTTCCTGGAATCGTATTCGAGGTGCTGCGGCAAGCTTGAATATACTGCAAAGAAAACATGAATGAGTCTCTTCCAAATGCACTGTTCCCACAACCTGTACTTCCAGGCAAGGGCTCAAAGCAGCTCATTCAATTGCCACTGACCAATTAAGAAAGGAAGTTCTGACAAAAGAGTGAGGAGCTCAGAGGGCTGCCTGCTGTCCTCAAATCAGAAGACAACAGGGTATCGTTGCCAGAGCATCCAAGTCTTGTTTCTGTTTAAAGTAAAACTCCTTCCTATGCCAATGTTCAGAAAGAAACGAGGAACACCGTAGATTGCCTGAGCTTAAGTTGGATTCTTCTGAAACCAAGACTGCTGAAGCACACACAGCATTGTAGAGGCTACAGCAGTAGCAGTACTGCTCGCAGTGAGGAGGGCAGCATTTGCAAGAACTATCCTCCCCAGTGGCTTGCTATAGCCCAAATGACCTCTGCATTCCAGAGCTGTGAGAGCTCCAGGGAATTCATCATCTTGTCTCAGATGAGTTCCCCGGTCTGATCTCATGTCCCAGTTACCCCAGATTCAATGCTTTGAGCCTTCGATGGGAATGAGTGGCCAGGGCAGGATTGCTGAGCACTGTGAGAATATTGTTAGTGCCTACAAGAGGCACTGGAAAGAACCAGTCTCAGCCAAGCGCAGTCAAAGTCAACTGGAGAAAAGCTTTCTTTAATCTCCCCTGGTATACCTATCACTGCTGTGGAAAGGTCATGAAACCGAGTGCATAAAAGCCAATGGAATAAGGACTCATTTTATGCAAGAGATGAACAGCCCAGCCCTGAGTAGCTGCTGCCAGGGGTCACTGCGAGCTTGCTGTGGCAGATGGGGAAAAAGTTTTTAGATCCCAGCCAGCCCACTGTCAGCAGAGCTGCACTCACATGTTTGATGAGGGAGGTGAGGATTGTGTAGGTCTTGCTGAGGCTTCTCAGCAGCGTGTCCACACAGCTCCCTGCAGGAAGCGCTGTCTGCACCAGCTCATGAAAAACCGTCAGCAGAGTTCCCAGCTGCAGAATTATGCCTTTCTCCAGAGCCTGGGTCTGGTTTGATGCCTGAGTAGAGTCTTCTAGTAGAAAGAGAGGAATACTATATAAATGTGTGTCTAACAAGCCCAATTAGGCAGGTGGGAGACATAAAAGACCACTTTTTGTCAGGTGAACATAACACCAGTGTGGCACAGGGAAAATAACTGGGGCAGGGGTTGTGACAACTCTCACTGTTGATGTGAAACCAACTCAAGGGAGAGTTTACACCTGCCCCGAGATGATGCTGAGAATCCTGAAACACTTTTTTGTTTTTGTCTTTGACAAAGGTGTAACAGTATGAAGTGGGCCACTGCTATTACCTGATGTGTCTGATCCCAGACTGGTAAGTTTCTTGATAAGCCAATCCACCTCTTCAAGGACCTTATCTGCCTGACTCAGAACCAGCAGCTAAGACAGAAACAGCAATAACAAAACAGGTTCTTGGAGGAGTTTGACAGAACAGAAATCTACAAGTCACTCGTAGCAGAGTGGCTGGTTGCTCCATCCACACAGCTTTGACTCACGCAGACAGTAGGGGCTGCAGTCTTGGCATTCACTATGGCAAAATGGGACCGGCTCTCGACTTCTATGTCCTGGTCGGGGGGAGAGAAAAATTCTGGTGAGCAAAACTTCAGCTCCTATTGCGTGGTTTGCTCCATCTATTCTGCCTTGACAGAACTAAGTGAAGAGAGGTAAGCTGCTGTGGACTCTGCATCATACCTGATCTATGTCTCCCAGGCAAGCATGGATATCTTGTGCAAGTTCACGCAGCAGACCGACAGGACTCTTGTACTGAACATGGAGGCTGAAAAGGAGAGTCAGCAAACCCTTACAGCAAGAGATGTCCTCTGTGGGGGAAGAAAAGTAAAACAGGGTGTTAGCAGATGTAGAACTCCTTTCACTATTCAGGAACATCACACATCCATTGAGGGAAAGCCTCAGATTCAGTATGGAGTTAAGTCTACACTCCCAGAAACACAGTAAATGAAAATCCTATCGAATGCTCTAGTCGCAGCAGCAGAGTTTACAACAATGGGCACTGTGCATAATGCTACAAGGGGGAATAACAGCCCTCATCTCACAGGAAAACAGTGCTCAGAAGCACCTAGTAAGCACAATACAAACTCTGGCAAGAGTAATGTTTTTCCAAAATACAAATCCAAATTTGAGCAACAGGTACACTAAGTAACAAGAGAAAAAAGTCAAGTAAGTGGCTTCTCTTTTTTCAGCTGCTCTAGTATTTATAGGGATGAAGTTTCTTTCCTAATAGCCATGCTAATAAACACAAAGTCATGGCAATCTGCCACAGAACAGGACCTGAATCTATCTGCAAGAAAGAGATGGAAACAGAAAAAAGAGCAGAGCAATTAAGAGACTATTATCAGACCTGAGACATCACATCCAAACACACTCCTCAGAGCTTACTTACCTAGAGCATTTTCTTTGCAAATTTTTACTGTCCATGTCAGGAACTGAAGGAACTGTATAAGAGGAGAAAAAAATATTAAGGGTTTGAAACAGAACTCAAAACACAAAATTAAACAACAACAAAAAAAGCAAGCAAGCAAAGAAACAAAAAGAAACACAAAAAGAGGTCATTCAAGACAATGAGTCACAGTGAAGGGAGACCAGCAGAGTCCCCTTCTGGCAGAAGGGCATTCAGCCATGCTCTGTTAAATTCCACAAGGAACATTTAACCTACTAACAAGTCAAAAGCCAAGATGCAGGACACAGGAATGGCTATACCTGCCCTCCGACAGAGTAACAGCTCCATTTAATTTAAGGTAAACGATGACTCCAGACTTCTTGCACACTTTTAGTGCAGTGCCTAATATGTAAAATTGGGGCACCTCTAGTCTGTGCTTTAGAAAATGCATCCTTGCACGGAATAAATTAGGCACTCAGCCAATCCTTTCTGAAAAGCTGTATTTGGACTAGTCACAAATCTGCTGGCCTTTTTTGGCTTTACTCCCACGTGGAAGCCAAACCACACCTAGGCTCTATCAGGGGCTGCTTCTCATGGAAACAAGCTTTTTGGGCTCCAGATGCCCAAAGGCAGCATCAGAACGTGCAAGGGGGAGGGTGGGAAAGCAACTTGTTCTTAACTGTTCTTACAGGCATTTGACAAGATAATGCTTGACAGCTTACTAAAACTGTCGGTTTGACATGGTCTGGTCTGCAGGAGAAGGCTAGAACATGAACACACACAGAAGTCAAAGTCCAGATCAAAGCCCTCAGATATCAACTCAATCTGGTAACGTTCTCCCCACACCTATGATTGCTACACACATCCTCACCACCCCAAGGTTATGAAGTACCTGCTGAGATGTTGGGTCCAGGAGTTTGGACAAAGTGGAGAGAACAGTGACGAGTAACTGCGTTTCCTTGGAGTTGAAGTCATCTTCAGCACTGCTGAACTGGTTCACCAGAGACCTCTGATCATGGGGAGGAAGGACAGAGACACTGAGCTCGCATGCTTGTTGCGGGGATATTTTAAGAAGTAAATAATCAGAAGCTGCAGCATATAAAGGAATTTGCAACGTTCAAGAATGAAAAAAATATAAAGAGAGGAATCTTCTAAAGAGCACACACTGATATTTTTTTTTTTTTTGAGTGCTTACTCAGAGGTCCACTTTTGATTCAGTGTGACTTCTGCAACTTACTCAGGTATGTCTTGTGCTGCATTGCAGGACCTTAGAGCTCTCTGAATACACGTGCACTTCAATCCTGCCCTGCACGCTGCCCTGAAGAAGCCTTCCTTAAGGATCAGAAACTTTTCTGAACAGCCAATGACTCACAGTGTCAGAGTTGCTAGTGCATACTTGATTCTGTGGTCAAGCAATAGAGAACTAACAGCATTTTCTGCCAGAATTACAAGTGCTTTGGAACACTTGCAGCACACAGTGGTACTTACCTGAAACTGTCGGATCTGGAAGGCAGCTTTCTCTGTGACATTAATATCCGCTGCTTCTGCGTCACCATCAGTAGTATCTGGCAGACAGAGAGGTGCAGAAAAGAGCTAAATGCCAAGAGCAGAATACAGGATTTATTTCCAAAAGTAGGAAAGACTGAAACTGCTCACAGCTAGGGAAGGAATACAGACTGTAAACCCGTGGTGAGCACAAAAACACGCTAAAGGCAAACCTCAAATAGAACACTATATCAGACCCCAACTATCCTCTGCTGACAGACCGATGGCAGGTAAACGTATCTCGGAACTGGCATGAAAATCCATGGCTACTAAACTCTCCTTGCTACTGAGGGACAAGGACTGGACCCCTCTAGCTACAGATAAAGAATACACATGGGCTGAACATGAAGGCTAGCATTGTACCACATGCCTACCCAGGGCTTGTAGAAACTGGGGGATCCTAGCAGCGTACAGCTGCTGCACCGTGTTGAAGATCCGCAGACAACCTTCCAAGCACAGCAGGGAAATGCTTTTGCCCTTCTTCTTCCCGGACTCTTCGACAACAGTGGGAATTGAAGTGTACCTCCAAAGCAGGACCCTAGGGGATGGGAGAGGAGTTGACAACACATGCTCCAGTAAAGCTGGCTGCACAGTGCAAGAGCCTAGAACTCAGCTAACCACAGACTCTTCAGTTCATATTTTTAATATAGCTAAGTTGGAAGGTCTTTTTCCTATAAGAGGAGGGAGAAGAGATCCACTTTAAAGAAGACTGTTTCAATGTGAGCAGAACAGCCACTGCTTTCTGCCTGCACAGCTAAATAACTTAATCCTTCCCACATGCCAAGGGACCTTCCAATCCCGAGTCCATTTTTAAGGACTCCTTTCTTTCATGCAATTTTTCTTCTGTCTCAGACTACCTAAACACTGACCACTGGTGTCAAATCTGTCAATGACAAGAGCAGCTCATCTCCTGGCAGTTTAAATTTGTGAAATGTCAGCTATCTCCATAGGGCTCTTTATAAATAAAATCAGAAAGGTAAATGCAGGCAAAGCAAAGTGAAAAGCTTCGAAGAAAGCTAAATTGTTTGGCCTAGAGGAGACATTTCTATTTGCAGGCAAACACCTTTTTCCTGCCCCTCTAACTGTTTTTGTTCCCTTTCTTATTCTCTCTCCCTTCTTCTCATTAGTTCTCTCTGCTGTGTAGATGAACTTGCTCTATTTCCATATCCAATCACGCAAACATGTACGTCATATTTAGCCCCAATGACTGCAACAAAAACAGTTTCATCTATGGGATGAGACAAAATATACAGGTAATTTGTTTTTTGTGCTCTCTGCTGAGAAGGATCTGAAGCAACCACTTGCACATATGACCCAGATCCTAAAAGACATTTAGTTGCTTAATATTCTCAGATTTCCAAAAGATTAGACGCCTGAGTATCTTCAAACACCTTGCAAACATCCTAAAAAAAAATTTTCCTGAATCTGATGTCCCTCTCATACCTGTTTTACAGTGAAGTGAATTTTAATTTCATGGTTTTCCAGAGGCCTCAAGAATCTAGCCTGTAACCATGCTACCTCCCCTGTGACTCTAAGTGATGACCCAAAAGTCAGAAAGAGGATTAAAATGAGAGTTTGATGTTGTTTGGTTCTTCCAGGCTAAAGTAAAAAGTTAAGAGTTGTATCACTCACTCTGGCACCAAAACCATAGTTGCTCCACTTGATTTCTCAGGAGGAAAGAAAGGCAACAATCTAATTCCAGTGATAACAACTGTTTCAGTTACAGACTGCATTCTTCTTTCAAAACCATGAGAATCTAAACTCCCCAAAATGCATTGCTGCTTTTCAGGGCTGATGACTGCACGTTCCACAGTGACTCACCGTGTGATTTTGCAGAGGTTCTGAAACATCTTCTCAGGATTTTGTCCGTCTGGTCCATCGGTTTGTCCCGTTTCCTCCAGCTGCTGCACCTTCTGCAGTGCTACGCTGACAGCATAGCGCAAGAACTCCGTGTTGGAGCGCAGAACCGCCAGGCTCTCCTCGTGGCTTTGGGCATCATCCCTGAAGAATCAAGAGCACTGTCAGGGAATTGAGGATGCACTGAAAAAAGCACAGGGATGGCCTATCAGCACTGCGTCTCTTCACACCAGAGCTCTAGTCACAAGCAATACACTGTATAGAACAGAACTATCACTACACCTACTGCTTGCTTTCAGTTTGCCACATTAAATTCAAGATCTAAATATGCATTTACACACAAAAAAAAATCACTAGCTGAATCCAGGGTGGAAAAGACCCTTTGTCTGGAAAAGACACATGATGCTGCTCTCCAGACAATAAGTGCTGTTACAGAGGCTTCGTACAGACATGAAAACGTCTCTGTGGTGTACACAGTGCACAAGATCAGCCAGCATGCAGACACCATGCAAGCAGCTTGTGAGCAGGCCTGAAAGCTACTCCAGATGGGACAGCTTCTCACCTGAACAGAGCTGTGAGGAGAGTAGATACGAAACCCATCGACAGGAAGCTCCGTGCGATTTTGTTGCCCAAGGCAGATTTGTTCTTTCCGGCTTTCTCCCTCAGGATTTCAGAGAGTTTACTGTAACAGGTAAACAGGCCTAGGACATCCTCAAACTTGTTCTTACTGCAATAAAGCAAAGGAAAGCATTAGAGAAGAAACTTCAGTCTTAAGGTTCCCCATCCCAGCTTCAGCTGCCAAATTACACAGACACCTTCTAGATGATAAAACTATGACATGACATCTCCCTGCCTCCCTGACAGTGTATACCTCATCCACTCCTTCTTGACCTGCCCTTCTACAAAATGTTATATCACAGCTCCCACAACACATGACATTCAGAAGACACTCCCAAGGTTCTGTGAATATCTGTGCCACAAGGCACATACACTCAGAAAACATCACTCTGACTCTGCGTTGGGACTATTATCCTCTGCTTGCAGAGTCTGTGTCCTGCACTCCAAAGAGCGAGGCACAGCAGAGCACAGCTAGTGCTAGAGGGTAAGATTTGATGTTTTACCTGAAATTCCCTATGTTGAAATTGTACTCAATCAGAACCTCACAAATTCCCATCACCTGGATGGCATAGATGTTATTCTTTACACCAACACCAGAAGACAGAGAGAAATCTGCTGATTTATCCTAAGAGGTAGAGGAAACAAGTGAAAGAATCATTTCAAAACCTGACAAGAACTCAGTGTCTTCTGTCACTGAGTCAAACTGAAAATCTGATTTACCAGTTCAAAGTCTTCCAGCTCACTCTTGATCATCCGTCGTGTGACAGATTCTAGCATCTCCTCAAAGTTTTGCTCAAATCCCACATCCTCCTCCTCCTCATCGTCATCTTCAGCTCCTTGGCATAAACGCACGGTGCTCTTATACCAGGCTAGACAGTGTTGGATACAGCAGAGCAGATGGGCCTGAAGGAAGCAGCCACACAGTCACAATCAGCCTTCTAGAAAGAGACTGCTGTCAGATGAGGACAGCCCGTTCAACGTCACAGGCTGGACCATTATAGCTTGATGCAAAGAACCAGAGGTGCCTTCAGAGGTTCATGACAGTCTCAAGAATACGCCTAATTTCCTGAAGAGGCTTTCTGTAACCCTACCCGCAGTTAAAGAGTTCTAGCCTCAGACAATATTGTCTGCGTGAGCTTGCCTACACAGGATGTACAGACTTAGCTCCCACAACCCAGCTACTCTAACTGTTGGAGGAGACGGAGAGGGAATTTCCAAGAGGGCCCTCACTGCAGCTGAAGTGTCTGCTCCCTTCCTGGGTGTGCTACTGCAGCACAGCATGGAAGCTTCCTTAGGGAAAAACAAAGCAATGAATTGGAATTTGTTCCCTTGGAAATCCCATGAATCGAGATCTCATCTGCAACAATATCAAAGGAACGAGATCAAAGGGCAGGCTCTTCCCCCACATCACACACTGCACGACTATTTTATGCAGAATTAAGTTGAAGGAGGAAAAATAACAGAGTGAGCTCAACAGAAGATAACAGAACACGACACCACTCCTTGTGCATTTTTCACCCAGGTCCCCCAAACCACTTTGCTAACAGAGCTCTGATAGATAGCCTCAGGCAGGGGTGAAACGCCCAGCTCTATTGTCATTAAAAGAATAGCTCCAAGCTAGAAGACGTTGAAGAAACACGAGGTATTCAGCTCATGTAGCAGCACAACTAAAATCCTATGGAACAGATGAACTCGCAGCTGTGGCCAGCCAATACAGCTCTTACCAGTGGTTCCTGCAGAAAGATTTGATCTCCTTGAGCCATAATACAACCCTCAAGTTTCAGTGGAGGCAGGAGGTCTGGCTGGGGCAAGTAATATTGTTTTATCTGCCACAGAAAACATGAAATAAAAATAACCAGTTACTTAGTAACTGAGCCTCTTGAGTTGTTTGAATACAGAGTACGATAATCTTTTATCTCCATTCTACAAAGGAGAAACCAGCACCATGGTAATGGGACCATACACGTAACTCAGCCCCACCATCTGCTCTGCTAGTAATTAAAATCCCTTCTCCAGTTGCTCTCGTGCCTCTCAGTTAAAAGGCCAGGTCACTGCGCTGAAACAAGTCTATCTGGCCACTTCCTGTTGCGTTCCTTCAACACGCAATGCCACTTGTGTTTCACCTGCAGTGTTACCCACCCTTTAAACAGCGAGGAAAAGGAACTCTTCCTGTTGCCCCACCTCGATACTGAACGTATGGCCCTGGTATAACATCCGGCTTCCTGGCCCAAGGATGCAGGCAGATATGGAAGCTACCCTTGGCTCTACAACAAACCTGTGACAGACCGTGCTTGCACCAGGTCCTTGCCATCCAGCACAGCACATGAAGGAGATATGCTCCAAGTACCGATGTAGGAACAGAACCAAATAGGGGAAGTTTGGCATGTAATGATGCTATAAAATGGTACCCCGTTTACACCAAATTCCCATCAATCGCCTTCTGCTACCCAAAAGCTGCCTTGGCTCTGTTCTTGTTCCCTCCTCAGGCCCTATACCGGTATGGGAAAGCTGGAATTAGTCAGCATGAACTCTATGGATGATTAAAGGGAAGAAAATTACTTGTCTCAAAGAAAGCACAGCCTGTCCAATGGATTGAGGAAATGTGATTGTCTTGTTGCCATGAGCAACGCTGTTGGGGGATGAGTTAATCCTCCTAGATCCTACAAGGACTTGGGTACTCTCCCTATGGGAGGACAGCAATAATAATTACATATCCTTGGGGATGCATGGGAGGCTGACTGCTGTGCACTGCTAAGGAACGGGGAGCACACAAAACACTTCTCTGGGCATCAATTCCAAGATGCTGCAAGAAGTGTCAAGGATTGTAAAGGGCTCCAAGAGATCATTTCTCTTCCATCCTGTGTCCTGAGACAGGATATGAACCAGTTTCCACAGATGTTTACCTAGTCTGCTTTCTCAATAAAGCAGGGATTCAAACACCTCTCTGTAGAAGTGCCGCAGCACTTACACGTCTTGTGAGTGCGTGGGAGAACTATTTTCCTGATATTTAACCTAAATTGCATGCTGTGCTGGTCGCAGTGCGGAATTCTTCGTGTCACAGAGCAGTGCTTTACCTGGGACAAGAGCGTTTCCATTATAGAGCTGGCCAGCTGGGAGTTCCTGCGAAGGACATCATAGAAACCCTGAAGACAGGAAGGAAAGACAACTTGGCTTACTTGACAAAGAAAATACACCATATGCAAAAGAAGTTTGCGTCACAAGACAGAAATGACCCTTTAGCACCATCCATGAGCAAATAACAATGTGCTCAGTGTAAAACCCCATACCTGGCAAAGCAAAAACTCAACAGAAAGAAGGTATGAATCAGAAAGAGCATATATTTCCTTGCAGGAGCCCTCTCACAAGCTGTATCTCCCTAGCAGCAGTGGCATCAAGCCCAGAGTGACTTTCATTGCTATTTAACACCAGCACTAGATCCAACTTCAAACTGTGAAATCCTGCTTCAAAGGCAAAACAAGTCAGTGGGGAAACCGTAGGAGGCAAAAATCCTTTAGACTGAGAAATCTCAGTGGATGGATAAAACAAGCACAAGTCCTATAGCAACACTGAAAAACACATACAAAACTTGCAGCTCACTAAAGGTCAGTCCAACCAAGTCAGGAAGGAAACAAAATCTCTCTCATCTGAACAGTTTAACTTCTCTCAAGCTGGTACCCCACAGTTACTCAGATGTGAACCCACAAATTGCTCTGTACACTAGGCTCGTTGTCGTGAGAAATCTTAGAGAAAAACAAACCTTTAAAGGAGGCTGCAAAAGGATAGGAGAAAAAACAGGTCCCTGATGCAATCTTTAAGGAAGTTTCCCCCTTCTCTCCAAGCAGGGCTTTCTTTGGAGCCCGGTGTTAGCAGAGCTGCACTGCTTCCATCCGATGCCTGCCATAACACTGCTCCCCACTGGGCATCAAGCATGCATCAAGCATCCTTGGCCACGCCAAAGGAAAAGAGACTTTGATTTCTACTCTTAAGCAATGCACGAGACAAGGAAAATACATTCGCATGCCTTTGGGCGCATGATGGCCCAAAATAAAAAGCAGCAGAAGGATTGAAAAAAGAAATATATTTTTTTATCCAGTGTCTGGTATAAGGACGTGTCCCAAGAAGAACATAACTGAGACGACGGATCATTTTCTACAATAACGTGATCATTATTTACCTGGGGCTACAGCAGAACCAGACTACAGCAGAGCTACTGACTGTTTAAAAGGAGGCCAGAGAAACCATGTTTACCTCATATAACATGAGTCGGACATCCGCTTGCTGGCTCAAACATCGCCTCAGGCTGCCCAGGATTTCGAGGCAGAAGGCCTCATTAGCTGCAGAATTATAGCAGGCATGAACATCTGCCTGGACCTGAGATGGAATATTAGTCACGTTATACTGGTTACAGCTCTCAAATAGCACAGAAGCAAGGTGAAAAGGGGCCTGACCCCTAAACAGTCACTGAAATAGTCATGAAATAAGCATGCTGCCAGGCAGCGTGCTGTAAGAGATAATGACTCTGAGAAACTACATCCCCAGAACAGCTTGTCTTTGCATGCTGCATTTCCAAAAGTAATTCCAGGACTAACCCTTACTCAAGCTGTATCTCCATTTTGGGGAAACACAGCACTCCGAGTTGCTTCAAACTGTGCGTGTTAGATGTAAGACTGTCACATACCTGCACCAGAGCCTGCAGAGCAGCACTTACCTGAGTGGCACCAATGGCCTGGCTGCACTGGGAAGAAGTCAAGCTGCCCAGAATCTTAAAATTTCGTAACAGAAGCAAAAAGCCAGCAACTGCAGCTTTACGAGCATCGAGCTGCCTGTGAGTCAGGGGGAGAAAAGAGAAGCATAAAGAAGAGAGGAAGCAAGAACAACATAAGAACAACATAAGAACAACTCAGCAATGAAAAAAGGTCCACAAAAACGCAGTGCCTGGGCCCACTGGCTCTGTATTCCCCAAGAGGGCAACACAGCCCCAAGCAGTTCAGAGGCTGGGAGCTTGCTGGGAACTCCTTTGCTTTTACACTCCCAGCATTTTATTTCCTTTCTGCCCTTCCAGTGCTCACACTGAGGGAGAGCCCCAGACACAAGCATTAAACATCCCTTGAAAACTGGAATAGGGTTGTCTCGCAGAGCTCATCTCAGAGATGCAAAATTCCTCAAAAGAAAGCTATTTTGCTTTGCTCACTGAAACCCCCAGATCTTTCCCCAAGACCAAGTCCCTTGCCTTGAATAATAATGCTGAATTATGAATTCTGTTTTCACAACCAGGCAGCCACTGCCCCACAGAACCCAGTCTACGATCACAGCATTATGAAGACAGCAGGATGTATTTATTGCTCAAAGCATTACCAAGACAACAAGCCTGCTTCTCTACCATTTTGTAAGAGATCAGAATGCTGAGATGCCACCTTCCCCCTGAGTCAGTGGTTCCTTCTGGACTCTCCCTAGCATCTGGATGTACTCATTTGTAGAGAGCATAGGATTGGTTTTAATTTTGCCTTCTTGTTTGGAGTTCCCAACAACTTTCTGAATTTCCAAAGACCTTTCATGTGGGGGTTGGGATCTCTCAGCGGGTAGAGCTCTGACTGTACTGCAGCCCTAAGGCCGAAGGGACAGATGTCACCATTAATTACTGGAAGAACACAGTAAGACGACTCATAGCCAAAGCAAACAAAAAATTCTTCTGCTCCAAAAAATACACATATGAGTTGCAGAAATCTTTTCAAAGAATCCCCTTCCCAGCTTACCTGGAAAAGATAGCTTTTTGGAGAACAAGTATCAGGGAGTCCCTCACTGACATGCTGACTTTGAGCAGGGGCTGGAAAGGAAAATATACTTTGGAGAGAAAAGCACTAAGGCATGCCAAGCCCTTGGTGCATATGAGCTCATCTTCCTCAGGCCCATCTGGCCCTGCATTTCCAATACTGTCATCAGTACAGTAGGGAAACCAAAACATGTCAAAATAGCGTAATATAAAATTAAACCCAGAGAGCTGTAGCAGCAGGACACCTTAGCAGGTTAGTGAGGACACAGTGCGAGGGTTTGGGAAATGACTGCTATAATCAGTTTGGGCTAAACAGGGAGAAGTTGAACCCCAGGGCAATATCTCAGCCCAGCCAAAGAGAAATACTGACATGGAGCTTGGAAGGATTAAAAAAACCAAACAAACAAAAAACAACAATGACAGCTACAGCTGTTGATCTGGACCCATATACCTAGGTTTCTATGTCATGGAGCATCTGGGCATCTTTCAGATGAAAGGTCAGCACAGAGCAGTTCCAGCACCGTTCCAAACGGCACCATGTTTTTTGCTAGAGGGCACGTGCATACCCATGCTTGAAGAACAGTTCCATGCTACATTGAACAACCTACAGCAGAGCATTAAGGCTTATTTTACAAGAAAGGTTATTAGATCATGCATGTAATTGTGGCCTGGAGCTATCGCTGGAACTAAACTAACAAGGGCATTTATGGAGAAATGCTAAGCCTTACCTGCACTGCCCGGAGGAGCCCTTGCACTGTGTCAATGGGCAGAAAAGATAAATTGTCAAAGGTCTCTGTGACTCTGGAGGATGAATTCTGAAGCACAAGAGGAGCAGACACAACAATATTGGACAGCAAGTCTGAAAAATAAAACGACAAAAGGAGATGCTGCTGCCAAGGGGCCAAGTCTATATTATGAAAGAGAGCAAAAGATTTCTGTAGGGTTAACAATTACAGAACAATCAAAGCCCTTCCATTCCTTGGAGAAGTCATAATAGGATGAGCATTGATAATCTGAGCTCTACGGCAGGCACAAAGCGCAACATGCTCATAGCCTGGCTGCAGGGCCTCACCCCACCAGAGGGCACTAAGGTATAAGAGAAGAGGCTGCAGCACAGGCATTGGCAGCCCCAGGGACTCCCAGGCACCTACCAAGGCTGACAGGAAGGCAAGACTAGCAACTGATGGCCACCACCTTTCTGTGTGTCAGCCATTCCACGGCAACCGCCCGAAAACATTTTTCACCTGCGACAAACGCAAGGTGATCCGAGGCTGGCACCTCAGTGAGAAGCAACGACAGATTTTCCTGGTTTCGGGTCACTTCAGCAGGAACTTAGCTTCTGAGAAGCTACGTTCTGAAGTGTTCACAGAGCAGGACACAATTCTCTCTTTCCTGTTACCTATGAAGTGGCTGACAGGAGATGCTGCTTTTGTGAGGACTCTGTTCAGGACCTGCTCAAGAATATCACTTCTGATGGGCTCATGGACCTGAAATGACAGACAACAAATAAAATCAAAACCTACACAAACGTAAGACATTCCTGTACACCAGAACACAGGCATTGTCCTGCACAAAGCAAATCCATCCAAATCTAAAGGCTAAACTAGAACTGGTTGTCAGAAGTCCCTTTTTCAGTTAAATTCAGACAGGCTGATTCAGGTTTCATCCCAGTCCAATCAGATCCAGCCCATCAGCAAGGCACACACGGTACACTTGAAACATAATGGGGTCAAATTGTCTGTGGGATGCAAATTTACCACTTCAGCGAAGATGCTGGTTTCAATCCCACATCTGTCACATTTTCTTTGTACCTCTAAATTTCTCTACAGTCTCTCTTGTGTAACAGTGCTTACACAAGTATCATGCTAGATGGAACAGATTACATGTAGGATTGGGTCTTTCTGAAGATGACCCCTTCCTGCTGGACAGGGACAAAAAGGAAACCAAATCCTGTCTGTGAAGTGCTCATGGTGGATACTGTAGGCAAGGTTTTGACACCATTCACCAAGAGAGAATAAGAACAGATTCCCCCTGCAAAGAACCCTCCAAACCATACGCTACCTTAAATGTTTCCAGCAGGATACTTGCTCCCAGTCTGCAAGCCTGCTGGGCTGGTGTTTTTGAAAGGCCAAAATTGGTCTCAGCAGCTTTCCCTCCAAAGGGCTTTTTTGGTTCATATGATTCCATTAGGCTGAAGCCGAGATCCACCAGGCCCTGAGTAACATGGTCCCAGCCAAATGCACTGGGGAAAACATTAAACAGATCAGAAAAGAAACAACTTAGTCACAGAAAACATTTAGATTAGAGCAGTCTGTATTAAAATCCTCCAGTCATTCCAGATGCAGAGCAGCAGCAAGAGGTGTTTGTTCACCCCAGGGAAGGTACCACCCCTCTCAGCCCTGTGACTATCTTTAGGTTGAGGGGCAGGTGCTCAGCCCACACATTTTGCATTCCTGGCTCTCCAGCCATCAGACTTCTTTTCCAATCCAAAGGTTTCCTTCCTATGGGAAGTGTGCACTCAATCTCATCTCAGCGTGACACTGGGCTGCAGCCTGGATGCACGGATCCTACAGATCCTGAGTCTTCAAGACACACGAGGAAGGCAGAAGAGGAATGCCTCACATCAAACTAAAGGACAACTGATGACAGATCACAGATATCCCACAGGATGTTTAAAGGACTAACCATGTGGAGGAAAGTAAACACTGAACCTATCACTCATCCCTTGATCAGAACACAAACTACAGCAGGCAGCATGACTCATACCATCAGTTTCTTTCCTAGCAAGAAACAGACAGGGTTCTGATGGGTTTAGTCCTGTGTACAACCAGATGCTGAGATTTGGGGTGGAGGAGGCACATTTATACATCTAAATTTGTTTGTTTGTTTAAATTCACCAGGAGAAAACTGTGATAGAATCATAGCATCAAAAAAAGTTGGGGTTGGAAGGGATCTTAAAGATCATCCCATTCCAACCCCCCTACTATGACCAGGGGCACATTCCACTAGACCAGGTTGCTCAAAGCCCCATCCAACCAGGCCTTAAACACTTCCAGGGTTGGGGCATCCACAGCTTCTCTGGGCAAAAAGATAGAACCTTTGGATTTTGACATTGTTCCCTGCTGGTAACAGGTCAGCAGCAAACATGTGATCCCAGAGCATTCCAGCAAGGCTCGAACACTCTCCCTCCCCAAGCCTGCTGAGCGTTCTGCAGTGCACAGCAACAACTCACCTATTTTTCACCACCTCCAGAATCACAGCTGTTATATCATACTGCTGAGGAAACAAGTCCTGCAGAAACTTGGAGGCCTGCAGGAACTGCAGGTCCTTGCAGCTTCTCGTGATTGATGTTTTCAAGAAATCAAATATCTGGAACATAAAATCACTGAGCATGAGGAAATAATCTTTGAAATGGGATCTGTATAATCTTGGGCACGTTCCAGTACAAGCACCAGGCAGAACACAAGTCTCAGTACAACCTGCCAAAAACCTTAACTCACTTCTTTCTCAGGACAAATACACCAACCTCATTAAGTGTCCCAGAGAAGGTAACTGGCTGCCAGATGCACTTCAGGTGTCTACCACAGAGCCAAAACGTTAGAGAAGGAAGACAATGCTTTTCTTCTCACCCTACAACATTTGGCCCACAGGAATTACGATTCTGGAAAATTCTGATATTGTTCTGGAGTCTTTTATAATGTTTGGTAAACTACAGGGTACTGATGATCTGCCTCCCCACCCAGCATCCCAAAGCCACTTTTAATCTGATTCTGATGAGACATTGATCTAACTCTTCTTCCCTTCTCACACAGGGCTGTGTGCACTGCCACTGAAGTTCTCTGTACATCTATCACACGTACCTGCTCTTGCAGTCTGTGTTTTACTGCAACCGACAGCAAAAGAGCCACACTGAAGGGACACAGAGCTTTACCGGGGTCCTTCTGTTGCTCAGTCTAGAAAATAGTAAGCAATAGTTAGAAAGCATGCTAGCTTCAACTGCAGCATCCCACAAATCAAACTATCAAGCTCCTATCACACTGCTGCTGTGGCACAGATGGGAACACGTCTCTTTCCACGTAACACTTCATGAAATCATAAAATGGCCATAAAAATTATTAAATCCCTTCTAAAGATAACCAGTGATGATTTTAAAAGCTCTGCTTCAACACCTTAAAGAACAGCGCCTGTTCCATCTCTGTCATACCTTCAGATGTTTGATTAACTCCTCGCCTAGGTCCTGATCCAGGTTGATAACAGAAATGATATGGAGAATGACAGTGCCTTCCACGTGGCGGAGCTGGTCTAGGGGCACCGTGGCTACCTCGAGGTCCACTGATCTGTAAGGTTTACCAGATTAAAAAAAAAAAAAAAGAGCCATCCAACGCCACAAATTACGTCTTAGGCATCAGGGAGTATGTACTTGTACAAGGCCTGTCACATTCAAGAGTACCGGGCAGGACAAGGGTGAGTGTAAGTACCCAGGTTGTAAAGAAAGGGGATGACAGAGAGAGAACTTACTGCGGAACCTTCTGTTCTTCCTTCAGTCTCTTGTCCAACTGATTGAAAAAACTGATGATTCCTTCCAAAACAGTCTTCTTACTGCCCTGCAAGAAAGGACATTACGTTATGCAACTGCGTGGTCTGCAAGATCCCGGGGAGCTACCCTCTATTCCCATAGCAATTACAAATGTCACGGTATCCTTTATGTCCCTTCATAAATTGCTGAGGTGCTGGAACTGCTCGCTTCCAGATGAAATGACAAACGATGACTTTAGTTTGTCCCCTTCTTTTGACCGCACTTATTGAAGAGTTGCAGAAGCTGCACCTCTCACAGTTTTTTGTTTTGTTCCAAGTCGTTATTAATTGGAAAGGATCCTTTATATTATAATCAATTAGGAAGGTTTTCAAACTCCTAACTTCATATATATATGATCACATTTTGGCCAGTGGACACCAATGACCTCCCGTAACACATGGGTAATTCGCTTTTGTCTGGACCCTTTTGGCAGGTACTCAGTCACAAACAAAGCAAGAGCCAGATCACTCTGACGAAGGGCAGATATGTCGCTGGCAGCCTCCGCTTGCAGGACGAGACAGAAGGGGAGACATTTCCAGTACAAGTCACAGTACAACCCAGAAGAGTTATACTGCACGAGGCAATATTACACTAGA
This sequence comes from Anas acuta, assembly GCF_963932015.1. Lineage (NCBI taxonomy): Eukaryota > Metazoa > Chordata > Aves > Anseriformes > Anatidae > Anas > Anas acuta. The sequence continues at coordinate 8,260,384 of NC_088990.1, read as the reverse complement.
GGCGAGCAGGCCACTAAGAGTGAGCAGACCCACGCTTAAGAATACTGAAAGCAATCCACTCTGCTGTCCCCTGGGTCTGAGCTCATCCCTTATTTCCCAAAGGTTCCCTGCTACAGTTCCCCATAAAAGAACAAGCTTGTATCTTCCTCTGAGCATTCAGCTTCTTCAGGCCAGAGGGAGATAGAGGAAAAAGGCAAAACAAAACAAAGTTGATGATGTCCTGCTGTGTCCTGCTCCCCACAGCAGATTGGGAGCGATCAAAACCCTTTCCAAAATCCAGCCTGTAGCTCAGCTTGTGTATATTTTTTCTTGTGATGCATGCTCAGGAGGAGGCCACCTCCCATGAGCTGTTACCTTAGCAGAAAGCAGCAGCAGCTGATAGACCAGGGGGGGGATTTCCTGCAGGTCTAATTTGGAGAACATCCTAAGGACCTTTTCCACCACAAACTGCAGCTCCTCTCCCGACAGTGGAATATCCCTGTTGGACCAAAGACAGAGCCTGATCATTTTCATGAATTTCCTTCAGAGTCCCCCAGTAGATTCAACCCATAACTAGACAAAGAGTTCACGTACAGGCAGGCAGCAAGCTCCCAAAGCTCTCAGCAGAACAGAGATCACCCAATACCCAAGCACTGTCCCAGGATACTGTTCAATCTGGACATTCATTGACCGAAACACCCACGGGGTGACACCTGCTATGCTCAGACAATTTGCACTTTCCCCAAATTACCTGTGAGACGGGACATGGAGATGACTGCAGCACAAGAAAGCATTGGTGCTTGCTGGAGGAAAGAAGAATTACCTGAACATGTTGGCAAGATGTATCACGCTCTGAGGGTCCCACCTGACAAAACAAAAGTTTGCCAGGAAACTGAGTGGAAGCAGAATTATTGTTTATCCCTTGATTCAGTTTCCCCGTTTGTTACTTCCTGATATTAAGATCAGAAGCCAAATTTCCAACCTGAAATCACCACTGTCACCCAAATTACCCAGACTTAGAATGGTTCCAAACTGCCCTGGCCCCCACAACAACAAACATCAAGAAAGGAATAAAAACAAACACTTCCTGAGACCAACTCACACAACACTGTTACAAGACCTGGCAACAGGCTGTTCCTTTGCCTTTCCAGCCAGGGAGGACACTGTCACAGAGGGCACAGATTCAAAGATGACAGAACAGGACACAGACAGAGCCATCCAACTCGTCACCACGTCCTTCTCAAAGCATAACACAAAGCACACTGTTTTGACACATAACTAAGGGAACAACAGGGCTGTGGACGCATCTAACTGCAGATTTAGCTCTCGCCACGCCTCTGGGGTGTCACAGGGATTTCTGTAAAAAGCCCAAACAGGACTAGGCCCTGGCTGAGTTTTTACCAAGCTAACGCACAGCGGAGCTGGCCGAGAGGTACGTACTTGCTGGAGCAAAGAGTATTTATCAGCTGTTTCTTAAACTCTTCCCCATTCAGTTCACCTAAAAAAGCAAAAGTCTTTTAGGTGTACGCTCCAGAGGGAGAGAGGAGAGGCTGACAGAAGGAGAAGGTTACCTTTCCCATAAGCCAGGCTCTCCTTCGAGCTGGCCAACGCAGTAAGAACAGTGGAAAACAGCTCCAAGGATTTCCCATTAGACAGGCTGCCGCCCTTAACAACATCAACAAACAGGGTGGCAAGCTCAGCCAACGCGGGGCCTGGCAGCTGGCGAACCTGGGAGAAGATGGAATAACGTGAAAGAGCCTGGGGCAGGCACAGGAGCACCCCTCATACACGTCCCCATGGCCACCAAACACCAGAAAAGGACGACGTTTCTCATAGCGCAGGGCGTCTAAACGGGGAGTTCACCCCACGACCTCTATTCCACGCTGTCTTGGACAGAACAGAGCAGCTAATCAAGTGAAGGCAATTATGATTTTGGAGTCTAGGTCTACATATCCAAAGAAAATCACGTTTAAACACATGGCAAGTTCCAAGACCCGCTTAGTCCAGGGCAGATCCACAGCTCATTTGTCTCAGTGGTGAAGCACTTGGTGTACTTGCTAGGGGATAGGCGGCAGGCCTCAGGAGAGCCAGCCCTGAGGAGCTCCTACCTCCAGCATCAGCAGCCCGATGATTTCGGACGCCTTGCTCAAGTGCAGATCCCCTGACTCCACCAGCGGGACGCAGTGCTTGTACACCTGCAGCCTCCTGAGAACGCCACTCGGCTGGGAACACGGGGAGCCTTATAATGAGAAAACAAAGGAAGATGAGGAATGGAAACAAGGTTATACAAATAACAACGCCTTTCTAAACAGGAAATTTGCAGGGCTAAACCGTCACTCAGCCGTAGCTCCCCATTTTGTATATCTGACAACACAGATAACAAACAGAGTACAGGAAATGAGAACCTCTTGGATAAAACCACCGAAACACTCAGCCCTCTTGTCACACTCTGGTTCTGCCAACCTGCCCTCCAGGCTCGGCAAGTGGCAGCATTTTGAGGCGAACCACTTGGGAACTGAGCTTCAGCAGCCAGCAGGTGAAACACACCTATGTGCCAGCAAAAGTAAAGCCAATATAGAATGCGGTCACCAAAAACGCGTTACTCCAGCTTCCTTCTCACTGCATAATCACTTCGTGCTGTCACATCCCGCTTGCACCCGCCTGGCTCTCCCCAGAGGGGCCCCTCACAGCCCGTGCTGCTGCCCACCGCCCCCACCCAGCTCACCCTGCCCCCCCCGGGGGCCCAGCCCCGCCACCACCCACCTCTGAAGATTCCCCTCAGCAGCGCCGCCGTCTCCCTGCCCCTCAGGGCCTGCTTCGTCACCATCTCGCCCAGCTGCAACGAGAAGGCCAAGCTGCCAGGCGCCGCCAGGAGAGCCCCCGGTTCGGGGGTGGGGGGTTACGGGGGGGCTACAACCGCGCACCTCGTCCTCCCCCAGTTCCTGCAGGGCCTCCTGGAGCCGCTCGGGGCCCTCCTCGGCCGCCAGCGCCAGGACGCGCTGAGCCATGGCCGCCGCCATCTTGCCCGCCCGCCCGAAACTCCCGCCCGGAAGTGCCGCCCGTCACCATGGCAACAGCGCCCGCCCCCCGGCCCTCACTTCCGGTGGCCTGAGGGAGCCCGACCCCTGCCCCCCCCCCCAGTTCCAACCCCCAAGGTCGCGGGTTCGAGTCCCGGCCCTGGCTGCTCCGCGGGGCTGTGGCGCTGGGGGGTTTTGGGGGTTTAGGGACACACCGAGCCCTTGGCACGCAGCCCCCTGCCGTGTGTCTAACCCCACTTTAACCCCACTTTAGCCCCAAAGCTGTCGCCTGCGAGCGGCAGGGCACGGGGTCCATGTGGGCGCCGTGACCCCATTCCCCTTGGGATGGGGTTTGGCCACTCTGAGGCAGGGTGAGCGGCTTGGTGAGCCCCTCAGCGGGGTCACGCAGCTCAGAACAGGGCTTTGGGGCTGTCCCAGTGCTCCCCCAAGGGCTCCAGATGCAAAAATCCCCGTGGTTTGCCCTCATGGGGCTGCCACCCCTCAGGGCTGGTCTGTGGAGAAATACCCAGAGAAAGAGCCAGGGCACAGCCGGGGCCGTGTGGGGTCAGCACGGGGCAGGGACGGGGCCGCTGGTGGCTCTGGCGTCACCGGGGGGCTTGCTCCAGGCACGGGTTTCCCCCGCCTGCCCCTCATCAGGAACCCCGTGCCTTCCTCCTCCTCCTCCTCCTACCTCACCGAGGGGTCTCGGCTCTGCTGTGGGGCAGTGCGGTGAAATCCAAATCCGTAAATCCTCACGGCGTTACAAAACATGCCTTGTGTAAGCCCCTTCTTTCCCATTCACCACCACCACCCCCCAAATCCCCAACGCAGCAGGAGCGCGGCCAAGCCCCTGGTTCTCAATGGGCTCCTGTCTTCCCTCCCCGTGGAGGAGCCACGGGGCTGCAGGAAGCAGCCGTGCATGGCACCGTCCTCATCCTGACCCCATAAACCTGTCCCGAGGGAGAGAGAAGGCTGGAAGAGCTCCCCAGCGCCCAGCAGCCTGGGCACACGGTGACATGGACACCTCAAAAAGCCTCGTGTCACTGTCCCCAAATTGTCCTTCTGGCCCCGAGGTGGGCTGCCCTCAAGTTCCCAGAGAAGCCGATCATTGGGATCACCGGGATTGCCTGTGATCCCCATCCCCTGGCCGTCCCCTCTGTGTGCAGGACACCACCAGTGAACCTCCACACCAGGGCTGTCCACGCCACACAGGACCAGCCCCATTTGAGGACACCATTTGCCCACATTTTTTATTAATTTTAAAGCAAAACTTTGCAGGGAGGTGGCGGCGGGGGAGGAGAGGATGTGGGTGCATCCCCACCTGCCCCACAAGCACCCCGGCCGAGCTCCCCCCGTGCTCTCTGCTCGCAGAGCTGGGGGCAGAGGCGGGGGGTGGCACGCTGCCCACCCCCGGCCCCACGCTAATGAGGGGGTTACACAATGAGGAGCTTTTATACTTCGTTAATCGGGCCCAGCAGCCCGCCCCTCCGCGCACCCGGCCCGCAGCCCTCCTGCTCCGTCCTCCCCTCTCCTCATCTGCCTTTTGTAAGGTTTTAACGGGGCTTGCAGCCTGCTTCGCGCGGACTTAATTATAAAGCTGCGGCGAGTTGATGCCTTGTGACGGCCTAATCCCAACCCGGTGACTCTACAAAGCTTTCTCCTGGCTTTTCTCGCTGCTCCACTCCGGCCTCGCTGCCCAGCTGCCCGGCCCCACTCCGCGCTCCCAGCCTGGTGCAGGCGATTCGGGTTTCCCTGTCCCTGGTGAGTATGGGGGACGTTTTGCAGCTGAAATATCTTGCATCAGGCCCCGTGGCCCAGCCATCCTCGACCTGTCACCTCTGGGAATGGGCTTTGTTTTCTGTGCCTCAAAAAAAGGGGGTGCTGGCGGGGGAGCCCATGGGAGGTGTTGGGACAAGCGGGGCACTGGGGAGATGCTGAGGGGTTTTGGGGTCTGGTGTCATGGCTGGGGACGGGCTCTGGAGCTGCAGGGGCTCTGGTGTTTGGTGAATATCGTGGGGACAGGAATGAAAGGCAACAGGGTGGGCAGGGAAGGCAGCTCTGTGTGAAGAAGAGGAGGTGGGAGCGTTGCCCGAGGTCGTTCTGCATCGCTCTCCATGACTCAAGCCTTGGAGCGGTGCAGGAAGACCCCAAGGGCCAAGGGGAGCATTTGGGGAGCAGGAGGACACCCCATTACACCCCATTCCCACAAACATCCCCAACCCAGCAGCTCAGCAGGGCCGTGGCAGCGCTGGGCCATGCTGCAGGGACTCCCCAGAGCAGCACGATGAGCACCCACAGGGCAGCAGGACCCACACCACATGTGCTGCTTGGGGCATGTTGCTCTTGCCAGATTTTGGGAAGCACTTGGTGCTCCCCACAATGCCCTGGATGTGGTCGAAGGTGACACCGTGCTGGAGGAGCTCCCGGGGTTGTGTGTCCCCATGACCCATGGGTGTTCCTGCCCACAGCCTCCCCAAAAATGTAAACCCAGAAAAAAAAAACACCACGCTGGAGGCGTCAGATGACCAATACCCACATATTTAATCTGCTTTTGCAAACAGCCTTGCTGTTTCTCCAACACTCTCAGCTTCCATCAGGCAGCCCCACGGGCGGCGGGTGATGGAGCTGAGGGTGCTGTGCCCACCAGGTACCCTCCTCCACCCCAGTGCAGCCTCTGTGGGATCAGGGCAGGAGGGACAGGGGCACAGGGGGCTGCAGGGGCTTCAGATCCCCACGGTAATTCCTCCTCCTCTCTTCCAGTGTCCTGCTGCTGATAAAGGCTAGAGGCAACATGTCTGCTGTTGTGAGTACTGAGCATCCCCTCCCTGCAGCACTGAGCTGCGGCACCCCTCGCCCTTCCCTGTCCCTTGGGGTGCAGCCCAGAGGGACCCGCACAGCGCCGGGGCTGTCCCCAGCCTCGTGGGGCTGGCGGGGAGGGAGGTGGGGGGCTGTGAGCAGAGGATTCCTCAGCCCCCCCATCCTCTCCTCGCCCCCAGACGGGCACCTTCCGCATCGTCTCGGAGGAGGAGCAGGCCCTGCGCACCAAACTGGAGCGCCTCACCACCAAGGACCACGGCCCCGTTTTCGGGAGGTGCCAGCAGATCCCCCCGCACACCCTGCAGAAGGTGAGGCACAGCCCAGGGACCCGCAGCCAGCGGCACCGTGTCCGGCTACTTTTCTGTGCCAAAACACACGCCGGGGTGGGTCTGTGGGTGGCTCAGGGTCCCCAGGGCTTTGTGAGGATGCTGAGGACCCTTCCCTGCTCCCCACCCCAGGCAAAGGACGAGCTGAACGAGACCGAGGAGCAGAGGGAGGCGGCGGTGAGGGCGCTGCGGGAGCTGGTGCAGGAGCGGGCGGGCAGCGAGGACGTCTGCAAGGCAGTGGCCGAGAAGATGCAGGGCAAGGACGACTCCTTCTTCCTCCGCTTCATCCGCGCCCGCAAGTTCAACGTCCACAGGGCCTACGACCTGCTGAAAGGTGGGGGGCCCTGCGCTGTGGGGGTGGGTGGGGATGGGTGTCCCAATCCCCCTCTGCATCTCCCAGTGCACCCAGACCCCTGGCAGGGCACAGGAGCGAGCAGCAGCAGCAAAAGGCAGGGCTGGAGGTCTCTGCTCGCATCCTGATGCGTTTTGTGCACGGTGCCTGGGGGGCTCAGCACCCCTGGGACCACTCCAGGGCAGGGGAGGGCTTGTGGCACCCCCTCCCCATGCTGGGGGTGGCACACAGGAACGGACAGGGAGCAGGGGTTGGCCACGGGCTTTGTCCTGCCTGGCTCTGCTCTGCTCTCCTTTGTGTCTGCCGGGCGGATAATGAGTTGTAATTATCAGCGCTGGCTCGCAGACGAGCTGTTTTGTTCATCCCCCCTTTTCCCAGCACGTTTCCATATTCCATGCCTGCGGGGTGCCAGGAGCGGGGAGCTCACCCTGTGCTCTCCCGGCTTCCCGAGGACGGGTGAGCAGCTTTGTCCCCCCGCAGGCTACGTGAACTTTCGGCAGCAGTACCCCGAGCTCTTCGACAACCTGACCCCCGAGGCTGTGCGCAGCACCATCGAGGCGGGCTACCCCGGCATCCTGGCCAGCAGGGACAAGTACGGCCGGGTGGTGATGCTCTTCAACATCGAGAACTGGGACTACGAGGAGATCACCTTCGACGAGGTCAGCAGGTTTTTTTGGGGGTTGTTCCACCCAGGTTTAAGTAAAACTCTGAACTTCTCCTGGTCCGTCCCAAAGGGCTCCCCTTCTTTCCTCCTGGTGTGGTGCGGGTTGCAGGGCACAGGGTGTGCATCTCCCAGCCCAGATAGCTCGGGGTGAAGGGGGCACCACACCACTAAATCGGGGGGCTTTAGAAAGGAAGGACCCGCAGGGCAAAGGAGGAAATGGAGGCACGGAGCCTGCTGTCACTCCTCCCCTCCAGATCCTTCGTGCCTACTGCGTTATCTTGGAGAAGTTGCTGGAAAACGAAGAGACCCAGATCAACGGGTTCTGCATCATCGAGAACTTCAAGGGCTTCACCATGCAGCAGGCATCAGGGATCAAACCTTCCGAGCTCAAGAAGATGGTGGACATGCTGCAGGTGAGCTGGAAGAGAACGTGCCCAGGGCCAGCAGGGGGCTGGATTGCCATCGTGGAGGGGCTGTTCCCCATCACACCCTCCTTCCTTCGCTCGTTAATTGGCTTAATCCTGCAAGATGGGATCCCTGCAGCTTCCCTGCTGCTCCTGGGACTGGGATGGCCGAACCTCTGGGTCAGAACAAAAGAGGGAGGCTGGGGAAGGGGTGTGGAGGCAGTGTGGGGTTTCTCTTGCTGCCCACCTCCTCTCCCGGCCCTACGTGGCCAGCACGGTCTGTGACTGTCCCCATCTGGGTTTGGCATCCTAGGACTCCTTCCCAGCGCGCTTCAAGGCCGTGCACTTCATCCACCAGCCTTGGTACTTCACCACGACCTACAACGTGGTCAAACCCTTCCTGAAAAGCAAACTGCTGGAGAGGGTGAGTGCGGGGAGGGGACCCGGGGGCAAAGGGGTGGAAGAGGAAAAGGTGGAAGAGCTGGGACTGCTGCTGGCTCCCAGCACTGCCGGTGCCCCCCAGGCACCCCTTTGCCACCTGTGGGGTCACCAGCTGCCTGCTGAGGGTCGCTCCCCTCGCGCCAGGTCTTTGTGCACGGCGAGGAGCTGGAGTCCTTCTACCAGGAGATCGACGCCGACATCCTGCCGGCAGACTTCGGTGGCAACCTGCCCAAGTATGACGGCAAAGCCACTGCGGAGAAGCTCTTCGGGCCCTGCATCGAGGCTGAAGACACAGCTCTCTAAGGCGGGGGCCGCCCCCCTTCCCCCCTAACATAGGCTCAGAGGTGGTCCCCTAACCCCAACCACCTCCCTCCCGTAGCGTTGGTTGAGTGACTGCTGGGAACGAGGCGCTCCGGGTGCATTGCCCCGTGCCTGTCCCCATCCCCAAACCTGGCTGTGGGCCACCTGGCAGCTCCGTCCCACCTGGAATAGGGTCCCTGCCCCTCCTGGAGTAGGGTCCTTTCCCTGGGAGCCAGCAGAGAAAGCTGGCCACCAGCCTGCTCCTGCAAAAAAAAGGGGGCACGGGGGAATGACCATGCTGGGAAGGGGGGTGGTGGCAGCCAGGAGGATGTCCCTTTGCCCCTTTGCCCCGGGCACACCGCAGGGGTTCGGATGCAGGTAGGACGTGCCTTGCTCTGCTTCAGCCTTAGCTTTTTCTTCTGTGGGGCAGTGCATCCGGAGAGGGGCTCCACAGCCAGCCCTGGGGGCACTGGGGAGCTCCTGGGGTGGCATCGGCTGGAGGGGGGACAGGCAGGAGTGGGGGTAACGCAGCCGGAGGCCGTCACAGCAGGAGGGCCCTGCCAGGGGCTGGCTGAAAGCTGGACGTGGAGAAATAAAGAATGTTTAACAGCACAGCTCCTGGGTCCCTCGTGGCACACGGCAAGGGACAGGGGGAGGCTTTTGGGGCACAGGTGCTGCTGCTCAGCTCTGTTAGAGGCTTGGAGCAGCAGCCCTGCTGTGAACAGGCCTCTTGGCACAGAGGTCAAGGAACCGTCCTTCTCCATCCTCCCTGCATCCCAAAGCAGGGTTCTCCTTCCCCTGGATCAGGACCCCCAATTCTGTCCCCTGCTTTAGCCAGAGAAAACAGCCCGAAAGATGCAAAGAACCCAAGAAGGGCTCAGATGGAGCTGACTACCTAATCCCCAGTCTGTCAGGGAGAAAGAACAGCAGCCACTGAGGGTCAGAGATGAATTTTAACCACGGGACAGTGAAAGATGTGCAGATTTACCCTCGCAAATCCCCGAAAAGCCTTAACACAGCCGCCTCTCCCAGCACTGCATCTGAGAAGGAGCTCACACCAAAGCCGTTCACATCAGGAAAACCCCACGAGGAGCCCCAAAAGGAGGAGGAGGAGGGCACGAGAGCTGCTCACGACCAGCGAGGGGTGGCAGCAGCACCGCTAGCCCGGGACTTGACGGTCACCTCCTCCTCTGCCACCCCAGTATTGCCCCCTCCTCCCTGTCCCCCAGCCACACACCAGCGCCTTTCATTAGCAGAGGGCCAGAGCCCCATCCAGAGCCGACAAGAGCTGCATTCATCAGGGCACTGGCTCGGGCTCAAACCAAACAGGAGGCTGGCTCCGAAGCCGCCGGGAGGACGGGGCCTGTCTGGGCTGCAATCCCTTTCCTCCAGCCTCCGCAGCGCTGCCGACTCGCTGAGCACCACGGACCCTGCGATCCCAGCCTGGTGCCGGGGCCCCGAGGAGGACTGGAGGCAGCTCCTCACCCCGCTGAGCCCACCGAGCAGCCCCAGGGAAGCCCCCGCAGCCCTGGGGCCAGTGAAAACACAACAGCCCGGCTGGCTCGCTCAGGAAAGCAATCACACCTCCTCTGGGGGAAGACAAAGCAACTAGGAAAGGCTTGAGCATTACTTGTGCACGCAACGCGGGCTGCAAGGGGAGGCAGGGGGAAGATGAACTCAGAGCTAGCTCCCCAGGCTGAGCCACCAGCCCGTCAGCTGCTGAGAAAACCACACAGGGCTTTGCTCAGGGGACAGCAAGGCTCCCCATGCTTAGCTACTGCTTGAGCCAGGGCAATTATTTGAGATGCTCCCATATATATAGGTATCTGTGTATGTATAGGAGTGGCAGAGCTTCTCCCCAAGGCAGGGAAGAAGAGTGCAAGCTTGAGGCTTCTCCCTCCAAGGAGGCGGCCAGCCACAGCTCCCAGAACAACCAGAGCCCCTGCATTTACCTCCAGAGGAGCCAAGAAGTGGTCAGAAAGCCAGAGGCAGGACTAAAGCTCGTGACACAGGAATCACTGACAAGGGTTTCTAAGGGTTTTTCCTGTCGGGGAGACAGGAGGGGGAGCAGCCAGGCAACTCCTGCTTTCGTGTACCCCACAAGGATATATGGGCAGCCCTGCTCTGAGGTGCTCCTGTTTTAGCCATGAACAAACAGAAGCCTTAACATCAAACACTAAACTCACATTTAAGGGCTGGGGCTGAAGAACTCCTCCAGTTCCTCCTTGTGCTAATCCAAATCCTGTGACCGAGGGAAGGTGTTCAGGCACACGGCTGTGTTCTGGTGAGGATGATCTTGTTGGCCCAATGCGTTCCCCTGTCAGCCCATCCTTTCCTCGCTGCTGCTCCGTGTGTCAGGAATGACAGCAGGACCCCCCCACCCAGTAACACGGGACACAGCCACTCCACGGAGCGCTGACTTCCATAAGTCCTTTATTTTTAAATAAAGAAATCCCACTGAATCAAAGATAACAAAATTACATTTTGTTGTGCAATGACTTCCATCTTACACCACACAGAAGAACAAAAATTAAAGAAAAAAATCAAAGACACTTTAATATATATTTATATATATAATTTTAAAGGTAAACATCAGCAGATATAGAAAAATTGCATTGCTAGTTGCAAATCATCTCCCCTGCAGCTGTCAGCTTCAGAGAATCTGACTCAGAACGTGGCAGCAGGGAGGCTATCTCTGTACACAAGCTTTTTCAGGGCAGCATTTAGAGATTGTTCCAGAGGATAATTTTGCCAATTTGGAAATTTATCTGTAATGAACCACGCTGCTCACCAAGAACATCCGATTCTCAGCCTGCTCTAACATAGCTGCAGCAGCAACGTGAGAAGGGCACGGGTCTGCCTTCCTGAGGGCTCCCCACACCTCTTCAGCTTGGCACCTCCAGAGAAAGGGCCCCTCCTGCAAGGGGGTTATCGCTTTCTCAGAAAGGATTTCTGGTCACTGGGAAACAGGGACAAGTTGTCAGGAATGAGAAAACACGGTCCTTTGGAAAGCTGCTGACGTGGGCTAAGCAGTAGTGTTTGGTTACATGAAATACACTTTTTATTGTTATTATTTTTAAAGACATCCCAGCTGGCAGGAGCCACAGAAGGGTCAGCATCCCAGAAGAGCTGTAAGAGATCCCACAAGGAAAATCTGCATCTAATCAAAGCTCTCACATGACTGCAGGCATGCGATGCAAGCTCGTCACTCAGACAAAAGCTAAAAGGCTTTGTGTCGGGCCACCTCGTGGCATCAGGCTCCTCGCTGGTATTCAAGTCACCTGCGTTAGGCAAGGCCAAGGGGTGAGATTGCAAAACATGGTCCTCATCCACGGGGGATGCAGGGCTGGGGCTTTTAGAGCCTTATCAGACAGACTTGGAAAAGGTTCTTCAATACCAGCAGATCCAACCTGGTAAATGCTGCCCTGGATTGCGGTGTTTGTGTCCATTGATTAACCAGAAAAACACAAATACAGATGTTTGAAATGCAATAGTTCAGGGTAATCCCAGAAACCTTTCCACTGCAGTGTGGAAAGCTGGCAGCTGCTGTGACTGACTGATGGCACCGTGCCTGAGCTTCCCTACCAGCTGAGGAGAGTCCAGGCTGCTGTAAAAGGCTGCTAGCAATGAAAGGGGGGCAGGCACCCCCCTCTGCAGGCGTTCTAAGCTGGTAGACAGCTCAGGAAGCCCTCACGCCAAGAAGAGCTGTTTGCTTTTTGCCTAGAACTAGAAGCCCCGAAGGAGACCCTGCTTTGAATCACCGTTGCTCTGGGATCTACCCAGCTGACAGAGCTGCCAGAGGGCTCAGGACACGCGGAGCATGACTTGACACGATGCTCTTCACAACAAATGACTTGCACACGCAGCACAGGACTAGGGCCTTTCCTGGTCTTCCTGAAAAGGCTGTGAAGAATTTCAACAACCTCCAGAGAGGCATAATATTTCTAAAAAAAAAAAGTCCTTGGAAGCAAACCAGGTGACTGAACCGTTCAGCAATTAATTCTTGAAGTTACCACTCTGCTCTTTTGTTTGAGATGTAGACCCTTACACAATTCACCTCCAGTTATGTTGCTGAAGAGTCAACAGACACAAGAACTTGGGGATCACAAGGTAACGAGTCACATACTAAGCAAACCCTCCGTCTGACTCAATCCCTATGGCTAGAGGCAAATTCGAGGAACTCGAGGAACAGAGCTGAGAAATGATCCACTGCTTATACACATTGCTATTTTAAGCCTTAAAATAGACCATCGAGTTGGAGGCTGCCCACAAAGGTCCTTTATGTCAGCACACGACTGTACAGTGTACATCGCCAGAGGGGTCTCACCGCTTGCTGTGTGAGGAATCCTTTACTAAAAAGCAAAGCCCAAAAGCTCTGACAGAGCTGCTGCTGAAGTCTCTAGATATGCTGATGTCAAGGGAGGAGGAGAAAAAGGGCAAGGCACCACGTGTCAAAGGGCTGAGGTCTAGGAACTTGTGACAGACCCAGGACAGATGACACACAGGTAGCGTGGCTAAATTCAGTGCTGGAGACAACGGTTCTCAACATCTTTGCTTAATGCCCTGTCTTTGTAACCTGTACCTTCAGAGAACAGGAACTGCAGAAAAATGGTCAGGAAAAGACTGCAGGGAGGTTCAAGTGTCTGTCTTTACAGTGCAGCTGTTGACTCATTTGAAAACACCTTCAACTTAGAACCCAACCATGGGATCATTAAACGTGCTGGCAGATCTGGTGTCATGGAAGCTGCGAGTTCCTTGTGGTCCATCAGAGCAAGTCCCAGCTGCTCCCCTCCAAGTTCCAGGTGTCTCCAGACACTGACAAAGATGGTTGGACCAGCCTAACCACCACAAAAATACGTTCTGCAACTTGCTATCTGATTCAGATGGTCCTTGGGGTTTATGCTTGAGTGTTACTTTTACATACAGTGATGAGGAAGAGGGGTGTATAGTACATGAGAATAAATGAAGAGCTCTGCTGATGCCTTTTCTAATCCCGGTTTGAAACTAAACAGAGCTCACGACAGATTCATCATGCTGTAGTCTTGAACTGCGCTACCAGGCTGTACTGCTCCGGGCTTGAAGTGTGTCCTTCTACAAGCTCGTGTGTCTTCGCAAGAGATGAAAAGACTGCTTCACCTCTAAGATCTAAAAATTCATGTTGCATTTAAGGTGGGGTTCACTGGCAAGTGAAGACCATCTGCAGACATCACAGAACTAGCATTGCCTTATTTTGGGAGAGAAATGCATTTCAGGTAAGGATTGGACAGAGTCCCTTCCTGCTTGTGGTACTGGCACTAGGTTTCAGCTGCCAATCTCTGTCAGCAGCAAGATTTAATACAGGATTCCTTTTTTTGAAGGTCTCTAGATAACACGCACTGCAGCTCCACTTCCTCCTCTCCTGCTTCCTTGAGATCTCTAAATTGCTGCAGCAGGTTTGACAACATGAGTTGCTTTGAAAGGAGCAAATTGGGTGGGATTGGGAGAATAGATTTTTACTGCTTCTGTCTGCAACAGAAGTTAGTAAGGTGACTCCCAGGTTCTGGAACCCTTGCACAACCAAGCTATGACAAAGTTCTTCCTCCCCAAACAGGCTAGAATTAGTTGTCAAGCCACAAGTGGTTTAAGCAGTAGGTGCAAGTGCAAGAACAGGTCAAAGGAGCAGGACAGACCCCTATTACTTCTCTAGTTGAGAGTTTCAGAAAGTCCACAGCATTGGCACTTCTGAAATATGAAGGCTTATGAGTTACAGGGCAGGAAGATGTAGTACTCCTTGAAAAAAACCTCAGTTTGAGCAAAATCCCTACTTGATTAGACAAAGCTCTTGCCGCTTTGATAATTGCCCAGCTGCTCACCTCATTTTTTTAGGAAATATTTGCTTTAAGACATCACTGATTGGCCATCTACTGTAACTACAGCGAAGTCAGTTTGAAATAAAGGTACACTTGAGAAGGCAACTTCCTCGTACCTCAAGAACAGGAAACGTTTCAAAACCCGGTCTGTCAAGAACGGTTCTTAAAAAAGGAAGGAGGAAAAGTTCTTCAATAAAAACCTACCCAGTTCCTCTGAAAGTGGAGCTTTACTCTGACATGCCTTGCCCAAAAAGCAGTTTGCCCTCTAACCCCAATTCCGAAGCAAGCAAATGCCAGCTTTGCCTCTCAACATCTACTTTCAGATAGCAGCCAGCCATAGCGCTCTCACTTCCAACTTCCCTGTCGGGGGCAGCCGACAGCTGAACTCTTTCTGCAAGCCTGGGGTCCTGGGAAGGAAGGCAGAATTGCAGCCATGTGGGGAGCTGGGCAGGGAGCCCTGCTTTTGAGGAACTTTGAGGAAATCTGAGAAAGAATTTTGATCTCCAAGGAGGCTTGATGCACGCTGTCCTTCCTTCATAGCGACATGTTGGGTCATATGATGGGCTCCTCACCTCAACAGTGGGGTCACTACCACGGGAAGCTCCTGTTCCTCTAAATCTCTTTGGAGTTGATACTCACAGCACAGTAAAGCTGGACTGAAGCAGGACATGAAGCATTTTAAAAAGGGCATCTCCTGCCATGGGAGGAGCAGCTTTGCTTCCTCAAGGCAGAAAGCTGTGACCTGTGAAGCTGCAGATGTGTATGCCAGGAAAACTGAGACATCTAAAGTTGTGACCCCCTGGAGATAAACAAAAAAAACACATACCCTACACACCTAAATTCATACTGTGGCTAGTTGATGCATACAAATGTTGTTTACACTCCAATCCTGATAAGTGAGAATACATTTACAGCACATCCAGTAAAAATTGCATGAGCAGCTATTTAAGCAAAATTCTGAGCATCTTGCATGACAGGTTCGAGTGATATACAGATGCAGGATGAGTGAGAGAACAACAACACAAAGACAAATATCCATCAGCTAAGAATATCCTTGCTAACTGATGCCCTAAAATAGTTCTTAAGGAACAGCCACAAGCACGGCCAAGTACTGCTGCAGCTTTACTTGATCACACCTTTTTCTTTGAGGAACAAAAGGAAACCTGGGCTCAGTAACAAGGACAACGCGCAGGTACCCACAGTTCATTCTAGCAGGCCGCGGTGTCTGGCCTAAGGCAAACTGAAAGGAATTTCCTGATATGATAATGCACCTTTGCTACAATAGTTAATTATTGCTTTATTAAAATAAAAAGCTACCTCTGCAACCTACTGAATGAAGTTCCGGGACAGGGCAGTCCAGAAGGCTTGTTCCCCTGCATTGCCACGCTGAAGTCTTGCAGCTTGTTTCACCTTTCAACTACAAACTGAAGTGCCTGGCACACAAACCGAGGCTAAAGCAATAAAGTGCTCGTTGGATGCGGGAAGTGTGACGGGAAAAGAGCTTCACTGACACTGGGACAAAGAAGTCTCAAGGGTGGATTAACGAGACTACAATGTTGACAGAGCAAATAGGGAAAAAAAGATTGTGACCACAAAAATTCAGTCTCCAGATTGTCATGGGGCAACTTTCCTACCAGGGGATAGAGCAGAGCCCGTAATAACCACCTCGGCCCTAACAGCCACTTGAGGCATCACTCCTGCAAGGAGCTTTTGCACTTCACTTTGCACAGTACAACTAGAAGAGGGTGTCTGGGCATGCAGAAAGGAATTCACGCGAGGAGCCCAATGTCTTACTGGAGCCAGTAAAATCCTGCAGCATTTGCACAGATACAGAAGTAGTTAGTCAAAGGTATTTTAGTTGCACAGGGCTAGACCCATCAAGTTCCCACCAACTGTAAGGCAAGTCATGTGTCTGAAAACCATTCAATGCTTTGAAAATTAAGGACGAGAATTTTGGTATAATCTACCCTGACATAAGGGGAGTAAATCTAGATACATTCCCCCCCACCCTACAATTTAATCCCTAACAGAGTACATAACTATGAAATATTCTTAAAACATACTGAGCTCACAAAAAGATCCTGCAGATTCTTCATCGCTGGTTTCCATTCGGAAGCCAGAGCCAATTTTAAAAAGCTCTGGGTCAAACAAGAGATCCAGTACTAAAAACATGACTACATTTAAAAAGAGGCAAATACGACAAGGTGACTGGTCTGGTCTTGGTGTGAGAATGTGGTTACAGAGAAACATTAACTGGTATTACCAGCCTGCAGCTTTTCTCTACCTGGAGTCCCAGCGTAAAGATACCCCAACCCACAGATATCTGAAGCATGGAAAAGTTAAGCATTTTTAAAGTGATTCACTTGTGTAACTGCACTCCCAGGAAGTGAAACACTCCCTGAAGATGGTGTAAGATTAGAACTCCACCAACAGTCAAGCATCTGTTTTCCCAAGCCACTATTTAGTGGCTCATGGACTGAACCACTCACTGGCCTGTGGCTTGGTACAGGGTTTTTTCCAGCACAGGGACTGAAAAAGTCAGTTACCTTGTCATCTACACCTCAACAAATGCTTCAGATCAAGTTTTTGACCACCAGGTGAAAGGCTTTTGGCATCTGAAACTTCTGTTACATCAAAGCAAACTGTCTTTAGCTCAATTACCCTGTAACAAGTCACAGTCGGAATCTAATTCTTCAAGCAGAGCAGTAAATTACAAACCCAAGTGACTATATAAGCAAAGATCCTCTGACCAGATATCAACCTCTGTTTCAACTCCACTTCAGAAGGAAACATTGTGATCAAACCCCAGCCATAGGATATCAAGGAGAATGGAAACCTGAAGCAGCAGGTGAGGGAACAAAGAGTTCCCAAAGGGGGAGATATACTGAAGTGATCCAGAGTCTTTGGGTCAATTACTCCTGGCCAGATACCGCCTGCTCTGTGTCTGAGCAATGAGACTTTGTCTTCTCCCACTGGCAGATGGCATTGGCGTACTGCACCACGAGCTTATCCATCCAGGTCAGAGGTTCTGGGAATAGTACGGACCCCTCAAAGAAGCCCAGGTGGCCTCCGTGAAGGGGCAGCACGTGCATGACGTTCTCCCGTTTCTCTGTAAAACAGAAGGAAGCACACAGTTCCAGCAGGTCAGCAATTTGGAGCCAAGAGCTAAACCACCTTAAATTGCAATAATCAACTCGATCCTTGGCATAGGGTCTGAACCAAGAGGAGCAATCCGTGATGGAAGCAGCAATGTGCTGACAAAGGCCACAGCTAATATGAAGTCAAAAGCACATAACCTAACAATTTCACAAAGTAAGATGGTCCACAGGAACCAGGCTGGCCAAGAAATGCTGCTGGCTGGGCTCTTATGGCAACACAGGTCACATCCTTCTACCTTTAACTCACGTACGCTGGAATTGGGACTGTTAGCATCATGCTGAGCTGCACCAAAGCTCTGGCATTATATTATCCACTTTGATCTACGTGCAGTGAGAAAATCCCTGTGCTTGGTTCTGTCTGGAAGCAGCTGTAGATGAATTCTCCGCCTGTAGCTTTCAAAGAGAAGAATGAATCCAGCTTTCCTTCCTGTGCACCATTTGTGCAGAGGAACAGCAACCAGCTCATTCTTCTGAGCTTCTACAGGGTATTTGACTTTTTCTTGGCTGAAGACAGAGAGCCGACAGAACTCCTTTCAAAGGACACACCTTATTTCATTATCAAGTAACACAGCAAAGCATGGGCTCCATTCATCAGGGAAGGGGGCCCTCCATCTATACTTGTTCAGGACTGCCACTGCAATAACCCACCTTTCTACTACATCCCAATGAGGAACAAAGACACAAGGAAGCTTTTTTTCCCATTCAAGAAAGTAACCCGAATGTTACAGAATGAAACTACTGGCTATCAACAGCAGCCTAAACAGCAGAAGATGCCTGAAAGGAGGACTCAAGTTCTTCCTCCTCACAAAGAGCCTCATTAGTTCGAGCAACTGGTGTTTTAAAGAGGCTTAGTACACCTCCCACAGGATTGTGGACGTAATAAGGCAAGTCAAGCTGCTTTGTAATCGTGGATCGTGATGAGATAAGGAAGCTGCAGGTAAACAAATATGCACTGCTGGAGCAGACTACTTCAAGATACCTGAAAGAGCTCTTGGAATTGATAGAAGGCTCTCATGCACAAGAGGGTCATCAGCAGCATTAACCAGCAGAAGAGGAACATAGATCTGTACCAAGAAACATAGTAGAGAAAAAAACAGTTAGGGGGTGGTATTTGAGTTTCTATCAACTGTTATAAAGCTTCCTAGCTTGGCTCAATTCAGTCATCTTATTTCAGTTGTCCTTTACCTGCAGAACCATCAGCAAAACAGTCAAAAATTCAGACTGGTGGCTTTTTACCAACGGAGTACTCTGCAGCACTTTATTTTTTTATTCAATTCAGTTGTATGAAAAGCGATACGGGTGTAACAGAGCAAACAGATTAAGTCACAGATCTTCCCCATTCTCAGAATTCAAACAGCTACACCCTTTTTACTCTACATTGCTTTGCACATCAGGCAGCCAGTGCTAGCTGTTATAAACACCTTGGTTAAAGTCCAGGAAACTCCCTTGGAGTGCCTCCATCCTCCGGTTCAGCAAATCAAGAAGGAATTAATTTTCCAGTCTTACTTCTGCATTACTTTGGCCTGCTAAGCATCTGTCTTCCAAGATAATGTGCTGAGCCTCCTGCGGAGTATCTAGTCCTTCCTGCCTGGAAGGCTGTATGCCACCACCCATTTTCCACCTTATGCACCTACACTCAAAGGGGTTCAGCTGAACTCCTGGCTTTAGCTGGATCATCTGGATGCTACTACCCAGAGCTATGATCTCTAGAGAGCCAAGAGCATTTAGAACCAGCATTAGGAGTAGTAAGAACTGAAATCCCACTCCAAAATACTGATTACTTCTAAAAATCCAAGCTAAGACAGCTGTGTCTAGGTATCAAAACCAGAAAGCACGGAGCATTTTATCTCCAGTAGGAAGAAGATGGTACAAGAGCAGTCAACTGCAAGAGCTTACCCTGTGCAAGTAGTGCAGGCAGCTTTCTTCTTCGTAGTACTCCTTCAGGGAACTGTACCCATGGAACTTCCTGAAACGGATAGTGTCATTGCCATCATGTTTCTAGCACCCACCTGACTCCCATTTGCAAATAAGGACGTACATGCCCAGACCCGTATTTTTAAGGACAATGTCTTTTTCTGCAAAAACCACCTTTGGCAGCACATGCCTTTATGCTTTGTGCTTACTCAAACACTGATAGCAGGATTTGTGTTTCTCCTACACACACCAAGTTAAACATTCAAGTGGAAGTCTAGCAGCCTTCAAGGCATCTTTTTTAAACTTAATTTGCTTTCTCCTGTGTGAATAACTTATAAACTTATTCACCACCTGAAAGCCTTTACAAACATAAAACCATCAAAGCTTACAAACCTCAAACATACTGGACAAAAGGGCCTGCCTACAAGCCGCCCAGAATTCACTGTGGTTCCATTTTTTTTTGCAGTATCCTTAGCCCTTCATTTCAAACCAAGGATGCAGTGAGCCTATACTCAAGTGCTTTTTTTCTTTCCTGGGGTAGGAGACAGTGATGCAGTTGTAGGCCCAAAGTAGACAGGCCTCAGGGATGAAGGACAAGTATATTTCCCCTAGGAATCACTTTTAGAAAGACAACAAACAGCAATATTCCTACTCCTCCAAAAACGTTTTAGCTGTATAGCTGGCAGTGTACAGCTTCAGCATTTTGTAAAGGTGTCAATGCCTGATATAGAACATGCCATGGCAAGATCACAGCCACTGAACAAAGTACTAAGTTGTTTTCAAGGACACCGGCAGTAACAGCCTGCTGCCTAATAATGCAGAGAGCTTAATTTAGGTGCAAGTATGACAAGTTAAAAAGTTCGTGTTATCTCAGCCAGTTCTAATGTTCACAAAGAAGGCATTATTCTCGGGGGGAAGGGTTTGTTTCAAAATTCAAGCAGGACTAAAAACACTCATGTGCAGTTCCGAGATGCTTTTCACATTCTGCGTTATTTTTTGTGGACCTCTTGGCAAGAGCTTGCCTCTTCCTTGTTTATTCTGGGCTGCAGGTTCAGATGTTATAGATAAATGCCTCCTGGATGACTTTACAGAAGCTGTGACTATCAAAAATAAACTTTTTTTTTGTGGTTTTATTCAATGTAAAGACAAGGAAGGATTTGGGGTTGTCAGCGCTGCATTTCAGCAGATTCCCACAGGCACAGAGAGAGACCTGCAAGAGTAACAGTTAAAACAGAAAGCACTTCCAGAGACCCAGAGAGCAGCATAGAGTCCCCGTTCATACCTCATAACATTATCATCGATCTGCATAAGGGATGTTGCCGTATAGAGTTTGCTCAGATCAGCATCTGAAAGGCTTTGTGGCTTCTTCACGTTATCTCCAAAAAGAACTTGCCTGAAAGAGGAGTAACAAGATAAATATCCGAACACCATAACAAGTGCAGCAAAGCCATGACCTGCTCAAGGACAAGTGAGTTTACCAGACCTGACAAGGTAAGAATAGAAGTGGGCTACGTACACGAGGCTCCCTTGGGATCAAGCACAGCTTTTTCATCTACCTCGCTTCTGAACGAGGTGTAACAGAAACTAACAGCCACTTCAGAGAAAAACGCTCCCTTGTTATACTGACAAACTGCAAAAGGAGCCTCTATAAAGAACCTTCCCAGAACAGACAGCACTAGGGGGATTTAGAACAGAGGCTTCATGTTGGAGGGAGGGTCCTCTGGCTTCAGATCAAACCCGTGGGTGGCTCGGGGAGAGCACTAGCAGTCCTGGGCACAGCAGCCCCATCACCATCTGGTCCTGAAGTCTCCCCAGCACAGATATTAGGTTAGCTCATCCAGCAGAAATTACTTGGGGGCATTACCTTAGCAGAAAGCTATTTACTATGGACACTTGTCATAATTAGTTATTACCCTCAGGAGAGGATGTGTTTCTTCACCAGAACAAACCGCTCCCTTAACAAATAGAACAAAGGCTGCAAGCTGGAAAGGATTTTTATTCCCTTTTAGAAGCAGCTGCAGGGCAGAGCAGGAGGGAGACCAGGCTTGACTTGGGGGAGCTGCCTTAGAGCACAAACGATTGTGGAAAAAAAGATTACTTAACTGAATCTCCTTCAAGCCAGCACTGCCTTTATCTGGCTTATGAATCTAAGCACCATTTCATGGGGGCTTATACACCCTGACATGTATAATTTGGCCAAGTTGTCCAAATATTTGTCAGTCTGCAGTGAATTACGTGGATCATCCTACACATCAGTTGTCCTACCTCCTCCTGCCTGTTTTTCATACCACACAGGACTGTTAGGTATGAACCAAAAGCTTGCAAGCAGTACATGCTCCTTACTGGAATGGGCCTTAATTAGCATCCACTGATGAGGTACTTACATATTCATTGCCCTAGAAGCACCCAGATAATTTTGGTCTAGGAAACACCACGGAGCATGTCACCTGTTTAACCAAACACATTCCTTTCATATCTGAGAGCCACAGATCACAACAGTAGCACAGGGATACTGCAAGGACAGTAGCACTCTAGGAAGAGCAGCACTAAGTATTCTGCTGGCTACGTGCTCTTTGGAGAAAAAAACTAGAAGCCAGATCTACAGAACGACTGTTTGCTTATCTGATAAGCAGCAGCCCCTTGCAGCAGATCTTGAAGATTAATCCTACCTCCAGTAGGTGGCAGAACAAGAGGCTCCTGGAATAGAGGATTCTTTAGCTAGAAGTGAAACAGATGCACAATACTCCACTTTGAAGTTTAATTACAATGTTTTCCTGTGCTCATCTTGTTTATTCATTAAACAAGTCTCCTCAGAAGGCAAAAAAAAAAAAACAAAAAACACAACAAAGCCTGCTTTCTTCTAACAGGATCACCAGAGCTTATTTGTATATTTTACAGTATACGCGATTGGCATGGGCTCCCCTTCTTTTTCTTGCTTCACTTAAAAGACAGCGAGCAGAGGATTTGTGAGTAATCTTTCAGGAGTCTGAATTTAAAGTGTGACCGAGAAGAGAAGATAAATCCAATAGAGCAAGTTTACCTGTGAGAAAGGATGATCTTCTTCATGTTATCTGCCATGAGGAAGTTATAAAATCTTCTGCATTGATCCCATTGCATGAAGGTTTCCTGTGCCCTAGAAAAAACACAGAGCATAGCAATCTAAGCTGTTAATGGAGATCTTGAAAGATCAGAGTAATACACCGTAACATCTCACTGCAGCCTAGAGGCTAAGTAAACAAATCTCCAGGCTTCCCCTGCCATAGCTTAACCTTTTCCAGGAAATGACTTCCACTTTGATGAAGTTCGGGAGTATCAGAAAACAGATCTGCAGTCTCATTTTGCACAGTGCAATTAGCTGTCCTGATCAGAGCATTTAGGAGCCATCAGTCAAGATCTGCAGCACTGACAAGAGGACTTTGCTATCCCTTTGCATAAGTTGAATGCAATTTACTTAATGGAACCACCGAGGAAAGGACTAAAACCTGTTGCTGAAAAAAGTTAATTGCGTGTAATAGCTTTACAAAGGAAATCATTTGTGCAGATGCTTGCAATATTTACACACACTGTTATTGTTTTACCTTCATTGGCAGGAACTGTAGGGGTAAATACTCATTGCAGCTGCAAGTGGCATTGGAGCTGAAGCCTTTACCTATTCTCAGAGCAGAACAGCACTTCACAGCTTATCTGTTGTTAAAACAGAATTAAAGTCATCCAGACTTCTGTGAGCTTTGCCAGATACAAGCACTCCTTTGCTCTGCAGGGTCACGGGCAGGTTAGAGCTTTACTCTTACCAAGGGTTTGCTGTTACTGAGGGAACCTACTATCATTTACTGAGCGACCGAAGAATGCTGGGAGCAGGCAGTTCCAGCTACTGAACTACTCCCATTTAAACATTAACATACCACCAGAACTACAGGGGATTTATCGTGACCTTCCAAGCCACAAGCTGCTGTTTCCTAGCAGAGCATAAGCAGGCTGCCTGCTTGCAAGCCGTGCTGCAACATGGGCTTGTTGTCTAAGCAGGCTACAGCTACCACGCTTACACCAGGACAGGGGAATAGAGACAGGAAAAGATTTCCCAAGCAAACCTTTAAAGTGATTTCAAGGCAACCGAAGTTATAACTACAACATTTCCCCACAATTTCTGCAGCAGACAGCAGGACTCCTAATATGAAGGGCTGCAAGCACTGACAAAAATTCAACTTCCAGTCTTATTTGAGGACTGCACACCGGTTTCTAAGGTGGAGACTCTCCCCACAGCCTGTAGCTACACTAAAGATGCATTCCACAAGATCAAGAAGCAGAATCAAGCCTGTGCAGGCAGAGATTAAGGAATAAGGAGACAGGTCCCTGCTTAGCCTCAGGGAACAAATTCCCCAGACTTTGTGTTAATTCATTAAACAGAGACCCATTTTCTGCCGGCAGAGCCTTGCTTTGCTTCTACTTTACCATGCCCCTCTATGGGACACTTGCTTAACGCCCTGGAAAGGTTTCCAAATTTCAAATGCCTGCTTCATCTTGCTCACTACCACTTTCTCCTAATTTTTTCCTTTACTTCCTAAAGATATTTGGAGATAATTAGGGACAAAGGGTGTACAAGCCAATAAAAAGAGGAATTGTAATCTAATTGGTCATCTACCAGGGCAATCCACTTGTGTAGCAAGTCCAAGAAGGATAAGGCTTATCCTTTCCACCTGGAGATGCTTTGTACCTCTTCCCTCCCCCTTCTATAGCAAGACCCACCCTAGCCTGTCATTTACTTCATAGTTATTTACTGATGTTGCTTTTCCCTAGCTTTGCCTAATTAGCATTTAAAAGCAGCACTAAACATTAGGTAGGGAGACACAAGATACGAGAAGCCTTCCTGCTGGGTGCACGGTAATGCACAGCAGATGTTCTGTGACCGGAGATTTGCTGGTAGATGTTCACCCAGCAGGTGGAGTCAAGAGCTCAGGAATCCACAGCAACCCGCAGAAGACTTGCATAAACTCACAGGAGCAGCTGTTATTTTTCCACGCAGATATCCAAGTGCAGCATTGTTAAACAGGTTGTCCTTACCCTGCCGCTTCACCAGCACACCATGACATACTACTAAGAAATCAGCTCAGGGAACAGAATTACTCAGAACATTTTGGAGACCAGAAACACAACATTGCAAAACTCCAAGATAAATCAAACCGGCCAAGGCCAGATGCAATCCTTGCAAACCCTGTTTGATGGCTACAAAATCAGTTTCAGGAGCTTGTTTCAATAGGATACTCTGTGCCAGAACCTCAATACAACTAACACTTTACTTGAAACAAAACCAGACTATTCTTGAAAGCATCTGATTTGCACCTGATCTGAAGTCTCAAAAGGCACGAGGTATACTGGAATGTTACTGAATTGTCTATCAAGCTTGCAGCCATGTCCAATGCTTCCAGAAAAAACTTCTTACTTTCACCTGTAAGAGCTTAACTTATAAAAGGTGCCTTCAGATTGCTGAATACCAAAGTAGTCACAGTAGAGGTAGAGCATCAGCAGCATCAGGAGTTCCAGCTCCGTGCTGCCAGCTCCATCTTTATCTGTCCAAAGGATCTTGACACCAACACCCTGACCTCAATAACCCCTTGCTTTTCAAATATTCTCATTGCTCAGAGAGGCAATTAAGTTGCTGTACAACCAGCTGTACCTCACTAGTTGCCCATACGTAGAGACAGCAAGACCCGTGAGCATTAGCTTAACCACTTGCACTGTTTCAATCTTCAGTAACTTGCACAGGGAAGTTATTGCCCAGTAGTTGAGCTGCAAGTTCTGAAGCAGCAGTGCTGTACCCAAAGCCTCCATCAGTGAATGTAAGTGCTAACACTAGGTGGAGCCCTTACAGCTCCTGTGAAGTGCTACAGCCTCAGCTTCCAGGCAGGGAACAACAGGTTAATGTTTTAGGCAGCCCTTAGGGCTGTTATCCTTAGCCTCCCCACCTTCCCCACTTCAGGCAGGTAGCAGGGGTTGCAAGAGCCTCTTCACCCTCCCATCAGCCCCCTGCCTGTTTCAGCAGCACCCCCAAAAGGAGGGGAGCATGGACTGACAGAGCACGAGCTGTGTCCTTCCAGCCTCCCCAGATAAGAGCTGCCGGATGACACTCGGCAGCGAAGCCAGGAAAGCTATTATGGGCCAAGTGATACTCCTCAGAGCGATGAGAAAGCAAACTATTGCTTCAAACTTGGCACCAGCTCAGCAGTTTGTCACACTGCCCAACCTGCCTGATTAATTAGCCAGGACTGCATGGGGAATGCCTCTCCTTACGACACCAGCAGTGCTGCCACAACAGAGCCAGGCCAACCCACAGGCACAGAGCAGAAGCTGCCAGCGTTTACCTGGCCAGGTACAGAAAGCCAGTTTGTACTGCTGACTGGTCATTTGTGCTGCTGATCAACAAAGCTTTGATTGCTGCTTCAGGAAGGTGGCATCCTGCAGTCCTACAGACTAATTTAATTAGGTGCAAGAGAGCCAGCAAGCTTTTCCCCACCCAGAAGAGAGCAGCAGGCTCACCTGAGCGCGCTGTAGCCCTGGCACACGCTGACACAGCACAGGACTCTCTCCTGGTTGGCCTGGCTCTCCCCCAGGTACTTGCACACGATGTTTCCACCCAGGCTGAAGCCTACGACAACCAGCTGGGTCTGAGGGTAGGTCTTCTTGATGTAGTTAACCATCGCACCAAACTCCCAGGTGCAACCTGAAAAATAAGGAGAATGTCAAGAGTCATCTTCCAACAATTTTCTACTTCACACTCCAGTTGCGTGCTTTAAGCTCAGTGCCTTCCCCTTTCTGACTTTTCAATAACCTCAAGATTTTAAGGGCTCTGATTCACACACATATTCGTGTCTCTATTTTATGAGTCCTGTGGACCTTAGCTCATGCCTGTCCGACTGACTGCCAAAGATAAAATTTAAAAAACCTAACCCTTGGAGCAGCCCATCTGACAATCTGAACTCTGCCTTTCCAAAGCAACTGAAGAAGTGAAGTCAAACAACCCTGGCTTTGACACGGCTAGGTAAAATCTCTGCATATCAGTACCTACAGCTATTTCTCCTGCCTTTGAGTTTGGTAAGGGGAAACAAAGAGAAGCAGCTCCCAAACTGATGGTATTAGGACAATGGTATCACCAGGCTAGGCACTTTGTTAGCCTTCCAGTTGGACTCAGTGCTTCAAACCGCACAGAAGGCACCACATCAGCAAAAGCAATAAAACTACAGCTGTTTATTCCAGTTTAGGGCCAGAATCTCAGCTCTGTCCTGCGGAGCTGCTCCAGGAAGGTACATCCTAAGAGCTTGGATTGTACGCTGTGCCACCCAAGTGGTGCTCCAGTGTGCCCCCACCCCAAAAGGAACATCCTTGCTGGACATCAGACACAGGTTTTGGCCAGCTCTGGAGGAGATGCTGAGCACTACAGTTTGCATTTACTTCAGTGAAATAGGAGGCTTCTGGCTGAGCCTTTCATCACAGCTTGGGCACTTCCTTGTGAACATTGGTAATGGACAGTTTGCCTCAAGATGACAAACGCTGCATCGCTCTAGTCTCCTCTGGAAGAAGCCAGCAGTCAAAACACTGTGTTTGACTTTCGTGATTTGACAGCAGCTGGCAGCCATTTCAGAAACCTAAAGCTGGAACAGCAACAGGTCAAGTTTGATATAAAGGCTTTGGGATTCAGCAAATCATGTTTGTTTATGCTACTTGCTCCCCAGCAAATGCATCAGGAATCCAGCATAAGCTGGAAGGACAACAGGGTATTCGGGCTGGAGGCAGAGTAAAAGTCTGCACAGGGTCTTGCTGGCACAACACTTGGCAGAGTTGCTTGTGAAGTGATTTACTGTCTTACTCAGAGGAAGTGCTAGACATTCCTCGCCCTTCCCAAGGCTGTAAGATTTAGAAAGGCATATCTTCAGAGCTACAGAGCAGAATAGCTCCCTAAGGTCTAAAGGGCAGCTGCATGAAATGAACAATCTGCCATCAGCTCCAGCAAGTTCTCAGAAAATTAGAGAAGGACTGGGAAATCCAGACTGGCATTTGACACTAGGCAAAGTTAGAGCACCATCTTATTGAAAACAGCACCAGGCAGAGCAGTAGCAGATCTATACATGCTGATGATGGCATTACATCCCCTCTTCCCCAGTCCCTTATAAGTCATTTTAGCTAATTATTCAAAAAAAATAATAATGCCATAGCCTATGTTTAAATATCAAGCTAACATGACACTACCAGAAGTTTCAGAGCGCAGCCAGTGAATTCGGGGATTGTACTCTGCACTAGGAAGGTTCTATTTTTGGAAGGAAACTCTCAAATTCTATCAAAAAAATGCTTTTGGGAAGTCAAGCTTGGTAGACTCAAAACAACTACCAGTCTAGGATCTCATTAAAAATTAAAGCTATTGGTATTCCTGAAATGTTTTCCTCTCAGGAGCAGATTTAATAGCTACAAAACAAGCAAAGAAGCACTACTGCCTGTTTGCCTGCTAGACCCAGAGTCTCAAAGCACGAGATGTTTTGGCAATTCAAGTGTTCAAGATCAACATTTGAGCTGTTAATCCAAACTCTTAGCAGTAAGTATCTTAGTTACCTTTAAAAAGATATAAAGAAACCCAACACCAGGCTATTGTAGCCACAGTTGACTCCTGATGTAATATAACTAAAGATGTTTGCAGTAAAGGAGGACATGAAGGCTCAACAGAACTCAGGAACAGGCAGATCAGGTCCCTGGCAAGAGGGCCACATTCTACTAAGATCACATCACACATTATTAGCAGGGAGCGTAAGAATAACTGGAGTCACTCTTAACCCACCTTGAAGCACTTTATTCCTTTTAATTTCTAGGTTAAGAAGGATTTCCTTATTTTCAAGGTGAAAGCCCCACATCAGGGTAGTTAAGCACTACCTCTACTGTAGTTTTACTGTCAGACTACAGAACTGCTGCCATTCCTTGACATTTGTGTTACATTCAGGGACCAATCTGACCATGTCCTTCCTAGAATAGAAATGTACTTTCTGGATAAGGTGATACACGCTCCTTCTCATACTACATTTTCCAAAGTGTCAGAAATAGCTTTTATCCTACAGAGCCAAGTTCGTTCATATCCCACTAAACTGACATTTGAGCAGCCACATAGTAGCCATGAGTACTTTTTTTTTCTTTCTATTTTTCTTTCAAAAATGGTCTCCTTAATTAAGATACATATGTTAGAACTAGGATAAGTGAGAAAGAAAAACTGAATCCTGCTATTAGCTTCCCTTCTTCCTCCTAAGTTAAGTTTAGGTCCTAAGTAACAGCATAAAATGATCAGCCTAATTCACCTGTGGCAATTGTGGTGTGCTGAAGGAGCCTGATCAAGCCCTAGAACTTCAACAAGCTCGAAAGCTGTCAGCTGTTGCAGCACCTACCGTAGGTGAACATGCGTGGAGAAGTGAGCTCGATGTTCGGCAGGGCCCCCAGGTGATTCAGAACAGCACATCTGTAGCCATTTTTCTGCGCGTAGTCAACAAAAGTGCGGATGTACTGCTTCTCGCTGTGGTTAGCAATCCCAGGGCAGATCACCATCGTGACATCCTCTGTGCACAGAAAGAGAGGGAAGTTAAGTAAATGTCACTTCATGCAAATTAAGAAATTCAGAAGCTTTCCATTTCAGATCCATGGGAAACCACGTAGCAGAAGAAAGGTAAAAATCCTACCGTTCTGCCAAAAAGCCTGGAGTGGGACAGAAGACTAGCAGCTCTATTGCTAGAGATGTGGAAGGAGTAATTCATGTTATAGCAGACGAACAATCTCCTAGCTTTGGGGAAGGCTGACCAAACAGTTCTACAGAAACTGCCTAGTGACCAAGAGAAAATCCTTTCCTCTGAAGAAATATGTTGGACATCACACTCGTTCTGCCTTCTGACAGCCTGCTGAGAGTGTGGAAGCACGAGAGCCCACTGCTTCTTCATGCACCAGGTACACTAAGCTATTTTTCTCATTTCCCTTTCAGAATCCAGCACAACCCAGATCTTCAAAATGAACCCTTGCTAAGCACAGGAATTCTGACCAACTGACATTAGCCATCACCTGCTTTGTGGCTAATCTAACATCTGATCTGCTGGCACTGCTCATCAGTTTAACACGGTATCATTTCATCAGCTAAGAAAGCCATTACCGTAACTCAAGTAAGGACAGTAAAAATATATTCAGGATTAGCATACATGTAAGTACTTCCATTTAGCTCTCATACTCTTTGCACTTACGTGCAAAGCTCTAACTCTACCCACTGTGAATTTTTGCCTCATTAGGAAAGCACTGTTCAGATTCTCCTCAGTGATAAGGCCAGAAGAAACTGTTGCAGTTATACCACAAAGATCTCAACTCTGATAATGGGAAGAATTTGGCCTTTTCTGAAGGCTAAACGGGAGTTGTGGGCTTACAATGAAGTCAGCTGCTGCAGAGGTTAGACTGTACTACCGAAGTCACAGTAACTCAATTTTAAGTGTTGCTGTTACCACTGCTAATAGGGTGCTTGAAATCTGACAGATGCTCTGAAAACACGTACGTAGCACAGTAGGAGATCACCAGGATTTCCTGCTTCTTGCACAGCATTCTCTTATAGTCTGGACTCCTTCATATCCTAAGTACATTGAGATTGTTTTCATGCAGAGAAGCTATGGAACATTTTTGCTGCTCCTTAATGCCCACCCCTTGCCACACACGGGTAATTAGTCTAGCAGGTCCTACTCTGCTGTCTGAGATGAGCACACAGCACGATGGTCTCACAGCCTCCACAGGCTGGCTAGCACTGTGTAGCTGCCCCCTTCCTATCACCAGAATTAACACCCATCTTTTCTGAGAATCAAGTATCAGGGCTCTTATCTACCCCCCTGCATGCCCCAGAGCACAGAACCAAGGTCAGCAGCTAGATGCAGCCGGCAGCTGCTGCGACTGACCTCCAGTGCAGTGCTCAGACTGCGGCTCGAAGAGATCAAAGGTTGCTGTTGCTCCATCTGGCATCGTGAGGAACTTGCGGTGTCCGTACGGATGCGGCGATCTCACTCTCCCCATTTTTCCATAAAGGGCAGTCTGGATATGTCCACTCTTCCCCCAGATCAGCGGTGGAATGTACCTGGAAGAGGGAGTCATTCAGTTACGCATCCCTGCTGTGTTAACAAGCTCGGAGAACACATAAGCGAAGCCATAACAAATCTCCCCCTCATTTCCAAACACAGTAACAAACAAAATTGTTTTTGCTACGACTGAACCGACAGCATCGCTCTTCACAGCCTTACTAGAGCAGAGAGCCTGATACGCTCTCCCTGCTGAGAGATCAGCACTAAGAGGCCAAAACGCAGACATTCCTACGCACTGAAACAGCGCGTGCACAAATGCTGCTCACAGACTGCACAGAGACCTGGTGGCTCACTGAGCCTGGAGCAGCACGTTGCTAGCCAACCAAGCTGACCTACAAAACTTGTCAAATATTGTAAATCTGTTTTAATTGAAGCGCCGAAGCCTGCTGGGTTGAGCCACACGGACTTGTGTAAGCACTCGATTTCGTAAGTCAGCAGGAGAAACAAGAGGATTCACAGCAAGGTCTGGAAGACTAAAAGCCACAACATTTGCTCATTGCGACAATTTTCTATAGAAATATTCTTCTCAGTTGAATGAAGAGCACGGTACAGGGAAATTTTGCCTTTTGAGCAGGGTTTGGTAAGGAAGCAGGCCCGGTTTCAGAAGGACCTGTAATAACTGACCAAGAAAAACACCACTGAATAAATCCGTCCCTTCCACCACAAGAGGGGTACTCTACCAACCTTGTTTATCAAGGGCACATTAAAGCAAGGTGCCAAAACAGCCTGCCTTTTTCTTCCTGCCTTTAGCAGTCCTCAAAAAGACATTGGGGTAAGCAGCTGGTAGCTGGAAGAGGGTAAAAGGCTGGGTTCTTTGCTCCATGGCTAAAAGCAGAGCTGCAGGTGGCCTAAATGTGCTGCTGGGGCACTCACCTGGCCACTCCGCAAAGGAGAGACCGAGCCAGTGCCTTGAAAATGAGCCTTACATCAGCTCTTGACAGGAAAGCATGAATGATTCATTATTTAGGAGAAGAGCCGCCCCAGGGAGCATGCTTCCAATTAAGGAGCTGTGGTCTCTGCTGCATGGGGCTGGGTGTCCAGAACAAGCTTGGGAGCTGCCCACACCACCTTGCACCCCGAGAGATCAGCAACACATTTCCCCCTTTATCTTTTCCCTTTTTTTTTAAGGGCTTCTTGCACTTATTCCCATCTACTGCTTGGGACCCTATGAAGCAGAGATCCCTGTTCTTTCATGTCTCTCCCTGTCCACAGCACACCAGGCAGCTTTTGGCTCACCCGATGTGTTCCTCAGGGCTGTAACCCATCGGTGTGTCTGGACAGCAGCCTTGCTTTATGCTCTGATGCTGATCACCGCTGGCCCTGCTTCCCCATGGCAGCTCTCTTTTGTGTCACATCTGTAGCCCCCGTCCCCCTTCCATATCCTTTAAAAATAACTTAAATAACTTTGCATTTTGCTAGCAGCTTTCCCCAAATCCCAAATACAATTCATAAGAATCCGTAACTCCTCCAGAAGAGGCTCCGACATCAACATCGCTGCATGGTTTCTAACCTTAGGATAAGCACGAACACTGGAAGCTTGGGTGATTTTCTACACAGCACTTCTTAAAGTCAAAGTTATCCCAGGTAGAATCCGCAGTCTTACCCAGCAGGGCTAACAGGAAAGCCATTTCCCCAGCTACAGGAGCGAAGTCATACAGCTGTGACTGATCAATGCTACCACTTTGATGAAAAATCCGGAGATCTGTGCAGGCACCAAACCCTTCCTCATTTATCTGCAGCTCGGTTTCTGGTTGTAAGTCGCAGAGCTCCAGAGCAATCGCTGCAGCAGCTGCAGCCACACATACCACAGGATATTGTTAGAAAGCAAATCAGAAGAGTCTCCAAGGCCCACCACTGCTGCTGGAGTTTAAATGCAGACAAATGGCTTCGAGAGTTCTGTTTATCAACAGCGCGCAGCCTGCTTCCTCAACGCACAGCTGGGTTCTTTGGGGAAAAAAAAATAAGACTGCCTTCAAATAGTCTGACTGCAGAAGTTGCCTGAAGTACTGATCTGCAGTAAGTCAAACCTCTATGCCAGTTTTTTCTTTCATAGGCAAAGAGCACAGGCGGTTTCCCTGATCCATCCTTTGTTACAGGACTGAGAACAAGGCAGGAGCCCCTGCGACTCCGTCTGTAGCAAGGGACAGGCTGCCTGTGGGTTTCACATCTCCCTCTGTGCTAAAACTGTGCAGAGCCTTAAGGAGAAGGGTGAATTCACTGCCTGGTCCCTTCAGAGAGCACAAACCAGCGTTTCTGAGCATCCTATAGACGGAGGAAGAAAAACACTCAGCTTATCTTTTAAGTTAACTTCAGTCAGTTGTTGAAGCATCACCGCCTGCAGCAGCGATGTGCTAGCATTAGTCACCCTGCGCGTAACTACACTTCCAGATGAATATTCAAAGGTCAAAATCCAGCGTGAGTAATGTGCATAGGACACTATTCTGATGCAGAGACTTGTTACTCCCACTTAGCCTTACTTAAATATGCTAATGTACATTTCTGGTGTTCGCTTTTAAGAAAAAGCAGTTACAACTCTGAAATACACACAGGTGTTATGGCAACAGCTTGTTACCTCACCCACCTTTTCTTTTACTACTGTCCACTGACCTTTAAGCTACAGGCTTACAGCAAGCTAGATAACCTCTAAGCCCCTTTAGTTCAGTCTCCTGCAGGCTGGAAACATCACAAGACTTCAACGGGGAGCGTGAAAAGAACTTGCCCAGACTGCATAAATCCTGCGGAGTTAGTGAAAAACTAAACCAGATTAAAACCCACCAGAACAGATTGCTGCAAAAGCAGCCAGCTATTACAGTGATTAAAAATATTAGACTTTTTTTTAAACAAGACAACAAGCTGCCAATTTAACCTACCACAAAACCCTGTAAAACCTTGGCAGTAGCAAAGGGATGCGTCTCTATCGATGCATTCCAGTAAAAGCTGTGCTCAGCTGATGGACAAGCTGGACTTTGCAAAGCATCCTTACAATCTGTAGCAGCACGTGATCTGAGACTATTTGTTGTTGACCCTCTATTTTGGCAATAGATAAACCTGGTTTTGAAAGTCTTCCTGTGAGTGACTTCGTGTCGTTCAATGGAAGGAAGTCTACAGGAACTTTTAAGACCAAGTACTGAGCACTGCAGTGCGAGACTGCACAGGACTGAAGGACTAAACATGCGTTATTATTCAGGGTTTATGTGGACTTTCAGCTTGCTTTTACTAAAGAGCATAGAAAGAACTCTTTAATCACAAACGCACATGAAACCACACTGGCAAGGAAAAAAACACCAGCCAGGAATTATTCAAGAGTCCTTACCCTCTGAGAGGGCAGGTTAGATAAGCTAAATTTTATTTCAACCATATTATGTAAAAATCAGTTCCAGAAATATTTTCATACTCAACCCAGCTGAAAACACTTAACTATAGCCGGTGCTGATAGCTATAGCTAGCACAGGCTGTTTCACAAT
The DNA here is from genome assembly GCF_963932015.1 of Anas acuta. NCBI lineage: Eukaryota > Metazoa > Chordata > Aves > Anseriformes > Anatidae > Anas > Anas acuta. The sequence continues at coordinate 8,226,576 of NC_088990.1, read as the reverse complement.
GAGGCCAACATTCCTCATGGCAAACAGCTCAAATAAGATGCTCCTCGGACACAATCCCCCTGTAGGCAGGGGAGCGTGTACTCAGGCTGTTTTTTTTGTGGCTTACCTTAAGCAAACAAGCTCAGCAGGGTGTGACACGTGAAAACATGTGCTAGGTATCATGTGGGCTCTTAAAGGCAAGCAAATAAGTGTTCGGTTCAAGAAGCATTCAAGCCTTGTCCTGTAGGTTTTAATACAAAGACAATCACTACTGCTAAATTTTACCGTGTCTTTCAAATGAGGGCTCTCACTCACAAAAGCAGGTGGCCTCCCTCAGATACAGAGTTGGAAAAGTGCTCAAGGACAAGACAGACTTCCTCAGCTCCTCCGTAATGCCTGCTGCAGATGGAAATAGTTTTGAAATAAACCATTATCCTGCAGGGATTATCTCAGGACAGCAAGTTTCACTGTATGGAGCTGATTCACCACGCACTCCTCGGCGTGCCCTGTTACAACCGAGCTGTTCACAGACGTAGGAGAACCCAGGCACAGGCACCACATCTACCTACGGGCACAACTTTCACCGCCCTGCAGTAGCAGTTTGAGATTATTGGAGCAAGACAAGGTGTGAGCAGCCAGCTGGGTGGGGAACAGCAGCCAGAAGACCTCTTGCTTGCACGAGGATGAGGCTGATGTACCACGACAGAGCACACAACCAGATACTGACACGTGGGAGATCCAAACACAAAGCTAGGTTGGAGTGGAAACAAAAAATCTCAGCTTCTGTGGAAAAAATGGCTTCCTGGTTTGCTTGAAATCCAAAGCTTTCAGCTAACTCGTCTGAGTGATTTCCCATTTTGATTTGGTGAGCTGCAACAGACAGCAGGTACTGTGACAGAAGAGAAGCACCTGAGGCAGTTCAGGTTTCCTGCAGCTACAACTTCTGGTAACTGGACTCAGCAGCAGACGGGAGAGCAGGCCTGGGGCTGCAGTTACTTATTATGGAAACTGATTTTAGTGAACTATGTACTCATCACGTCATGTGTCTTAACTGGCCAGATGCATTCACGGTTACATCGATCTGCTCACAAATGCGAGCGTTTTTATCTCCAAGTGATTCATTTCAGCTGTAGAGCCCATCCCCACATCACGATAGGATCTCTCATCCACAACAGCCCCTGAGAGCAGCAACTCCCAGGTGTTCCAAAAACATTCTCCTAGCATTTTATGAGTAAAAATAATTCCAATCTGTGCTCGTAGATTAAATTTTAGCGGCTGTCGGACAGCAGATTATGATTTTAGAGCACGTACATCTCCCAGCATACAGGAGTTTAGGAAAGCAGCAGCTGCATAAGCAGCTCAAACAAAGCACACAAAAACCATGCTATTTTTATTAGCAAGCATCAGCATTCAGATCCTCAAAGATCTGAAGTGGAAGTTCAGCAACAGGCTTATTTTTGGAGCATTACTTCATTCCAACTGAGGAGATTAACACTTTAAACATTGACTCTTGCATCTACTTTGAGGCGCTATACTACATCGGGTACAGATGCAGAAAGCAGTCTGCAATTTGTTCACATCAGGGGACAGCCTGAGAACTGCCACCTGCATTACAACAGGTGACAGGTTGTTTTCATCCCCTTTGCAGACCAATCCAGAGGTATTTAAGGGATGATTTACAAATCAAGCCTCGCTTGAGCCTCATCCTTCATTAAGGATAAGTTTACAGGAGGCAAGGAAAATTATTCTCCATAAGGATGATATTTGTGCCATGGCTCTACGGGACTAGACTCACACACTTGACAGTAGAAGAATTGGGAACAGCCAAAAAATCTCTAGCCCAGTACAGCAAACACTGGCCAAATTTATGTTTGTGATTCTGAAGAGTCAATGCTGCATTTCTACAGGGGTAAGAGGTGGCAGACCTTCTGTGCCAATTTGAAAGACGAGGAAAGAGCACCAGTGGATAGGCCTGAGTGCTGGAGGGTACCAGCAGCTGACCTGATGTGCAAGAGGTTTGTAGCAAGCAGCAGATCTTAGAATAAAAAAGGGGTTGATTGCGCTACTCAACTTGGTAAGCAAAAGTACAGAGCTGGACACAGGTTCAGGAAGGGAAATAGAGATGAGAATTCCTTCTAATTTAGGAAAAAAGTCTTTTGTTTCCCAGTGTTTGATATGTAGAAAGCTCCAAGCAGTTCAGAGAACTGTAAGAAGCAGTACCAACATCTGTAAGTACAAGGTACCTGGCACACAGCCATCTCGGGCAGATTTACTGTCCAAAGCTCTTCAATTATTCATCCACCATCACTCGGCTTACTGAATGATGCTCTGTTTACAATTTACCAATAAGTCCACAGGTAAGGATGGTGCCACGAAGGGGAAATACAATAGAAGTGTTTTTCAGTTATTTTTAATCGCTGCACAGATAGAAAGAAATAAGAAAAAACTATTCTACCTGACACCTTGCTTGTAATACCCTCACTCCTTCCTTTCTTGAGCATACAGACACTGAAGGCACCACATCTGAAAGACGGTTTCCATCTGCACAGAAGAATCAGTGGAAGATCTTACAACAAACCCAGCACTGATCTAACAGAAGGGATTGCTGGGCTACTTATTTTGCTTTCATGGTAGAATTTGAAAAGAGCTGCTTAATCAGCTTTCCTAACACTTGGAATAATTAGCAAGCAATCAAAGCCTTACAAGGTTTTTCAGTGGAGTATAGCACAAGATGTTTCCACATAGCTCTTCCTAATTAGTACTACAAACCATTTCATGCATAATTGCAGGAATTTAAATACATTTGTTCCCCATTAGTCTCCAGGTGACTTTCATGCATAAAGACAGGACTTCTTTGATATTTCAATATTTGCATTTAAAAAAAAAGTCTGCGATAACCTCAACAGAATAGCAAAACCTCATAAACATTATCTCACAACCCTGTTCTCCTTCCAGTAAGCCCTTTCAATCACCACCAGCATTGTATCCCCCTCTCTGCTTGAGCAGAGCTATACAGGTAACAAGACTGAACGACTACTTCTTGACATATTTTATTCTAATTTGTTTGAGTTTGTTTCCTGGGGTGGTACAAGCCTTTCTTACAACACTCTGCCCAAGAACTGGGTGCTGGAAATCACAGCTACAGGATTCAGAAGAGCTGCCAAGTGTGAGCTCCGAGCTGATCTGGAGAAAAACAACGCGAGGCTGCACACGATGAACACAAGGCGAGGGTTCTGCAAGAAGCTCTTCACGCCTGTAGCTAATACACAACAGATGTACTACGATGTTTAGACATGTTCTGCATTTCCACTCCTTCGGGAATGCTTTGTTCTTCAACTGCGTGGAAGTCCGAAACACGGCTCTAATATGGAGCTGCTTAGGAGCTCGTGCCATGGGAACGGCGCTGGAATAGCAGTAACAGACTCTGAAACACTCCACAACAAGCACATCCATCTAAGTTTCTAAGTTTCTACCCTGTCATTAATATGTCTTCAAGACTGGCAATCAGCACAGCTTAATGCTTGCTCTTTCAGTGACTAGGGACACGTCAATCCAGAGTGCCAGCACTTAAATGACAAGCGTCTAAAATGGACTAAGGAGGTTCCAGCGACTTGACATGTTTTAGGGAAGCAACTGCTTTGCAGTTATGGCACTAGAAATAATATTCACCTTCAGTGCTCAGCTTCAGACACATTACTATTGAACTCAGAGTGCATCAGGGAATACTCTTTGGGTTCCAATTTAAAATAGATAGTACTTTGTTCTCTTTAAGAGTTTACAAACCCTGTGGTCTAAGATCATAACACTTTAGGTAGCCAAGGTACCTAAGAGCACTGCTGAAAGACTCATCTTCCCTAAAATGACTATCTTTAAGTCAGCGTGACTTCAGCGATCCAAAAGCAAGGTCCATCTGGCAGCACTTAGCACTTACTAAATAATTGATGCATTTAGGGCTTTTAAGAAGGACCTGCAAGTTTTCAAGGTGATTGCAGTGTCATCAAAGCCTGTGGCCCTCCACAGCTTCATGAAGTTGTAGTAAATGCTTCATATTATTGGTGGAGGTAAGGGCAACTGCACTGGTTCTGGAGGTCCTAGAAGGGGAAGCTGAAGATCAGTCTGCTCAAATATACAGCTGACATAACCTCAAATTGAGGGCGAATTCAACAGGATTTTCTCAGAGCTGTCCGGTATGTTGTTACTTTATTAAACTAGTCATGATGATGTGCTTTACCCAGTAATAGATTTCATTAGCCTCCAATTTAAGGCACTTCAGATAGAAGTAGGCACTTTAAAACTAAGAGCCACCCCCATTTTCATTACAAGCACATAACCACACTACGAAAATATTTCCTTCCTGCGAGCCCTGATAGATTTCTTCTCTACTAGAGAGGAGAGTCCACGAACAGGAACATGTGCTGATTGCATCCATCCCTCAGCCATTTCTGCAGACAGCAGGCTGCATACTGCAGTACCTGCATACAGATCCTATACAGAGGGACAGACATGTTTCTCCATACATCCATGGAAAACCCTGCACAACAAGGGTTGGTCTTAACCCAGCTTCCTGGAACACTAACAATAATGAAATGTTGCACTTAAGACATTTATTTCTTCCAGAGAATACCCTGCCATTCATTAGTACCCACAATTAAATACACTAAGCAGAAGGATGCCTAGGTGCAGCTCCTCTCCCCACAACACAGGACAACATGGAAAAATCTCCTACTTACTCTCTGGTCAAAAGCGGGCAGGATTTGAGTAGGAAGCGGGACAAAGCAGAGTCCTGGTAAATGAGTTCAGGAGGGGCAGTTGGGCTTTTCAAATTCAAGCAGCGAACAATAACATAGAGAACAGCTGCGACTGCAGCAAGCTTCACCCCGTCAAACACTGCTGGCAGCTCGGGGGTTTCCAGCATCACACTCATCTTGAACCTGGAGATAAAGAGCAATATTAAAGCCTTCTACAGTATATTGTTGGATAGGAATATCACTTGCCATGTTGAAAACCAAACTGTGCTAACCACCTTAATTTGTCAGTTAACAATGCTACACAAATCCTAGTAGATCAGCTCAGTCTAGCAACTCTGAAGACGAAAGGAAGCTTATTTTGTACTGCTCTAAACGCCCTGACCACCAAAAGGAATGGAAACTGGATGACCTGTTGGAAAGGAGATTTACTCCTAATCAGTGCTGCACTGGAGCTGTAACAGTATCTCAGGTGTCAAAGCCTGCAGACAGCAGCCAGGCAATGCTTTCGGGATCTTGGCCAAGACTACCTAGCTCAAATAGAAGCTGAGTGAAAAGCCAGGCTATAAAGGGATATTGGCAGCTCGGGATGGACATTTCTTCCCAGATGTACAAGCCAGGCTTGAAAAGGAGAACTTGAAAGAACTACTGCGGTAGGTCCTTAGCTATACTGGTATTAACTCCTGCATGTGTTCAGGGTGGTCACTGTACATATATCACTGAGTTCAGCATTTAATTCACCGTTGTTCCACAGTGAAAGGAGGACTAGATTAAAATCTAGCCCTTCAAGGGCTTCAGAGTAAAGGAAGTGGGGAAAGGGTGGGAGGGAGAATTAAAGAGAAATGCAATATAACAATATCCTTCCAGGTTGAAATCAAATTCTTGAACTGAGCCAGCTGCTTTTGAACATATGGTTCAAATAACTGGATGCAGTTATTACAGAGATATTTCATCTCTATTGAAGGGACACTTTTTACCCTTGGTCCTTCCTCTGCCACATGGGTAATGCAAATAAGATAGCAACTGACAAGTAAGCCTTACCAATGTCACTTTTTCTTCAAACGAGGAATAATTGCCAGTCCTCTGTAGAATTTTCACTGTCTGGACCCACGTGCTAGCCGAGCTATCCTGCGAAGGGAGGGAAAACAGATCGATTGTTACTGATAAGACTGCATCTCTTGGCTGCAAGGCAAGAACACACATTTATCCAGCGGTCCCATCACAGACTTTGCAATTGATTTGTGCATTCAGTCATAGCCACTTCAACTCTGACCCATCTGCATTGCAAACCTCTTGCCTGTGGAGTTTCCAGGCTAGCTCAGTTGCCTACAGCATACTAATCCCTCTGCAGCATGAGGATAGCTTCACGAGGAGAGAAAACTGCAATGAAAAATAATGTGACTCAGAGGGCTGTGAACTTGCAGCAGACCATGCAGCCACCACCTTTGCAGAGATGATGTGACACTCTCCTTAGTTCCGTCAGCTGCCCCAATCTCTGCACCTGTAGAAGACCAGAGGTAACAGCACTGCTCCTCTCAATTCTGTGTAGTACCTACACAATTACTGAAGTGCAAAGCAAGGCAGAAAGAAGTTTCCTGCTCCTTTCAGGCAGGCTTAGCAAGGCAGCCTCTCACAGACAAGTTTACAAACAGCCCCTGCCTGTTCCCACACTTGCTGTTTGAGGAGTTACAGCACATCACATGTACCACACTTCAGCAAGAAGGTGAGAGCCACCGGGGGGCTGAGACACAACCACCTAATTAACACTGCTGCACATGCACAAGGCTCGCTGCAGAAATTTGATAATGCCAGTAAGAGTCTGTGAGTGCAAAGCAGAAGCGATACGGACAGTTCGGACTGGATTCCTCATAGACACAATAAGCTGATATGGAATCAGAACCTCCGAGATAAAGCCCCAGGACTGTCTGCTCCTTCTGACTTGGAAAACGTGCCAGCAGGACAGGCCGTTCTGAAGCCTCACTCTTCTTCCTAGCAGGATGACAAAAATCTCAGAAGTACTTGCTGTACTCGATGCAGCTACACCAAAATCCCTCGGAAGAAAACAAGTCTGACATCAGCTATCGATCAGCAGCACGCCAGAGAGCCACAAGTCTCTGCCACCACAGCCATCTGTGCTGCAAGAGAACAGAGGGTGAGGACTGCAGAGACATTTAACGTTGGACACTTCTGAAGCTTTGGTTTTCCAGTCCCAAGCTTCACGGAGAGGGGAGAAAAGAGTAGGCTATTAAAAACCAGACTTCTGATCAGATGATCATGAATCCAAGCATAATGTTCTGCTGGCTTCTTCTCTTTGCTGTTTTATTCAGAAAAGTAACAGAGACAGCAAGACAAACTTTCCTGCCACACAGATCTTCAGCTAGGTTTGCTGTTTACAGCTTTCAATCACTAGTGAAGTTGTTAAAAATAAAACTGAGCACAATTAGTCATTAGCGTTTTGCACTGGTGACTCAGTGTAACTCACCCAACTAGCTTGCATCTCCCCGAGTCTCCTCTCCCAGTTTTTGCTTGTTGCCACCTTTAAGAAGTCTGCTAGCTTGGAGCTGCTCAGAGGAAAACCAGCTAGTTGGTAGGCAGGGTTATCCTTGTCACTTACACACAAATACTCTTCCCTTTCAGAGTCTAAAACCACATCCACCCAGCATGTTCTAAGCAGACGCAGACACCTCAAACACGTGCTAAGTGCCGGTGTGCTTGCCAGGATCTTTACCCACAGGCTCGGATCAGTGCGTACGGGTAACACGGAGACAGATGGCTGGCTGCACAGATCAACTTCTGCAATGAAACCAGTCTGAGAGGCCCAGGCTGGTGAGCTCAGTGCCCCTGAGCCCACCTGCAGCACTTTGGGCACTTCCTCGAGGCTCTGGTATTGCTGAAGACCTACTGAGACCTGTCTCAGCCACGGCAGATGTGCAGGAGCTGAGCCAGAGTACTCAAGCTCTAAAAATTTAAAGGTTTAGCTTACTGAAATGGATTTGAGAGCTCTCTCTGCCTCTAATCACACAGGACAAATGTCTCTATTTACAGGCAGGGATGAGGTCACCTTGCTTCGGTTTTGGTAAACCCTTTTTGCACTGACCCAATGAACTTGCCAGTTTACGAAAAAAGTACAGATAACTCCAGCGTTGAGCCAGTCAAATTTTAATCTTCAATCTCCTCTAAATGGGTCAGCGCTAATACAAGCAAACAGACATTTGCCCTTTTCTGTATACACAACATGGGATTCGCTTTTAGTAAGCTAGCCAAAATTAGCAAGGGACAATAAGTGCATTGCTGGAAGCAATCAAGCCTGCCTTCCCAACCATCACGGGGTCTGAGAGCCACAAGGAACACCAGGAAGCTGAAGCTCTCAGGGCCAAGGATGTTATTTTTTGATGAACCTTAAGTATACAACTCCTTTTTTCTTATTTATAAATCACTAAAAGGCATGACATCCCTAATGAGCTACAGCTCTTTAATCAGTGTACTTAAGTCCTGTTTGTGACTTAGGACTAACGTTAAAAATCTATCGTTGGAAGCAAGTGCTGGATTTGTGAAGTCTTTTCATCTGCTCTTTCATTACAGAATAAGAAGTTTTAAACCAAGCAGGAAAGAATTATTTTAGCACTAGTGTTAACAGAGCGCATCTCACTCGTACCAGGATAAGGAGGAAAAAAGCAGCAGCATCTCACTTTCCAGATAGAGATGGAAGTACCAAGAAGCTGCAGCAAATTCCTTACGTGTCCCTTCCAGGATGCTGGTTTTGGGAAAGCCACCACCCAGATATTTGCTTGCAAACTAAGTGAAGTCACGCCTGACAGCAAATTGGACTTACATGTTTCTGTCCCAGCTTCCCTGGGGAGAGGAGACTCTTGCAGGGACAGAGGTCGCTTCACTCCCATGACTCAGGGAGGCACAAGCAGCATTTGGTAGCCACCGAGCCCTGCAGCTCCTCCACCCGGGCCCAAGCTGCACCCAGCTCTGTGTGCTGGAGAGCCAGGCACCAAGGGAAGATGCTCCCAGAGGGCTTCTATCAAAACTCACAGTGCCCTTTCTTCCCCACTGCAATTCAAAGAGCCAAAGAGGCTGTGTCTGAATAGATTAAGCAGGCAGACCTCGTTAACTAACTTATCAGACATTTCTTGGACTAGTTTAATTTGGTTTTGGTGCTTGCACAGGGAAGAAAATTCTGAAAGCAAATCTAGTAGCCAAGGGAAGCAAAGCAAAAGCTATGCCTAGGAAGATTCACATCAGAAGGTGGTGTGGGGACTTCTCCCCCCCTCTTCTGAAGGGAGAAGGAAGGCTGCTTCACTGAAGCTCTTTAGGAAACGTTCCCAGGAAATTATCTTTAATAAAAGTCAAAGCTCACGCCTCTCCCCAGTGTTACACCACACAACCAGAGGTTACAGGTTGTTGATATCATGCAGGACATTTAGGCCTGCATCACGGAGAAGGGAACTTTACTACGGAAAGGGTGGGAACTCGGGGCACTACAAAGAAGAAAGCCAAGCTTTACGTCAGAGGATTACTTGAAACTCACTCCAGGAAGCCTACAGAAACGTGTCAGGGTGTGCTTGCAGCCAGAGGTTTAAATGCAGAGGGAGATGTTTAGAGACCATCCAGATGAAAATGTATGTAGTGAAAGAGCTTGAAGCAGTGTTTCTTGACGAGAAATACCGCGGGACTGGGGTTTTGTAAAGCACTGGAGGACAGCCCGAGGTCACAGCAGCCACCCGAGCACAGGAACCTGAAAGGGGAACAATGAAAAAGCTTCAAGCATTACTGCACAGCCCAGAACCCTGTCTTCTACTGAGCACCTTTTATATAAAAGATACTTATTTCTTCAGCAAAAAAAGTCAAGCCTGGATTACTACTTCCATCTTTCCAAAGAATTACACAAATACAAGTATTTTAGGGCCACACCAGTGCTAACACCATCATTTTAGGGGCACAAAGCAAGGCAGGACACTGCAGACCCTCCTGTTATCTTCGGGGGTGGCTTTAGAAGACAACACATCAGAACCACTGAGATCATCTTGTAAATGGCCAGAAGGACCGAGGAGCACATCAAGAACCAATTGAGCTTCAGACCTCAAGGCACTGAGAGACTAATTAAGCATTAGCTGAGCACTTGGAGCTCTTTAAGCACTTGGGTTTTCAGGAGATGCGACCAAGAGGGAGAAAGTCACCAGACCATCAGGAGTCTGGCAAAGCCCACTGCGGTTTTGTCATCAGACAAGTTTTTATCTCCAAGCAAACGGGGCACGCTGACACATCCCATGGCCGGGGTGCTGACTAGAACATTATTTACACAGCACGCTGCTCCTCAGGGCAAACCCCTCCGCCTTGTGCCAGAGCCAGCACCCAGGCCAGGATTTGGCTGGCTGGGGAGTACACAAAGCAGCAGGTACTGTTTACACCCTGTTCCAGCAAGAATTCGTTGGCTGCTGTCTTCATGGGAATTTGACCTTTCCACCAGATACAATATTTGGCTCAGGCACTAAATCTCGGGGTACCGTGAGGCTACAGGGACAAAGTTCATCGCACGAGGCACCAGCAGGGCAGCCAGAAGGACAGCTGCCTTCAACCACAGCTTTTAGTTTTTGACTCTGAACAATCCAGCACCTGCAGAGCAGAAGCCAAGCCCCTCAGAAGGCTGGCTGGACACGCCAAGGCAGCTCACTTGAGAAAGCACCTGAAAGTAATTCTACAGCCCACAGGGCCAAAGGCTTCTGAGCTCCTTCACTTCCCCAGGAAGGTTAATTTACAGTCAAACAAGCCTTCAATTTCACTTCCTTCCGATTGCCAGGAACTGCTTTTGTTGCTTCAGCTGATCAGAACAGTTCTACTGCAGGCCAGGCAGCTCCCGCATCTTACCTAAGGAAGGTGGCACAGACTGGAGGCTGCACAGCAAACGAGCTGGATCCTGTTTGCCATAGATGAATCAAAAAACTTTATTAGCTTTTATTACACACACCTGATAATACAAGATTAAACTCGGACACAGCCATTAAGGCTCTGATGACTCCATAGAAATCAATTAATTGCATCTTATCTTAACAAAGGCTCATGTTATTAAACAAACATCATTCATTGCGTACTGCGGAGACTTAGGACTTTGTCACACCCTAACTACTGCCTCGTGGAGCAGCAAGGGTCCAGCTGTTTGTAGAAGAGGTCAAGCTTACTTTCAGGTACTGTGGGAGGGGAAAAAAGTGCTGGCTAACACCCTTCTGTGGCCTTACAGCAGGTGCCACTTACCTACCACATTGCCCAGGGTCAGCATTAAGCTCAAGGGAAGAAGCTGAATAAAGGCGCAGAGAACCTGCCAGTCCCCACTCAGAGAGCAATGCTTCCAGCATCCAGCCCCAAGCAGTGAGGTGAGCTGCTGTGAGCTGCAGCACAGGCTGAGAAGAGCCCCAGGAGCCAGCTCCACTCCTTCACTGCGCTGTGAAACGCAGCGCCACGCTGTCAAAGCCTCACCTGTCCTCGGACTCGTTCCCTCTGTCCCCGCACTGTCAGAGCTGGAAGAGCAGCCCGAAGTCCACGCACATCCCAGCTGCAGGGAGCCCAGCTGCACAAGCACAGCCTGCTCCACGCCACTCGAGCTGCGCAGCAGGGAACGCCATCCATCAGCAAAGCACGAGGCGAGCCAGCCAGCAGTGCTGGAGCTGATCTAACCCCGAGTTCAGCAGTCAGCAAACACCTCTACCTGAGCATAACCAGAGCTGAGCTGCCGCTTTGCTCCCAAGCCCTCAGTCAGCCTGCTTGTTTCCCCCCCAGCCGAGCAGCTCTGCTCCACGGCTGCACAGATTTGCAGAGTCATTCACGCTGAGGCTGCCCACGACAGGCAGAAGGCTGATTCCCATCATTGCATTCAGAAATTAAACAACAAAGCTTTGGGGTAAAAGAAGAAAATACAAGGACACAGGACCCGACCAACACACACTTACCCCTACTGAAGAATAACGCAGCTTTTAGCAGGATGCTTATTAAAGCAAGCAGGTTTTGGTGCACTAGAGCAGTCACCAGCAACTCACACCTTGGAGAGCTCGACTGCCCTCCGTCCTGCTGAGCGTGGATGGTTATTTAGGGAAATTACAGACACTTCTTCGGGATTTCTCTCTACCTCTTACAAGGACATTCGCTTTGTGCATCTGCTCCCTCTGGTACAAACCTTCCACACTGACACATGCCCGGCCCACACTGTGCAGAACAGGGTGTTCCAGTTAAGGGACAGCCAGATTTGAATGCCCTCAGTGTTATCTTTCTGGAACCTGCATCCTGATGCAAAGGCATCTTTGGAAGATGTAAATAAGTTTTACAGAGTATTTCTCAACAGTAAAGCAAGTTCCCAGAGCCAGACAGCTGCACTTCCTGGTGAATCCAGAGATGCAGATGAAGACATCTGCATGCTGTGAAGTACGATGCTTCCTCCACTGCCCTTACCTCTGAGAGAGCACAGGCACAAAGATGTTTCAAGCTCTTGGTTTGTACAGAACTGCTCTGTAAAGCAATTTTGACTATTGCTGCCCAGTGTTGGATGCGCAAAGCTGGCAGCCAGACACAATTATGTTTTATTATCAAGTCAACTGATAGAGCTGCAGAAAAGACAAGCCTCAGGGCACACAAGGCTTCCTAGAGCTGAGATGTCTGCCTGGCTAGGTCAGCAGCATTACCAGACAACAGGTATGTTGGACAGGCAGGACTGTCTTCTCCATAAGAAGGTCAGACTGCCCTTGCACGCTGAAATGAAGTAAACTGCTTGGTACCAAAGTCAATCGAGTTTAAATTTAATGTCTGAACAGTCAGGTGAGTTTTATCAGTTTGTTATCTGAACTGCTTATAAGCTTAATCTTCAAGAGCCATTTAGGATGAAGGGCAAATATTTGTAGAGAAGTTCGTTTGCCATATATAGCAGCAGTTGATCTATAGCACACACCACAGAGAGCTGCTCAGAGCTGTACTCTGACACACCACAAAACAAGACCTTCCAGAGGGCTCGGCAAATACAGATGCCGACTCCAACATACCAGCAACTTTGGAGATGTAGGGTTTTGCTGGGAAGTCCACACCAGCAGCTTCAGAGCACCAGGAGCCGTTCCCAAGAAGCAGAAAAGCCAGCTTGCTTTTTCCGTGGTGGGGTAGACGGCTGAGCACTTGGCCATTTCTAATCCACTAATGGCAGCATTAGTCTAGACATGTTGCAAACAAGGATCAGAGAGGTGAAGTGTATCATTAAATATTAAATTGCCAACTCACAACACCATCACAAGAAGGCACGAGAAGCCAGAACTTTCAATAACGCCAGCTAAGCTATGGATCTGGTTTGTACTTGCCAATTTTATCGGTTTTTAATGCAGCTCCCTTCTGCACACAACTCATCACCACACACTGTGGCTTGTGTGGTGTTTGACGTGCTTCACAGAGCCTGAGTACATAAGATCTGCTAGGTCTAGGTAGTGTCAGCACCCTTCAGCTGGAAATAGGCACTAAAGACCTCAGCATGCAACCCCCTATTACAGACTTTGCTAAATCCTGTTGGTTTTTAACTTAATCCAAGTTCCAGCGCCACCAGCCCTGGAGCATGAAGGACGAAGACGTAGGAGTCAGAGCAAGAAAGAAGAGTAACAGGACAAGGTGAATCCAGCAGCACCAAAAACATTTTCATTATCAGGTGAGGTCAGACTACAGAAGGGTTGAATCGCTGCTCTACAGCCACCATTTGCTATGGTACATCAAAAGACGCCTATAAATGCAGCTGAAACTTTGTGCTTGGCTAACCTCTCCATGTGCCTGTCAAGGACAAATGATGCTGTTTTGCCATCTTTCCTTCTCTCCACCACAGCCCAGAACAGTGACCATTTCACTGCATTAATCTCTGGGTTTTCACATGACAAGTTTAATAACGCAGCTTTATGAAACGCTGGAAGCTTAAGCTGCTATTTATTCGCTGAAGAGAAAATCTAGCTTTTACAAGAGGAGCAGAACAAATTGGTTTTTAGCTTAACTTCTTCAGAAGCAGTTTTGCAAGGTGGAAAGCATTAACCCCAACCTCCATGGCTCTCTGGAGGTCAGAGAGGGAAGAGACTGCACCCCTAGAAAAGACAGAATCCCAGGTCAGCCTCGTGCCCTGTTCAGCTAATTCACTCAAGAACACTGAGGACCTGCCAATGCAAGAGCTGAAAAATGATTGTTTTTAAGAGTAAGACAGGAGAACCCAAATATTACCTCTCAGTTCTTTAATATCCTTCTCGTCCTTGCTCTAAGGAAGGCCATGTGCCCACTGACACAAGAAGAGGCAAAGAGGCAACAACTTACTCAAGCTGCTCTGGTGACATGAGACCTAAACGAGCATCTGGTGAAGGAGCTGAAGAGGAGACCGAGGGCACAAAGGTGATGCCAGTCCCAAAACTCCCCACCCCAGCACAGGAAACGAGCGTTATGGAAGAAGGTGTGGAACCGAGACATTAGGAACGCCAATAGCCCAACGCTGCCTTCTAGGAAGGTGCTATCAGCAGACTGGAACATGCCAACCCCAGCAGCATCACGGACGTGGCCCGAGGCGATAACCGCTCATAAACGGGGCCCGTAAACCACCGTGACCCCACCGTGCCAGCCAGCTGACCAACAGCCCACGAGCATTTACGACACGAGGACGCAGCGGTGATGTGGAAGCCACCAGCCACCTGCCAGGGGCAGGCGGGGACCTTTGGAACTTACCAGAGCTGGGACAAGCGCGAAGGAAGGGCAGGAGGGAGCTGATGGATGGCTCTGGAGGGGGCCCCCCTGAGGGACGGGACCCCCCCGGGGGCAGCTGCAGGGCAACCCCACCGCTCACACAGCCCCTAAGAACACCAGGGCAGCCCCCAGGAGCAAATCTCCGCTTATTACACCCCGCAGCGCCGCCAAGCCTCCCCCCCCAGGCCCGGCGGGCCTTTAAACCCCTCCCGGGACCCAAACCGCGAGGGACGGGGCTGGAGGAGCCCCCTCAGGCCCCCTCACGGAGCCCGGCCCCCGCCGCGGCCCTGCCGCCGCCCCCTCACCTGCAGGCCCCTGCCCGGCCGCCGCCACCGCTCCCGCCCGTCTGCGGCCGCCCCGCTGCCCGCGGCCCCTTTGCAACCGCCCTCGTCCTCCCATTGGCGGCGCCGCCCCGCTGCTCGAGCGCCCATTGGTGGAGGCGGAGGGGAGGGGGCGGGAGCTGCAGCCTCTCGGTTGCCATTGGGCGGTTGGGGAGCGGAGGGGCGGAGACCTGCGGGTTCATTGGTGGCGAGGGCTGTCAGTCAGGCCGTGATGGGCGGCCGCGGGAGGGATGGGGATGTGGGGGGCTGTGGGGAGCCGCCGCCATGACAGAGCGGGGCCGGGCTGGGGCTGGAGGCAGTGGAGACCTCCAGGGGCCCCTGGGCCAACTGCCCACCACCGCCAGTGTCACCACCAAGCCGTGTCCCCAAGCACCACGTCCAACCTATCCTTCAACACCCCCAGGGATGGTGATGCCACCACCTCCCTGCACAACCCGTCCCAGCGCCTGGCTGCCCTTTCTGACAGAAATGTCTCCTCATTTCCAGCCTGAACCTCCCCTGGCACAACCTGAGGCCATCCCCTCAGCCCTGTCATGAGTTATGTGTGAGAAGCGCCCAGCCCCAGCTCCCCACAGCTCTGTTGAGGTGGCTGTGCAGTGATGTGCTCCATGTTGGGCTTCCAAACTGGTGGCTGTGGCTTCCCCAGGCCGGTGCGTGGCCAGGGGCTCACCTCAGGGTGCCCAACATGTTCCTGAGGGGCGAGGAGGGCTCCCGGCCCCTCAGAGACATGGGGGAGCCGTCTGGCTGCCTCCTGCGGGACGGGCGACAGCAAAATCCTCCCATCCAAAACCAGCCTGCAGGGTCAGGCACAAAAGGAAAACAAATAATAACGAAAAAAATGTCTGCAATGCGCTGTTTATCAACTCGCTCCTCTCAGCGTGTCCCAAAAGGGCAGCGCGTTGCAGTCCTAGTAGCATCAGCTGTTCCTCGCCGTGCGTTTGGTCACTTTATGTAACCGGGTGGAAAAATCCTTTCCCTGATTTCAGTCCTCTTGTCTCCTCTGTTTACCGGCAGTTGGAGCTTCCTACGTCGAGAAAGCTTTCAGGGCGCAAGTCACATTTTCCAGAGCGCTGTGTATCTGGAGGGATGAGTAACTGCCGTGCACTGAGTCACCAAGGAGGGAGTGTGGGGAAGGGCAGCACGGGGACTGCTGAGCCGAAAAAAGGTGGGAGAGGAACAGCAGCAGCGCCTCAGGGCCTCCTCTCCCTGCTGTAGGAGCGATCCCGCACCTTGAGGGCAAGCAGGAGCCAAACTCCTTATCTTCAGCTTTTAACGAACCTCGTAAAAATGCCCAAAGTGTGCGGTGATAATTAAACACGATAATTAAACACGGCGTGAGCCTGGCTGGGCTGAGGTCTGCCGAGCTATGCCTGTGATCAAGCTGCAAGATAGGGTTATTAGATAAACTTCCTGTATCAGCCTCTTAACCGAGTATTTGAAGAATGTTTGGGTTTGATTACACGCAATTGCAGTCCGATTAATTCCAGTTACACCTTGTCTGCTCACCATGGGCCAGGCAAACTGCAGGGAAATACACGGTGAAGCAGTGCTGAGCCCCCAGGCAAGGCTTTTACCCTCGCGCCTTGAGGCTGTTGGGGATTTCTCTGGCCTGGCTATTAGCAGGGAGCTTTCTTCAGCACGCTACCACAAAGCCCAGCAAAGCAAACTCTTATCTGCCCGCTTGCTGAGAAGGAGAAGTAAAACATAGGGCGGCCTTTTGTACAGGGCTGCTCCCGCGATGCTCGGCACGGTGCTGCTGGCTGCTGTGGGAGCAGCGTGTGCAGGATGTGGCCCGCAGCCAGGAGCCTGTGTCGCTTGCAGTGCACAGCTCACGCTGGGGAAATGCCTGAACCATCCCATCCCGTAAAAGCAGGGTGCTGGGAAGAGCCGAGCTCCGTTTCCAGCCTGCCTGCCTCATAGGGGGCTGTTTGGCAGCTCCAGCCCAGCAGGTGCTTGTGTGATATTCCTGCCCTGGAATGGGATGAGGGTGTCCAGCAACATCCTAATGCTTCGGAGACAGGAGGATTCCTCTGATTAGTGTGGGTACTGCAAAGGAAGCCAGATGTATGTGCTGGGAACCGTAGGCACGGGAAGAGCAGAGCTTTGCCTAGTGCATTGGGCAGGTGCTTAGCTCTGTACAGCAAGGCCGAGGAAAAACTGACCATAATTTTACCTCTAAAAACCCAGCAATTGGGAAGGCAGCAGGCTGAGAGAACTTGGCACAGTGCAAGGCCAGGCTGAGCCGTGCCGTGCAACACCTTGGTGACAGTGCAACGCCTTGGTGACAGTGACGTTTTGTTCTTCGCATCCCTCTCTCTTTTGGCTGCTGCTGGCATAAGGAACCGGCTCTTTTTCTGCTTCATTTCCGATGGCCCAGCTTTTCTCCTGGTCAGCAAACTCCCCGTGCACCAGCACGCTGAAGGACACCCAGGGACTTTGCACCTCTCAGGAAACCTTTCTGCTGGAGGAAACATCAGGGTGTTGATCTCCACCAGTGCAGCAGGAGCAAAAGAGAAAACACCTTTTATGACAGGGTTTGATTGCCAGCTGAAAGTAAGCAAAGTGCCTGTCAGGGACATGTGAGCACAGAAAAGCTTTACAGATGGAAATAAAGGCAATGATTTTTCCTCTCTGCCTTCCCTGCAGCGCCTGCGAGGTACTGGCTCGGCGGCAGCAGCACTAAGCTGCTTGAGAGCCTGTCGGAGCTGGATGCACAGTGCTCTTTGGACTCTTATGTGTTTTCTGAAAATGGTGTCTAAAAGCGTAATGGGCACTTTGCTGATCTCTAAATAGACTGGCCTTCTGTCCTGAGGAGCTGACAACGTAAAGAGACAAATGCCAGCGATGGGAGAAGGGCTGCATCATGCAAGCCAGCCGTGGAGGTGGCACGTGGCCCACCTGCTCAGTATTTTTCCATCACATTCTCATTCGGTTGCTCATTGCCAACTTCCAGCTCTGTCGCCCTCCTCAAAAGCTTCTGCTCTGGGTTTATTTAGCACGCTATTTATTTCCTAATTATAGAACTTGGTGACTAACCTCTGCCTTACCGGGCTCCTGCTGTCCACCCTTTCGTCCCCTGTAGAGCAGAGGTGCCTGGTCCCTTCCTGTGGCTGAAGGCGACTTTCCGACTCTTTTTTTCTGGTTTTCTGCCAAACCAAGAGGGCTCTGCCTGCTATCACAGGGACTGACCATTTCAGAGCAGATAGGCTGCTGCGTTCCCAAATTCTTTAGGCCAAGAGAAATGCCACTGAGCTGAGTGTTTTACCAGGCTGTGCTCAGCCGGTTCTGTCCACAAATTCCTGACAGCCAGCTCACTGCTTTTACCCCACAGCTGCTGGCTGGAGGAAGAGGCTTTGGGAACCAAGTTCCTGGGTGCTGGGGGAGTACAGGGTCTGCCTCCTGCTTCTGGGTGCTCCGTGGCACTCAGATATTGCCTGCTTCCCCAGGCAGCCCCAGCCCTGCAGGGGAAGGCTCCTTCAGTATCTCCCTCAGCTGAATCTGTGCCACAACACTCCCGAATTGTCCAGGGAGCCTGGCGAGGTGAAATCCCCATCAATGTGCCAAAAGCTGCCAGGCTGAGCAGAGCTGTTCCCAGCAGGAGCCACCTGCGATCTTGCTTTTTGTTTGCTGGGAGCCGTTTCTGCCCCTTTGCCACAAATTTTGGCAAATTGAGGCACAGCTGCAGGCACAAAGAGGAGTGTCGGTGAGCAGGGGAGGCAGCACCTGAGCAGCAGGTAGCGGGCAGGCAGATCGAGCTGGGAAGGGAGCTGCAGGAGGAGAGCAGGAGGGAAGAAATGAGCACAGCACAGCCAGGGAGACGCGTGAGCTGCTCCTGGAGCATTCCCAAGATGTCACAGCGAAGAAAGGAAGCTGTTTGTCTCCCACTGAACTCCGAGTGGTCTGTCTGACATTTGCCATCATGCCGTGTTCCTGAGGCTGGAGTTTGGAAGGGCTATGATTATCCAGCCTCAGGAAGCCAGCCAGGGAGACTGCTAAAGCCACGCTTTTTTTTTTTTTTTTTTTTTTTTTTTTCAGTGCCTGCTTGTGAAATACTTTCCCTGCAGAAGGGATAGAAGTAGTGCTGAATGAGTTTGCAGCCCTTCAAACTGCTCCGTGAACCGAACGGCGGGACTGTCGGTCCCCGACAAAAAACCTGCACTTCTGTACTGCTCGGGGGGTGGGCGAGAGCCTCTTCCTAGCGAGCAGTATTTATGGAAATAAATACATAAATAAATAAATACACAAATAAATAAATAAATAAATAAAGTGAGCGGAGGTGGAAGCACGGCCTCGTGCCAAAATAGTGGGGCTGGGGCTGGGCTGGGCTGGGAGGTGGGGAGCACAGCCTGCGTTTGGAGGAGGGTGGGGGCAAAGAGCAAGGCTGCAGTTGTGTTTTGGGGGAAAGGGGAAAAGGGGGGTGGTGTTGGGGCGCAAAGAGCCGGAGCTTTGTTTTGTGGAGGTGTAGAAAGGAAAGGGGTGTAGGGGGAGGTGGGAGTGGTGGGGAGCAAGGGAGGAAGGGGTTGGGGGTTTGAAGGCAGCGGGGAGCCAAATCTTCCACCAAATTCCCCTGAAATCCTCTGCGTCACCGCTGCTCGGGCGGCCAGGGCTGGATGTGTGGGGACACACAGGAGGCCGCCTGGCTGGGTGCTGGTGCTGGAGGTGCTCCCTGGGACCAGCAAGGAGCTGCGGCCCCAGCGGAGGCTAGAGGGTGCTGTGCTGCAGGGAATGGGTGGCCTCCTCCCTCCCCGCTCAGCATCCTGCCTGGGGCAGGTACAAATCTGCCAGGTGAGGTGGAGAGCAAGGCGCTGGCCGCAGTTACCAACAACCCCCAAGGCTTTTCCAGCCTAAAACACCGGCCCCGTCCGGCTTCTTGGTTATCCCCCAGGAGATGATGCTGTGTGGCTTTCCTCGGGCCAGGGCTTTGTGGGTTCAGGGCCGTGGGATGCAGCAAGGGGAATTTTTGCTGTGCTGTGCGCCAGGGATGTGGCCTGCGGGCAGCTGCTGGTTGCATTTTGGGGGTTGCATTTTGCCGACTGCTGGTCTGTTTGTGCTGTCGTGCAGAGGGAGCAGCACAGGAGGGTTAGGCTGGGAGACGGGAAAGCAGAAGAGGATGATGGTGAAGAGAAAAAGCGTTAAAAAGGATGCGTGGAAAAGCAAAAAGGAGGGGGTTGAGACAGGAGTGGGGGGAAGGAGTGAGAAAACAGGGAACAAATTAGAAGATGGAGCTGAGAATGGGAAAAAAAAGAAAAAAAGAAAAAAAAAGAAAAAAAAAAAGAAAAAAAAAAGAAAAAGAATAGAAGCAGAAGAAAGAAAATAGGAGGTGAGACGGGAGATTTCTTTGGGAGAAAACCAACCTCCCAAAGCAATCGGGGCTGATCTTGGAGCCCAGCAAAGCGCAGGGCGGGTGAGAGGCGAGGGCGGCTGCTTCGCCGGGGCCGTGTTTGTGCAGGGGCTGGCAGGCAGCTGCAAGACCGGGCAAGACAGCTCTGCTGCCTGCAGGGGCCGAGGCAGTGGCATGGGACACGCGTGGAGCAGCCGTGCCCTGCTGGAGCACTGCCCCGTGTCACAGCTGCCACCTCCACGGGTGTCAGCGCTCCCCGAGCCCCCATAAATGCCCCGTTGGAGGCTGGCCGAGGTCAGTGGTGTGGTGGCAGTTCCCAGGGAGAAGGAGGGATGGTTGCAGAGGGTGCGTGGGGCATGACTAACAGGCTGGGTGTCCTAAAAACACATCCGTGCAAAGCTCTGGGCAGGAAGGGGGAAACGCCTCGCTGCCTGGGAGGCTTTACGAGGCTCTGGGACAAAGCTGAGCTCTAGGAAATGTGCTCCAGAGGGGCTTTTAGAAGCAGCCAGGGGGTGGGTGTGCACCCCTGCCTCACAGGATACCCTCCTTCCTGCTAAGGAGGCTGTCAGTGCTAAAAAACGTGTGTTTGCTACCCAAAACTGTAGGGAGGTGCCTGCTGGGCTGTGCCTCGGGTGCGTGCTGAGCCCGGGGCTGGCTGTGGGCATCCTCCACAAGGGGTTTGGACACCAGGACCAAGCAGCAGCCCTGTGTCGGTGCTCACATGTGTGTCCTCCAGGAAAGCCACTTCTGGCCCAGAGTTTGTTTTCGTTTCCTTCTGAAAAGAGGAGGAGCTGTGGGAGAGGAGGGACGGAGCAGCCAAGCCGGCTCTGCTGGGCGCAGACCTCGGTGCCCGGCTCCCGGGGCGCTTTCTGCTGCGGCCCCGGAGGCTGCAGCCCACAAAGCCAGGCCTCAGGAGCTCCCCACCAGCACAGAGCTCCTCCAGGAGCCACCGTCCTGCCCTGGCACGGGGACACGGGTGGCTCTGGGTGGCCTCTGAGGGCCAATTTGGGCTGCAGGCCTCGTGTTTGGGGTGTGAGGCAGGGATCCGCGCTCTTCTGCTGCCACAGCTGTGGAAAAAGCCTGGAGCTGTGGCAAATCTCACCCTGCCCGGCTCCAGGGGGGGATCAGAGTGAGTGGGAGGCAGGGCAGGGGGCGAGGCAGAGCCCCCACCTCCTAATTACGCTCCGAGATAGGAGATCAAAGGCAGCTGCAGGAAGGAACCAGGCCCAGGCCCGCTCACGGCTGGGAGCGGGGAGTGTGCCCTGATGAGCAGCACCCGGCTCAACCAGCCGGTAGGACGGGTTCAAAGCTCGTTAGGGCTCATTAGGCCTCATTACGGCCGGTACATATTCATATGGCATTAGCAGCTGGGCCAGGCTGGAAGCTGCTAGGAAAGGGAGGAAGGCCCTGAGGAGGTGTGCACTGGGAGCGCGTGCACCCGGCCGCCGGCTTGGAGCACGCAGGGGGCAGGCGGGGTTGTCCCACGCCACAAAAGCCCCGGTTATCACGGGGACGATAATCTTATCGGGCAGGCGATTTAGCGTTTCGTGTCAGGGCTCGGTGGGGGCTCCAGGGGAAGAGCAAACAGCTCGGGCTGTGTGCCCCCAGCATCGGGGTCACCCACGCCGCCGGTCGATGCGCGGTTTCGATCGCGCGTTGCGGCACAGCTCCGGTGGTTCAGCTCGGCCTCGGTGCCTCTGCCCCTCGGGCACGGAGCAGGGACGCAGGGCTGGGATGCCCCTTTGGGATGGGGGAAATAATTGAGCCTGTCCTCGCCCCCAGCTCCTCCAGCCGTCGGTTTCCCATCTGGAGATGAAGGCTCTGTCGGACGCAGAGTGTCTAAATCCTGGAGGGCTGCAAAACACTTGAATTCGGAGAAGGGGTTATATAAAGGTGCTTATTGTAAGCACCTTACACAGGCACGCCGGCTCTAATCTGGGTCTAATCTTGTTTATGGAGGTTAGAGCAGAGTTAAACTGGCTGGGATCTCATCTGAGCCCTGACACGATCAGCGGTGGGAGCTGAGCAGAGCTGAGGGGGGTGCTGCCCTTTGCCTCCTTCCTTTTAATTCATGAGGTTTTTCATACCCCGAAGGGAACTCGTGAAGAGCTCTCCATACCCCGAGGATATTCGGTGTCTAGGTTTCTTCATAGAGTCCTGAAATTCCCGGTACCTCAGCGTTACCATCCTTGTAAAGCCCGCTTTACAGAAACCGCTGACCTTTTCGTGGAAAGGGCAGAGGATTTGGAAAGCTTTTCTTCTTCTAGAAAATAAACAGAGGAGGCGAGCCAGAAGTCGGGATTGGCCTGGCTGTGGATGTCCTCGGCAGCCATCGGAAACCATGAGCTGGCACCCAGACGGGGGCTGACGATGTCGGGGCAGACGGGGCTGCGGGAGGCTCAAGGTGCTGGCAGCGAGCGCCGGGTTACCCCGGTTAGCAGGATTAGGATTAGGGCTGGGGCTTAATCCCCCGAGACGGCGCTGCAGATTGCTTGTCCCTGCTGCTCAGAGGGGCAGAGGCTTCATCCCCCGGGGCAGGAAAGCTTCCCAGGACCTGTGCTGTGGCCTGAGCCACAACTTTGCGCGGAGCTGCTCTAGGAAAGGGCTGAGCTCGGTGCTGGGGTGAGGGAGGAAAACCACATCAGGAATCCCTCCCGGGGGGAACGCTGCCCTGCTTCCCAGATAAACCTAAACCATTCAGCTGCTTTATGGAGGGATTGCTGAAACAATAGGGTGTCTGCCCACACAAAGATCCACACGGGGAGGGTCTCTGATGGGGGGGAAAGGTCCCGTGGGTCAGAGGGGAGTGCCTGTGCACGGGGTGGCGGTGAAACCTTGGCGATAACAGTGCCACCCCTGCAAATGTATCAGCTCTCAGCCGAAACCCGAGGGGTTTATGGCCTGGGAGCTGGCTGAGAGCTTGAGCAAGGGGAAAGCCGGGATTGTCAAGTGGAAACAACTTTGGCTGAGTTTGGAAATAAAGAGGATTGCACCACAGGAGCACGCAGCCGCTGGGGCGCAGGGCACTGGCTATCTGCGCGGCTCAGAAACAGTTACAGCGCTGCTCGGCTTGGAAGGTCTCCACGCAGAAGAAACCAAGCCCAGTGGTAAATCCTGCTATAACAAGGCCTAAATAGTCCCTGCAGAAGGCAGTGAAATTACGCCTGACCTTCGACCTACCAAACTCTTTCAAGTAGAGCCATCCCTTGCGAAAACTTGGCGGCTGTGCGCAGCTGGGGCGTGGTGAGCGCATGGGGGGCTCTCTCTGCTCCCCGCCGCTTCCCTGGGCTTCACAGGTTGCTTCTCTCTCCTTCGACAGCCAGCATCTTCCAGCACGGCACCTTTCCAGCCCCAGGTGTCCCCCTGCCCTCTCTGGGATCCCTCCATCCCCTTGGAGGAGCCCCTGATGCTACCGGGACAGTGGGGAGCAGAGCTCCGGCTGCCTCCCCCGTCTCTGTTTTTAATATCCTTTCCCATGCGTGTCAGTAGGGATAGCGGCGTTTATGCCCCAGGGGCCAGGAGGAAAACATTCCGCTTTCCATTTTTAGAAAGGCTGCTGGTTTTTCTGCAGCTCCTTCTGGGACACATCCAGACGGTCACCCCTCAGAAGGCAAAACAAACCCCCTTGGCCCAGTTGCCTGCGTCCGGGCCTGGGAATCTTGCCCCGTGCTCCCCTCCCGACCTTGTTTTCCACTGAACACAATAGCAGTAATTACCCTGAGGCTGAAGGGTTATTCGAAAGCAAGCCCTGTGTCTTGTCCGCTCTCTCCTTTCCAGCTGCTGTTTTTCCTTTCGTCACGGTGAAGCGCTCGCTGGCGTTTCCATCGATAACTGATGGAAATTCCACCGCCGAGCTTGGCCGTGAGAGACGTGCGTGCTGCCTGCCTCCCTCACGCCCCGGTGCTCCGGGGAGACGTTCAAGGGGTTTATTTAGGAGGGTGGGCAAGCTCCCTGTGTGTGGGGCAGAGCTTGGCTGCACCTCACAACCTCACAGGAGGCATGGGCACCGCTGTGCCCAAGGGATGGGGATGGAGCGGGGATGGAAAACGAGGTGGAACGGCTGATCAAAGGGCACGGCACGTGTCCGGGCTGCTGAGCTCGCTGCCGGCTGAGCTTGCCGTGTTGCCAGAGCCAGAAATGGAGCAAGACTCGGGAAGAGTCAACATGTAAGGGTGGGCAGCAGCAGGACTATCTGCAGCAGATCAGTTAATGCTAAAGCAGAGGGTTTTGCAAGAGGAGATAAGGTCAACTTCATGGCTGGGGGGGGTAGGAGTAGATTTCCAGTGCGGAGGCAAATGATCCTGCATATTTTTACTGTGTGGTTTCCTGTACCCTCTTCAGAAGTGTTTGCTGCTGAATATGAATTCAGCCTGAGCGTGCTCGAGCCCCACAGTTTCTGCCTTGCCGGGCAGAGCTCCCCACGTGGCACCAGCTCCGGAGAGCACGGCTGGGCTTCTCCAGCACGGCCTCCCCTGGGCTGCGGGCTGGACACCGCTCAAAGAGGGTCTTGTTCGTGGCTGAGCCAACAGACGTGTGGTGCTGCGCTCTGGGGCTGCCCCAGCCTGGCTGCAGGCTGCTCAGGAGGAAAGTGAGGTCCTCGGGCTGATTGTGCGTGGTGCTGTGGGGTGTGCCCAGAGCTGCAACATGCCCTGGGGGAGCGCACCCAGAGAGGAGCCCACCCGGGGAGAGAAAATGGAGCCTGAGCAGGCAGCCTGTGTGCTGAGAGTGCTCCCTGTGCACTCTGAGTGTGCACCCCATGCACCCTGAGCGTGCACCCTGTGCCAAGTGTGCCCCCCACACACCCTACGCGCGCCCCCCCTGCCCCATCAGCGCGCCCCCACCTCCCCGGCGCGCACACCCCAAGCGCGCTCATTAGCGCCTCGCTTCCTGCTTACTAATTAACCACCTCCAGCTTTGAAGCCGGCCCCGTGGGCAGCGGCGGCAGGGCTCGGAGGGGCCGTGCCGTGCCGGGCCGGTCCCACCCCGGGGGCGGGCGGCGGAGCACGTGAGGCCGAACCGAGCCGTGCCGAGCCGTGCGGGGCCACCCCGAGCCACTCCCCGCCCCGAGCCCCGCGGCGGAGCGGAGCAGGAGCGCAGCAGCTCGGCTCGGCACGGCTCGGCACGGCTCGGCACGGAGCATGGAGCCAGCAAGGCGGTGGCGAGCGCTGCTCCTCTTGGGGCTGGGGCTCTCGCTGCTGCTGGTGGTGGCCGGTGAGTGCCGGGGGTGCCGGGGGTGCGCGCAGCCCCCGCAGGAGCGCAGGGGCCGGGTGGGACGAGCTCGGGGCCGCGGCTCGCTGCTGGCTGCCAAGCCGAGCCGAGCTGGGCCGTGCCGTGCTTTGGGGCTGAGATAAGCGGGTAAACAGCTTCCCTGGGAGCGGCCGGCACGGCACGGCACCGGGCGGCGTGGGGAGAGGCAGCTCCCTCTGGGTCACCGTGGGGTGGGTGACCCCCAAAGGGTGACCCCTAAGGGTTACAGTGGGTGGGGGAGCCCAAAAGGGTGCCTCCGAAATGGTGATCCCAAAAGGGTGACCTCAAAGGTTGGCCCCAAAAGGTGACCCCAAAGGGACGGGGGTGAGCAGGGAGCAGGGGAGCGAAGCCCATGCGCAGGAGGGCGCCCGCTCGGCCCTCCCCAGGCAGCCCTGACCTGACCCCCCCCCAGCCCCGCCGGTTTTCGGAGGATGTTATTTTTGCCTTCCGGCCAGCCTGTGGGCTCACATAAGCAAACATTTCCAAAAGCGGTGCCTGAGCTTCGTTGCCTTGGTTCCTGGCTGTCCAACCCGGGACAGCTCCGTCCTTGACCCGAGAGATCCGTGTGTGGGGAGGATGGAGATGCTGACCCGCTCCTCCACCAGCCCTGAAACTTCCCAAAAAGTAGGAGCATCCAAAACTTTTTGCAGCACTGGAAAATGTGAGCGGTGTGCCGTGCCTTGCTGCTGGGCCAGGGGCTGGCCGGCGACACCCGCCACCTGAGGAATTATTCCTGGGAGGGGATGAAAGAGAATCTGCTCCCTCGGAATAAATCAAGTATACATCCAGCACCGGGACCCCTCCCATCCCAGCCCTGGGAAGATATGCAGGGAATTTTACACCGCTCACTCTTTCTCCTGCAGTGTCCCACCCCAGAAACTCCCCCGGCAGAGCGGCGTGCGCGAGGGTGCTAGGGCGCACACATCCACTGGCACGCCGTGCTGCAGGAGGCAGCAGCTCCTGCTGCTCAACACAGGCAGCTCTGTGCGCGGGGGATCCTTGGGACGAGGCTGCTGGATGTGCCCAGGTCCTGCGGAGGAGTGCGGGGCGAAGGCATCCCCAGGGAGCAGCCCGTGCAGGAGCCCTCTCCTCCCGCGCCGTAGCTCATGGCAGCGCATTGATGGAGCATGAGGTCATGCAGAGCTGGCTGGGCAGCGCCTTGAACCGGTGCCCGAGGTTTTCTGCCTCCCGAGGGAGGCTAAGGGAGCTCCAGCATCCTTTTGGAAACCCTCGTGGGACGCCGGGCCTTGCCTGGCCTTCCTGCTGCTGCTGCTGCCTCCCCTGCAGTCGCTGAGCATGGGGAAGAATAGGATTACCCCGGAGCAGCCCTGCTATTAAAAGGCTAATGAGTAGGAGCTCGCTGAGTAGTAGCTTAGGCTAATGAGAGCCTTGCTGCTTGGTGTGGGTCCAGGCAGCAAGCCCACGGCTCGGTACCTTCCACCTTCTCCAGGGCACACAGGTAGTGGGGGGTTACTGCTGGGTCTCTGCCTGGGTTCCAGCTTCGCTCCGGCTCGAGCGTGGCACCGAGCAACGTGCCACACTTGAAAAAGTGCCTGTGCTTGGCTTGGGGCTCTCAAGGTTTTCAGGCAGGTCCGTGGGAATCCCGTCGAGGTTTATGGAGAGCGTTGCCACCCCGCAGCTGTTTGGGCAGGGTAAATTGGGGGTGGGAGGAATTTCCCCGAGGCCGTGCGGCACCCTCCGCTTCCTCCTCTCCAGTCTCCAGCGGCTGTGAGCTCAGGCACGTGGCTCCCCCTACGATCATTTTTTTTGTTTGTAAATACTTAACTTTGGTTAGCAAAGCCCAGCGGGTGACCAGCCCCATTCCCTGGGTGCCGGGCTGACCTTCGGGCTCTGTCCAACCACTTTTTTTCCGTGCGCTTTGTTGCTGATGGCTCACGGTGACATGTGGCTTTGCTGGCAGGTGACTTCTGCAACGTCAACCACTGTCAGAACGGGGGCACCTGCCTGACCGGCATCAACGAGGCCCCCTTCTTCTGCATCTGCCCTGAAGGCTTTGTGGGGATCGACTGCAACGAGACAGAGAAAGGTGGGGCTCAGGGAGGGACCCGAGTCCCCGTTGCAGGGGCTCTGTGAGGTGCAGGGGACCAGGCACCCGCAGGAGCCTGGCACCGTGCCCTCCTCGTGGCCCTGTGCCTCCAGCCCTGTTGCATCCTCTGGCTGGGAAAACACAGAGGATGCTCTTATTTCCCCCCCTGTGTCCATATAACATCCCTTTTTACCTCCTTTCCCCTTCCCCAGGCCCCTGCCACCCTAACCCTTGCCACAACAACGGCGAGTGCCAGTTGGTCCCAAACCGAGGGGACGTCTTCACCGACTACATCTGCAAGTGCCCCGCGGGGTACGACGGGGTGCACTGCCAGAACAGTGAGTACAGCAGGCTGGGGGCCGGGGGGGCTGGAGGTGGCAGCTCAGGCACCCCTGGACCTGCTCCCAGGGGGACGTGGTGACCCCGGCGATGTGACGGGGGCTGCCCCAAAGCTCAGCAGGGACACGGCTTGGAGGAGAGCTCCAGCCTGTGCCAGCAGGTCTGCGGGAGCCTCGCTCTGCAGATACCTCTCCTTTCTTCCTGGCGCTGGTTTTGGGGTCACCTCCTGAGCCTCTTCTCCTCTGTCCTAGACAAGAACGAGTGCTCCTCCCAGCCCTGCAAAAACGGAGGCACCTGCCTGGACCTGGATGGCGACTACACCTGCAAGTGCCCTTCTCCCTTCTTCGGGAGGTCCTGCCACGTCCGTAAGTTCCCGGCACCCCTTGTCCCCAGACAGGAGGCAGACGGGCTCCTGGTCCTGCTGCCTGGTCACGTACGGCCCCTCTCCGTGTCCCCAGGCTGCGCCGTTCCCCTGGGCATGGAAGGAGGAGCCATCTCGGACGCGCAGCTCTCGGCCTCCTCCGTGCACTACGGCTTCCTCGGCCTCCAGCGCTGGGGGCCGGAGCTCGCCCGCCTCAACAACCACGGCATCGTCAACGCCTGGACCTCCAGCAATTACGACAAGAGCCCCTGGATCCAGGTACCCGTGGGGGGAGCGGCGAGCAGCCCCGTCAGC
The DNA here is from genome assembly GCF_963932015.1 of Anas acuta. Taxonomy (NCBI): domain Eukaryota; kingdom Metazoa; phylum Chordata; class Aves; order Anseriformes; family Anatidae; genus Anas; species Anas acuta. The sequence goes on along the minus strand of NC_088990.1, from coordinate 8,198,123 downwards.
TGCTGGGGTTGAGCACGGTGCCACCCGGGACACCGCGTGGGCACCCGGCGTGGTGACGTCCCCTCCTCTGCCCACACCTGGGACTGGGGATGCAGGGCTTTAGCACCAAGAAAACTACGGTGCCCAGGAGTTCCTGGGTGGTGCTGTGGGGGTAGAACTCTCACACCCCGCTGTATTCACCCTCTTGCTGCCCCCCCAGGCCAACCTACTGAGGAAGATGAGGCTGAGCGGCATCGTCACGCAGGGTGCTCGCCGCGTGGGCAAGTCGGAGTACATCCGCGCCTACAAAGTGGCCTACAGCCTGGACGGCAGGGAGTTCACCTTCTGCAAGGACGAGAAGCAGGACACGGACAAGGTGGGCTGAGCGGTGGGGCTGTGTGCCCCGTCCTGAGCTCGGGGGAGTGCTCCCGACCCGGGTCACAGCCACATCGGGGACCCTGGGCAGTTTGGGGACCCTGGGCAGTTCGGGAGTGCTCTCCAGCTCTGTAATTGACCATAATGAGCACGCCCGAAGAAGCAGGGCTGATTTATTCAGGTCATTCAGATAACATCTCTGTAGTTAACGTGCTCCAGAGGATGTGGGCACAGCCTGGAAGTGCCAGCAAATAACTTGCGTGGCTCTGGGCTGAGCGTGAGCCCACCGCGTATCTCGGTCTGGAGGCACTGAGTGCAGCCCCATTTTTAGGGGAAATGCCTCCTGGCTGCTTTTTTTTTTTGTGCACTCAGGGACAGGCTGGGAATATCTGCCTCGCTTTCAACAAAGCAAAGTTTATCTCATCTGCACAGTGCTGGGAAAAAAAAAAAAAAAGCGTGGAAGCGTGACCCGACAGCACGCCGCCCCTCTGCTTGTGGGGCAGATGCGGTGATTTGGGGAGCGCAGCTGCAGGGAGCGGGGGCAGCTCCGTGCGCACGAAGCACGGGGCATCACGTGGCAGTGCTGAGAGCACTGGGGCTGCTGCCAACCCCTGCGCTCCTCGGGGCACGATCGAATCGCTCGAGTTCTCCTGGTTCACGGGGACAGACGCCGGGGTCTGTCCGTCTGGCGAGCAAGGGCTTTTAGGGGGGTGCTGGGGTGCCCACCTCCGCCTGCTTTTTTCCAGGTTTTCCAAGGGAACGTGGATTATGGCACCATGCAGACCAACCTGCTGGACCCTCCCATCACGGCCCAGTTCATCCGCATTTACCCCGTGGTGTGCCGCCGTGCCTGCACGCTGCGCTTCGAGCTCATCGGCTGCGAGATGAACGGTAAATTCCTGCCCTGAGCCGTGGGGAGGGGGCTCTGCCTGGGCTCCGGGTGCTGGGCTGGGGCTGGCCCCTCCCCATGGACCACGGGGCTGGCTGGGGGGTGTCGGTCTGGACCCACTGCTGACGTCTCGCCTCTCCAGGCTGACCCCGTGGTCGCTGTAGGGGATGTAGGACAGGGCGTCCCCCCTCGTAGCCGTCCTCATCCCTACTTGGCCAGCCAGCGCTTGTTTTTCTCCTGCTGTCTCGTGATGCCTGGAAATCCCCACGGGAGCTTTTTGGGAGCGCGGGCTGTTAATCCCATCAGCTCAGCCGGGCAGAGCTGCGTTCTCACGCTGCTAACACCTTCCCAAGCTGTCCCAGCTCATGGCTGTTTTTTTTTTTTTTTATTGTTCCCCATCCAATCCCTGACCCGGCTGCTTTTCCTGACGGAGAGCTTGAAAAGCTCCCGAAGATCAAAGTCCTGTGGGAAACGTGACTGATGATTAGCCGGAGCCCTCGGCTTTCCCTTCTCCTCCCCGCATTCCTGCCCTGCTGCACGTCCTCGGCACTGCCTGGCACAGCCCCGAGCGGGGCGAGCGTGTCGGGCTGGGGCTGGGGCCGCATCCTGCCCCTACCCAGCTGTGGTGCCAGCTGTGAACTCAGCGCTGAGCCGTCCTCGTGCCGGGCTGTGCTGCGGGGCTGTCCACACATCCCTGCAGCAGGAGGCACTGTGAGGCAGGGAATGGCTCGGCACCGAAAATACCGTCCTGGCTGCGGCCGGGAGCGTGGGCGAGCTGCAAGCCCTGCACCTCCCCGGTGCCGTCCCGTGTCCCCGGTGCCGTCCCGTGTCCCTGGTGCCATCCCGTGTCCCCGGTGCCATCCCATGCCCAGCTCTGCTCTCCATGTCTCCGGGATGTGCCCGCCGGCCCCGGGGGGCTCTGCCGGCTGCGGTGGGGATGCTGGTGGTGCTTTGGACTCTTTCCCTCTCACCGCCTGCATAAACCGTTGTGTTACAGTGTATTTCAACACGGCAGGTTGCTCGGAGCCTCTGGGCATGAAATCCCACCAGATCTCTGACCAGCAGATCACAGCCTCCAGCGTCTTCAAGACGTGGGGGATCGACGCCTTCACCTGGCACCCCCACTACGCCCGCCTGGACAAGACGGGCAAGACCAACGCTTGGACGGCGCTGCACAACGGGCAGGTCGAGTGGCTGCAGGTGGGTCTGCCTGCCCCAGGCTCTGCCCCGGGGCTGGGGAGGGGCCAAAATAACCCCCCCAGGGCCCTGACCCCCCTGCGGACCCTGGCTCCCCAGCCCCAGCTCCTCCTCCCTTCCGTTGCGCAGGACAGCTCAGGTCTGCGTTTCCATTCCCAGCCTGGAATGGGAACAAATAGTTTTGAAATTTCCTTCTCGGTTTCCTCTCCTCCGCTGTTTTTATACTCCTCACATGATTCCGTGACATAATAGGACAGAGCAGTTTAGATATTTGTCCCATTTTTGCTTTTATTTGGGAAATGATTAAAAGCAGCTGCTCCTCGGCCCTAAATCAAGCAGCTGGTGGGGATGCCTCCTGATGGGGTCGCGGTGACACGCAGCCTTGGGCTGCCACGCTGACGGCTGGGCGTTTGTGTACGTGCAGATTTACATCTACACTCGTATATATAAATACACAGGTACATATGGCTGGTACTGGCCTGAAGGAACACAAAATAGGAGCTCAATTCAGGAGGCTGTCAGCTCGTTTGCTGCGTTGCCCCACGCTGTGCCAACCAGGAACCATCTCGCTCAGCCCAAATGTCAGACCGCAGCGAGCTGCGTTTCCCCAGCCAGAATCTCCTTCTGCTGGAAATTCATCTCCACTGGGGCTTCTTTATTTTATTTTATTTTATTTTTTTTGCCTGGAGAGCTTTGCCATCCTTCCCACCCCGACCTTTTCAGCAAAGGGTGCGCAGGGGGCTCAGCTATGTCACCACAGCGTTTTCTGAGCTGCTCTGCCACTGGGGAAGGGGTTGAGTGGTGCTCTCTGTGCTCTGGACCCCCGGGATGTGTGGGATGCCCTGGGTGGGAGCTCTGCTGCCCCGGCAGGGCTGTGCCAACCCCACTGAGGTGCCCAACCCAACCCAACCCAACCTCTCTGTGCCAGATCGACCTTGGGGACCCCAAGAAGGTGACGGGCATCATCACGCAAGGCGCCCGCGATTTCGGCCACATCCAGTACGTGGCAGCCTACAAAGTGGCCTACAGTGACAACGGCACCTCCTGGACCCTGTACCGGGACAGCCAGACCAACAGCACCAAGGTGAGGGGCGGCGAGCTCCGGGGGGCTCGGGGACACCTCGGGGTGGGCCGGGGTGGCACGGGGGAGATCCGGGCTGGTAACGGGGTGCTCACCTCCACCTTTTCCCCCTCCCAGATCTTCCACGGCAACAGCGACAACTACTCGCACAAGAAGAATGTCTTCGACGTGCCCTTCTACGCCCGCTTCGTGCGCGTCCTGCCCGTGGCCTGGCACAACCGCATCACGCTGCGCCTCGAGCTGCTGGGCTGCGACGAGTAGGGGCCGGGGCAGAGCAACCAGAGGGGGCTGCCCTGCCCTGCCCGCCCCTGCGCACCTCCCGCTCCAAACCTCAAGCCTCCCTCTCCCCCTCCTTCCCCCAAATTCGGAGGCGCTGCCTTTCTGCCCCGGCTGGATGGGGCTGGGGCTGCGGCACTGCACTTTACGGGGCTGTCGCGGGTGGGATGTGGGGATGGGCCCTGCTCTTTTGCCCCGTGAGCTGGGAACGAGGGCCCCTTCTGAGACCAGGGCTTGGCTGTAGGACCCCCGCCAACCCTGGAGCCAACTTCTCTGCCCCTTTTTGCTTCTGCTTCCAGCAGCGAGGCTCCAGCCAGCAGCAGCGCCGTGCCAGAGCTCAGGGCTTGGTTGTTTTTGGAGGGACCCAAACCAGCCCCCGCCACCCCTCCTGCTCCCTGCACAGCTGCACGCAGGGGCTGCAACCCCTCAGCTGGGTCCCCTGTCCCTTTTGCAAGGCCCCGAGTCCCCTTGCGGGTGGTGTCAGTGCCGCATAGTGCGAGGGGAGTGATGAGAGGGGGGAGAGGCTGCTCCTATCACAAAGTGCCGCGTCTCCTTTGCTGGCAGCTCTGCCCCCAGGTCTGGCTTTTTGGCAGCCGAGAGCCCTCCCTGGCCCCCAGTGAGGCTGTTTTTTTTCCCCAAGGGAGCAAACCCAGGGGTGTGCGGGTGGTGGGGGCACCCTGCCCCCCTAAAGGGGGAAAGTCTTGGGAATTTTCTCTCCCCTTTGATCGCGGTCCCAGGGTGCCAGCTCCAGCCTCCTCCAAACCTTCAGCAGTGCCACCGTCCCCTCTTACTGGGGGGGCTGCAGGTCCCTCGCCCCCAGAGCCAGGCGGTGGCTGCCCTCTGCAGTGGGTCGAGGAGCTGGGCTGTGGCCAGGGGGTGCCAGGAGGAGCAGCAGCAGGCGCTGGCTGAACAACCCAAGTGCAGCGGGCAGGCAGCCCCATCCCTGACCCTTTTTGTAACCTGATTTTTCCCTTCGTGTGCTGGCGGGGAGCCTCTCGATGCCGGAGCAGCCGGGAATGGCAGTAGGAGAGAGGCAAGGGCTGGCACTGCCAGGCAGGAGCGTGGCTGGGGGCTGGGGGGCACCTTGGGACCGTGTCCCCGTGGGCAGCACCGGTGGCGACGCCGTCCCCGTGTGCTGGGAGGGGAAGCGGCCACGGGGCCGGGCTGGTGTGGAAAGCACCGAGGGGACCTGGCCGGTCTGGGGGTGGCCCTGCTGGGGTGTCACTGACAGTATTAAAACCAGCTGAAACTTCAGGCCGTGTGCTCGCTGCTCTGCCATACGGCTGCAGGAAGGCGGAGGGGCCCCGGGGTGCCCGGGCTGCGCGCATCCTTCCCACGGCCCCCACCCCTCCCGGCTGCTGCAGCCCGGTGCTCGCAGCTGGCCCAGCGTAACGGGACGGGATGGGATGGGACACGGGGAGGGGAAGCGGCTCTCAGCACCCCACACCCTGCCCGTCCTCCTTTGGCTCTGCTCCTGGAGCAAATCCCCCAAGGTGGAGCGAGAGCTTTGGCCGGGGCTGCGGCCGGCCGAGCTCCTGGGGAGTGCGGGGTGGAGGCTGCTGGATGGGGACCCTGGGCCCACCGGGGGAGGCAGCGGGGTGTTGGGGTGGAGCAGCTGTGCTCCCTTCTAGGGGTTTCTGCCCCGCTGGGAAGGGACCCCGAGGCTGGCACAAATTGCCCTGGTGCCACCCGTGTCCCCGCAGCTCCTGAGCTCGCCGCAGCCCTGGCTGCTCGGTGACAAACCAGAGCTAGGGGGGGACACGCTGAGCTCTGCTCCCATCCAGCCGTGCCCCCCTTATCGCCGGGAAGCTGCGGCAGAGATAAGGGCAGCCTGCTCCCAGGCAGGCCCAGACAGCCAGGGGAGGCTGTGCAGGGAGGACGAAGCGAGCTGAAGCCACCCCTCGGAGCAGGGGACACGTCCCCCACACCCCGTCACCGCTGTCCCCTGCCACCCCCACCCCGCTGTGGGATGCTGAGCCCCTTCCCAGCCCCGCGCCGCTTCCTTCCTCCCGCAGAGCACCGGGCTGCCTTTGAAGAGGGCGAGGAGGGCTGGGGCACCCCGCTCACCACGCAAAACCTCCTGCGGCTTGTCCCCATCCCTCGGATGCTGTTCCCGGAGGCAGGAAGGCCGGCACGCTGCAGCCGCGGCACCCCGCTGCCTGCTGACCCCGCTGCCGGTGCTGCCAGCTGCCTGGTGGGCAGGAAGCAGCCGCAGGGGAGAGCATCCTCTGCCCTCCTCTCCTCCCTGCCCGGAAAGCCCAGCGCCGATCGCAGCCTCCTCCGTCCTGCTGTGGGTTTTCCTCCCCGCTTGGAGCCTTCAGCACCAGGTCCCTGCCGGGGCTGCCAGCAGGAGCTGAGATGGGTCCCGTGCAGGCGGCGTTTCGGGGGGAAATCCCCAAACTGTCAGCCCCTGGCGTTGAGGTGGGGGAGCTGGGGATGACATTTTTATGGCTCCCGTTCAACCCGTGGGGCTCGGCCAGCCCCAAGCACGTGCCCGTCCCACATGCTGCAGGGTCGGCTCTGCCCTGACCCCACACAGCGCTGCTCACCCCACAGCCCACGGCCACCCTCAGGGAGCTCAACCCAAAGCCCCAGCAGAAAGCAGGGCTGGGAGCATCCCCTACACACCGAAAATAGGGTGAGAGGAGGGCAGGAGCGGAGGGGATTCACCAAACGATTCTCCTGGGGCCGTGCGGAGGGACGGCTCGTTGTGGGGCATTTTGGGCACCCTGCAGCTTTCTCCTCCTCTCCCAAACAATGGGGCGGCCGCGCCAAGGAGCAGCGTGCCCCAGCGGGGAGGGGACCGTCCCCGATCAGATCAGATCAGATCAGACACGGGCTGGGCTGTGGGGGGGGGGCACAGCCCGGAGCCGCCGTGCCGGGAGATGTAATCGCCCCCATTGTGGGCTGCGGGGCAGCGCGCTCCGGCCGGCAGGGCGGGTGGCACGCCGGGCGTCACGCACCCACGGCTGTCCCTCGCCAAAAGTGAGCTGGCAGTGCCGTGGGTTGGGGCCCCGTGGCAGTGCTGGGGGCAGGATGTGTATGATCACAGCCAGCTTGGGGCTTGGCGTCCCCAAAATACCCGCGATGGCCTCTGCGTCCAGCCAGAGCTGCTCGGTGGGGGCCCCCCAAACGCAGCCTGTCCCGTTTTTTGGGGGTTGGATTTAATCTCTTATTTCTTTGTGATTAGAGAGGCAGAGCCGTGAGACCCCGTGTCCCCTGGCAGTCCCAGCCACGCTTCCCAAGGGGGTCGGGGCTGGTGGCAGATAACGCCGCGTCCCGGCCGCCGCCGCTCCCTATCAGCGCGCCGTCGGTGCCAGACGGGCTCGGGCCCCGGGGCCGCCAGGATGGGGTTTCCCATTTATTTTCGCACGCCTTGTTTTCTTTCCGGTTTGACGCCGTCCTGAGCGGCGGCAGGAGCAGGGCCCGGGCCCCCGAGCCTCATTTCCTCGCCGTAAAACAACAAAGCGCAGCGCCGGGCCGGGCCGGCGGGGCAGCGGGTCAGGCCACACGCTGCTGCTGCTGTGCTCCCAGGGATGGCAGCCCCGGAGCTGGAAGGAGCTGGGGTTGTGTGCCGTGGCTGGAGATGCCCCAGCAGATGGGTTGCCCAAAAGTTTTGGCCCCGTTTCTGTGCCCCGGTGCAGAGCCCTCCCTGAGCCGCGCTCTCCCAGCTCTGCTTTGCCCACCCGGCCCCAGGCTGAGCCCTGATGGGGTCAAGCCTCGTGGCTCGGTGCCTCCTCTTGACCCCAAAGCACAGACACCCCCAGAGCTGCTCGTTGCTTGCGTGATGTGCTCGTGGTGCTCCGAAAATGTACTCGTGGTGCTCGTGGAGCTCCCACAATGTGCTCGCTTGGCACCGCCGCTGCCCATGCTCGGTCCCCATGGACAACTCCTGTCCCCAGCGGGACAACTCCTCTCCACGCACCCATCTTGGAGCAGGACTTTGAGGGGCTCACCCCCTCATCTCAGCATCCCCAATGGGGTACCCCATTCCCCTTGGCTCCCCCTGACAAGCCGGGGCGACGCCGTCCCGTTCCCAGCCGGGTGCGTGGCGAGGGCACAGCCCGGGGATGGGCGCACGGCTCCGGCTGGGGCTGGAGGGCGGGCGGGGGGCTCGGGGCACCCACCCCTGCTCCGGGCCGCGAGCAGGGGGTTGGGAGAGGCGTGTGTTTCCCTTTAAGAGGCAGGCCCTGGAGCTGCTTCCTCTCAGCCTTTGCAAGAGCCCCAAACACACCGCACCGCCCGCAGCCTGCCCGCTGCCTGCCGCTGCTGCCCGGCGTGAGTAGGGCTCGGTCCCGGGGACGGGCGCGGGGTGGGTTGGCACCCAGGGGTGCGGCACCCAGCGGGGACGGAGGGCTGGGAGGGCTGGGCATCGCTGTGGGATCACTGGGCATCGCTATGGGATCACTGGGCATCACTGTGGGACCACTGGGCATCGGTACGGGACCGCCGGGCATCACCACGGAGGGTGCCGGGCATCACCGGGGTGGAGGACGCCAGCTCTCCGCCACGTCCCCATTGCCACCATCGCCTTGTGGGTGGCGAGGAGCTTTGGGACGCAGCGGGGTGAGAGCTGGAGTCCCTATCCCGAGGTGTGAGGCTGCCGGTGCCTCGAGCCCGTGCCACCGCCCCGCCGGCACACGGCGCCGTGCGCAGGGCCGCGGTGCCTCGAGCAGTGCCCCGGCACCCAGCTCGCACCCACCTCACCGCCAGCACCCGCATCCAGCCCGCTGCCTCCGTCCTGAGGTCACCAAGCACCCAGGGATGGAGTTTTGGGGTTGGCTGATCATGGGCTGCACCCACAGAGCGGTGGCACCCGGAGAGGAGGAGAGCTTGGGGTCGGGCACCCCGCGCTGGGAGCAGGGGGCTGCGGGTCCCAGCCCCGGCTGCCTGCTGGATGTCCCCGCTGTCCCCAGCCCGGTCCCCGCGGTGCCAGCCGGCACCCCCTGCCTTCAATTTGGGGCACCCTTGTGCTCCTAAACCTTATCCGGACTGGGACACGGGTGGCGCATCCCTGCCCGCTTTGCAGGGGGGCTGCGCAGGCTGGCCGGGTGCCGTGCCCCCCCTGCCGGCTCTGGGGCAGGGCTGCAGGCCGGCAGGTAGCGATGTGCCCGTCCTGGGGGGGGGGGACACCGCGCTGGGCACCCTTGGGTGCCCGTGGGGTCAGGGCTGGGGGCGCAGCCCCCACAAATGGGTCCGCGGTGCCGTGGGGCAGCCGGGCTCGTCCTATGGGGCGTGGTGTGCGCTCAGCTCGTTGTATGGGGACAGCCTCTGCTGTGGCTGGGCTGGGGGGGTGGCACCCGGTTTTTTGGGGGCAGCTGGGGGTCTGTGGTCAGGCTGGGGGCTGCCCCCACTGCCCCGGCCCCGCACAGAGCCGGGCGGCCCCGAGCTCTCCTCCCCTGCCCTGCTGCACGCCCCGCTGCCTCTGCACGCTGAGCTCGGCACCGTGCTCCCCGCACGCCCCGGGGGAGTGTTCCCAGTGCTCCCAGTTTGGGGGACGCCCTGGGGGTCCTGCCCCAGCCCTTTCCCTCTCTGCTCAGGGTCCAGCCCCGCTCCCGGCCATGCTGCTGCTCCCGCTGCTCCTCGAGGCCACCCTGCTGCAGCTGGCCGGCGGCTCCCACCACCCCTTCTACAATGGCTTCTACTACAACCACGTCATGAACGACAAGGGCAACGGGCACGAGAAAGGTACAGCGGGGTCGGACTGCCCCCAAAGCCTCTAGGATGGGGTCGGGACCCACAGCTGGAGGGGTGCGCGGGGCTGGAGGAGCACTGGGGGTGCTCGGGGACGCTCAGAGGTGGCTGGGGGGAGAGGGGGTGACATTTTCCCTCCCCGTCTCCAGTGGATTACTTCAACGGGGCAAGGCTGGTGGTGGAGACCCCCCGAGACCCCGTTTACAGCCTGAGTGGTGCCAATGCCACCCTGCCCTGCCGCTACCGCTTCGAGCCCCAGCAGGAGGCCAAGCGCAAGATCCGCATCAAGTGGTCCAAGCTGCGGGACGACTACACCAAGGAGCAGGACGTGCTGGTGGCCATCGGCAAGACCTACATGGCCTTCGGGGACTTCCGAGGCCGTGCCCACCTCCAGCAGGGCGGCCGGCACGAGGCCTCGCTGCTCGTCAGCGACGTGCGCCTGCAGGACGACGGCAAGTACCGCTGCGAGGTCATCGACGGGCTGGAGGACGAGAGCGACGTGGTGGACCTCCGGCTGCAAGGTGGGGACCCCTGCGGGGCAGCGGGGTGTTTGTGGGGGCAGAGCCCAGCCGGCCCCGTTGGGCAGAAAGGGGCTGGGGTGTGCGGGGTGATCCTCGGGGCTCAGAGCTCTCCGGGTGGAGGTTTGGGGGTTCCCGTTGGCCAGCTGTCCCTGTGCTGGTGCCATGTCCCCTTGGGAGCCCTGTCCGTGTGTCCCTGGGTCCGTGTGTCCCTGCAGCCCTATTATTGTCTGAGCATCCCCAGGAGGGAGATGTGCGTGTCCCCAGGACGCAGCCACCAGCTGTCCCAGTGCCACCAGATGTCGCTGGCATCTCGCTGCTGGTGGCCGCGTGCCCAGCGCAGCCTCTCCTCAGCCTGGGGCTGCTGCACCCTGGGGCTGTGCACCCTGGGGTGCTCCCTGCCCCGCAGTGTGGGTTTGGGATGGATCTGGGGACCCGTGCGGGCTCCGGACGGTGTCCTCTGAGCACCCCGTCCGCCCCCCAGGCGTGGTGTTCCCCTACCAGCCTCCCCGCGGGCAGTACCGCCTCAACTTCCACGAGGCCGAGCGAGCGTGCCGGGAGCAGGGCGCCCTCATCGCCACCTTCAGCCAGCTCTTCCAGGCCTGGAGCGAGGGTTTGGACTGGTGCAACGCGGGCTGGCTGGCCGACGGCACCGTGCACTACCCCATCCGCCTGCCCCGCAAACCCTGCGGGGGGCTGCACCTCGCCCCGGGCATCCGCAGCTACGGCCCCCGCCACCGGCACCTGCACCGCTTCGACGTCTTCTGCTTCTCCTCCGCGCTCAGAGGTGGGTGCTGGGCACGGGGCAGGGGGCACGGCCCCGCTGGTGGCATCTGGAGCCCCGCTGGTGGCGTCCCACATCCTCCCTGCCCCTTGGGGTGTGGGGCTCGCAGCCCAGCGGGGATGCTCCGGGCGATGCTCGGCACCGGGGGGGCTCCCCCCCTGATTTCGTCCATCCCTCCTAGGAGAGATTTTCTACCTGGAGCCCCCGGCCGGGCTGACGCTGGAGGAAGCCAAGCAGGCGTGCCAGGACGCGGGAGCTGAGATCGCCAGGGTGGGACACCTCTACTCCGCCTGGAAGTTTTTGGGGCTGGATCGCTGCGACGCCGGCTGGCTGGCGGACGGCAGCGTGCGCTACCCCATCGCCAAGCCCCGAGCCAACTGCGGCCCCCCCGAGCCCGGCGTCCGCAGCTTCGGATTCCCCAGCAAGGGCAGGTTTGGGGTTTTCTGCTACAAGGAGAGATAAGGAGCCGGGATTCTCCTTCTCGGCCTGAGGATGCTCCCAGCCCGACGGTGCCCGGCACCGGGTGTTTCCCAAGGGCTGTTCTGGGGGTGATTGTGGGGGGAGGCGGGGCGGGGGGAGGCTTATTTTGTTTGAATTTTTTTTTTTTTTTAATTTTAATTTTTTCCTTCCTTTACATTTTACACTTTCTCAACACAGCCGGGCTCCTGGCTCCACGCACAGCGTGGGGCTGCTGCTTGGGGCCGGGGCAGCCCCTTGCCCACGCCGGCCACCCTGCCGGCCCCGGGCTGTTTCTGCCCCCGTGTCCCCTGCCACGTTTCTGTCCCCTTGTCCCCTGCCACCCCGGCTGCAGGGGACCCGAGGCACAGAGCGGGTGCCTCTGCTGCATCCCTGTCCTCGTCCCCGTCCCGCTGCGGGGTGCTGCTGTGCCCGTCCCCGTGGGGGCCCCAGTGCCTTACCTCGGTGCGCCCTGCGCCCGGACGCCGTGTGAACTCTGGTGCCTTCTTCTTCGAGCGTTTTGTTACGAAAAGATGTATTTTCCTGGAGCTCTTCTAATAAACGAGGGAGAAAGCCCCGGAGTGGTGTGGCTGTGTCCCTGCCTCTGTCCTAGCCTGGAGGGAGGATGTGGGGGTCCCCGGCAGGACCCCCGGGGTGCTCCTGGGGCTGTGCATGCCTCTCCCTCCTCACCATCACCTCCTGGGGGGCATCCCCTCCTAATGAGTGTTAATTAACCCCCAGGAGCTGGGCCTGGAGGGCAGAGGGTGAGCATCTGCTGGCAGTGGGATTTCTCGGTGTTGGGTTTTAGCTGTGGGGTGTGGATGGGGTTGGCCCCTCCTGGGCAGCTCCTCCTGCCCCAGCCCCTTCCAAGACAAATTTGGGGAGCGGTGTCCTACATTTTGGGGTCCTCCTACACTTCTCCCTTGTCCCCACAAGTGCACCCTCTTGCAACCAGTCTGGACTCCCTCCCTCCCCACGGGAAACCCTCCACCAGCCCTCCCGCCACCCTCTTTCCCCCCCCAGAAAAAAAACACCACACAGCCCTTTCGGATTTGGCTCTCTTTATTATTTATCATTCTTTCAAAATAGGATATGTTCAAAAATATAAATAGGTGCAGGGAACGCTGGTGCCCCGCACGGTCCCCTGGAAAGAGCACGGCGTCCCGGGGTGGGCGCTGCGCCCTGGGGTGGCGGCGGGGAAGCAGAGCGGGGCCGGGACCCCCGGGTCTCAGCATCCCCCCCCGGCTCCCCCTCACCGCAGCCCCCGGCCCCCCCGGTACATTCACTGCCCATCTCCCCACCCGCCCCGACGCGCCGCAGCAGTAGGAGGATTCTGGAAAAAAAAAAAAAACAACAAACCAAAAAAAAAAAAAAAGAACAAAATTAAAAATAAAATTAACCCCAAAAGGTGCTGTCCACCCCGGAGATTAAATAACAGGAATAATTACATTGTTCGTGGATAAAATCAGGAAAAAAATAATCATCTTTATTATTTAACTTAACCCCCTGCCCTCTGCAAACCCACCCCCCTCCCTGTCCCCGAAGGCACGAAGATAATTGGAACCGGACGGTTAGTAAAAAGGCTGACTTCTAATTCGCTTTGCTTTGGTGCTTGGAAAAACATTAATTATTTTTTTTTTTTTCTTTTATATATATACACAAAGGTGGGTTTGTCTTTAATATAATTTTTTTTTGTTTTCCTTATATGACAAAAAGCAACAAGAAGAAGAAGAAATCGACTCTGTTAATATAACTGTTCTGTAAAAATCTCTTTCTCTCTCTGTTTGCCCCTCGGTGTCTCTCGCCCCGCTCTAATGGGTGGGTCTGTGCACGGCGCTGCCGCTGGGTCTCGACCGGCTCCGGGGGCTCCTCTTGTATAGCCTGCGCTGGTAGCTGGAGGCTGTGGGGGGAGAAAAGACACCTTGTTGGTGGCACAGACACTGCGTGTGCCCTGCAGAGTGAAATCCTTGGGGAAAGAAGGGTGAGCAGGGTGTCCTGGAGGCAGCCTCACACCGCCAACACACTGCAGGAGGGTTTGAAAAAGGGGAGCAGCCTGAGCCCCCTGCCCTGGTGCATCGAGCCAGGGCTGCCCCGCTGCCTCCTGCCCCCGCTCCCCTTCTCCTCCCTGCCTGGAGTTTTGTCCCCTCCGCCCCGGGCCTGCAGCCGGAGCAGCAGCTGGGCTGACACTTGACGGATGTGATTTGGCTGAGGGCGATGACATTGTTGGGAAGCTGCGAGCAGGGATGGGAGCGGGGTGTAGGCAGCTTGGGGATGGGCTGGGACGCCTCGTGGAGAGGGCTGGAGGGCCGAGAGGAGAGGGGTGAGGAGCCCAGCCCCGTCCCTCGGGGCAGCTCTGCCGCTGGGCTCCTGGCCCCTCGGCAGCGTGCCGGGATGGGGGGACCCCGGGCACCGCGCCCCGCTCCTGTCCTCTGCTGATGCCTGAGCTCAGCACTGCAGGAGCCTTCCTTTTTCTTCCCTTTCTTCAAGTAGCTCTTATTAAGCTCCTTTTTTCCCCTTCCTACAGCCCCATCTTGGGAAAACTTCCAGCAGAACAAGGGACCAGGGCATCCCTTTGGCTCAGAGCTACCCTGACCCCATGGCGGTGCCACCCCGGCATCAGCCCCAACCCTCCCCATCCCCAAAGGGTGGCTGCGGGGGGGGGGAAAGATTCGGTCAAAGGCATCCCACGGGACGGGGCCGTGGGGATTGGGGTGGCCGGGACGTACGGTTTATGCAGGATATCCGCGGCTCCTCCCACTGCCCGTTGGGCTGGCAGCGGATGGTGGGCACGTGGCGCTGGATGTAGCCCTGGTCGCACTGGTACCGCACCAGGGAGTTGATTTCGTAGCGGTCCTTCCTCCGGCCAAAGGTCCTGGCGTTCTCCACCACGGGGGGATCCCCGCAGGCAACTGTGGGAGACGGGCAAAGACAGGGAGAGATGGAGGGATCCGAAAGGTTTCTGGCTCATCGCCTGAGCCCCGGGGCCGGAGAAGCAGCTGACAGCGGGGGGATCGTTTGTTTTGGGGAGAAGCAGAGGGAGGTGATTCAAAAAAGGGGAATGTTGCTAAAAAGTTCATAAAAACTTCACTGGAGAGGCTGGCTCACAGTGAGAGCTTCCCTGGCAGGGCATGGGGCTGGCATGCAGGAGCGATGCTGCCATCGGGGTACAGCCCTGCCTGGGGACATGAGGCCCTGGCTCCTGCTGGCTTGACCAAGGTCAAATCCTAACACCAGTTCCTTCCACCTTTTTGAACACCCCTTGCAGTGACAAACCCATGTTACGTTCCTCTTTGCATTGATTTTCATGTGCAGAAATGAAGCCTCCTGCGAGGAAAACCCCATTGGAGCTGACCCACAGGTTCCCATTCACGTGCTCTGGGTGCTCCCAGTTCTGCCCTCGTGCCCTGGCCCCACAGCTGCTGCCCGAGCCCCCCTCCTTGCTGGTGCAGGAGCTCACCTGTCCCTTTCTTGCACGTGAAGGGCAGGTGGTAGTTGCAGGGGACGTCGTTCCATTCGCCTTGCTCGTGCCAGATCATCACAACGCAGTCCTCACCCGCGGAGAAGAAGTTATCGGGTTGGTTGGGCCGCCAGTTCTCAAATTGCTGGGGGGAGAGGAAAGCCTTTCACCTGGGGCCAAGCCCTCCCTTTCCTCCCACTCCCTCTCCTCCCCTCCTTTGTGTCTCCTGCCTGTTATCCGGAGAAACCACGGGCTGCCCAATTATTTCTACCACCATGGGGCCCAGCCTGTGGCTCTGTCTCACGAGAGGCTTGGAACCAGCAGGGGAACCCCACTGCCGTGCCCCCTGGGTCTCCCCAGGGACTCACCAGCGAGTGTCCGTCAGACCAGCGGAAATCGTTCTCCACAGCTCTGTCGCTGAGCCCGATCCACTGGTAGTCCTGTGCGTGACCTGCAAAAACCAGACGGGGAGAGAAGAGTGGGTGGTGGCTCCCCACGTCTCGCTGCAGGTCCCCCACGTGCCCCCCAGCACTCACTGTTCACAAATTCCTGCTCCTCCGGGGTGATGATGCTGCTCAGGTGGGCTTGGTGTTCTCGGCACCTGGTCTCCGCGTCCATCCACGTCTCCCTCTCCTCGAAGTGCCGGTAGCAGTGGCCCTGGAACTTGGTCCAGCCGTCCTCGCAGTTCTGCAGGTCTGCAACACACAAGGGCGTGATGACAAGGAGTTGGAGCGTGAGCCTGGAGGCCTCCCAGCTCACCTGCTGGCAGCTCACGCAGCCACGGCACAGGACAACACGCGGTCACCGCCGCTAAAAAGCAAACTCTGACCGTGGTTTCTGTGCCACATCCCAGGGAAAAAGACAGAAAATATCCAAGAAAAATGCAGAAGAGAAGGGAGCCTGTGTTGAAGGCCCTGTATTTGACCTAAGGTGGTAAGTGCTACTGGAAAACTTGAGTAAGACACTTATTTCTGAGCACTTCCATCCTCATTGGTGCCTGGGCTTCTTGAGGAGCTGGCCCAAGCCACAACCCCCTTTTCTCACTTGTGCTGACCTGCAGAGTTTTCTTGCTTTGGAAAGTATCTCCAAAACCCAAATCCTGGAACCCAGAATCGACATTTTGCATGTTGAAAAGGAAAGGGGGGAGGAAAGCCCGGGTTCAGGTGGTCACATCGCTTGCTGTGGTTCTGAGGAAAAGGAAGCCTACCCAGATGGAGAAAGGAGAGGGGGCAGGAACTTACCATGGCAGAGAAAGAAAATGAAATCTCAAGGGAAAGTCTTGGAAGCTGTGAGAAAAGGACAGAAAATGTCTCAGCTTTTTAGAGTGTCTTTTACCACCCGAGAAACTCTGAAGAGTTGAACCTATTAATTATAAAATATAACCACGGATGGGGAGAACAGAGGCGAATGGAGAAGCCACCACAAAAGTAGCTTTCAGTAGCTCCCATCCAACACAACAGCACACTTCTTCTCCATGTGCCTGAAGGAACTGGAGGCAGACACAAAAATGGTGCTGTGGTGGCACATGAAATTGAGTTTTGGGCAGGAGCAGACACTGGCTGGAGGTGGTGTACCTCTAGGGCCTTGAACGAGCTCTGCCACATCGTTTTTTTTTCAGTATGTGCATTCGCAGGGATGAGCTTTCCCTCTGCAGTCCATGAGGAGGGAGCAGAGAGAGCCTTGCTACACCCTGGATGGAGAGAGGTCCGGTAGAGGTGAGAGCAGAAATCGAGGGCACGCCAGGAGGGGTTTGATGTCAGCCTTGCAGGCGCATGGCCTCCCACCCTTTCTCAGCCACCTCCTGCTCTGGGAGCAGTGAGATTTCAGCAGTGCTCGTGCCTCTCTCCCTTCCCTGTAAGGTTTTCTGTGCTCAGTTTCTTTCTTCTGCTGTTACACTCCGTAGGTCAAAGCACGGTCACCTTCAATCACACAAACTCCTGCTAGCCCACCCTTCTGGTCTTCTTCCGACTGGGGACTGCAGGTGCTTCATAGGCATTGGGAGGGTTTAAAATGTTTTCTGTCCTCCTTAGCAGATCAGGGGGATTATCTGGAAGTAGCTGAAGCTCTAAGGATCCTTGGTCTCTGCAGGCAGACCGCTCGCACAAGGTGAGCAGACATTGCTCTGTCTTTGGAGATTTAAATATATTTTTTTCCAGCTGCTTGAATGCCACCCCTTGTCATCAGAGCCTGGGGACGGGACAGCACATGGCACAGAGCCTCAGCAGGACATTGCCTGGGAGAAGGGCCGCTCTGTCCTACACAGCTGTTACTTAGGGGAAAACATGACAGCAACCGTCTTGGAGGAGAACAACAAAAAGCTTTGTCCCTGGGAGGGACACTCGTGGTGACAGGAAGGACGGGCCACGCACAGATGGCAGAGATCACCTGCAGTGTCCCGGTGCTCTTGGAGCCCAACAGATGTCAGAGAAAGGAAGACTTGCCTGACGGGAATGATCAAGATTTGCATTCACCACTGAATTCGGGGCATTGATTTCCTCCTGCATCTCCCACGCTATGGGCCCCAGGCATCGCGAGCCCATAAATCACAGAAAGGAGGAAATTAAGGCTGGCTTGGGCCAAACAAGTTTATAAGCGGCTGCAGGGTAGGCATCTTCTGGCGGAACAAAAGGCAGCAGGGATGAGTAAATCAGGAGCTGATGAGGTTTCATTAGCAAGGGGACATAAAGACAGCATCTTTCTTGCCCAGACGGTCCAAAAATCCTAAGCCTTCTTCTTATGGTCTGCTCCATATGCTCAGATTGAAAGCAGAAAGAGAGATGCAGACAGGTGAGGAAAAAATCCAGCGTGTGTTATCATTCCTTGTGTCAAGGTGAGTACGAAATTGCAAACTTATTGCTCTTGTTTGAGCAAGGCAGGGGAGCTTCCCCTCAGTTAAGCTGACAAAAGTTTGGGCTTCCATCAGCTTTAAGGAAAAAAAAATATATTTTTTTTCTTTTCTTGTAGAAACAAAAAGAAGTATTAGTGCAGGTCAAAGTGCGCCTCATCTCGATGTGGAAGTAGGTCGCTTCATGTTTTCTCACAGATACACACTCCCCGCTGGTTTTGCCATGGGAAGCCGCGGTGCAGAGATGACAAAAATGTCGTGCTGTGTCAGATCGGCCGAGGGTCCTGGCGTGAAGGAGGCTTCTCTCAGCTGCATCCTCACGGACTGAAACGCAATCATTTCACACGGCCTGCTTGAAGCATCCTTCCATGAAATTCCAGTCTAGCAGAGACAGCTTGCCCGGGGTGAAGATGTGCTCAGATGCTTCCCTGCTGTGTCAGATGAACAGGACCTTGACCCAACGAGACAGTGACTTCTGTACGGAGCTCCACCAGAGAAACTGAGCGAGAGAAAGCTGAAGAAGACGCCAGAAGTTCCTGCTTGGGGATCTTAGAGAACGCACTGCCGTGATGAGCAAACTAACCAGAATATGTAAGCAAAAGGCTCGAAACCTTCCCCTGCTGTCCTCCAAGCTGCTGTTAGGGGTTAGCTAACGGAGATGAGGGCTGACGGGAGCACCTGGGATCAGCTCTTTGGGGTAGGGTGGGAAGGAGGTGGTGGAGCTGTTAGTAAGATTAGCTGAAGCCAGGTAGGCCGTACCGATCTCACACAGGTCCCCTCCGTAGCTGGGAAGGCATAAGCATTTGAAAGAGTCGATGCCATCAACGCAGGTGGCTCCGTTCAGACAGGGGCTTGAGTGGCACTCATCGGTGTCTGCAAGAAATGAAGGGCTTCCATTAGGGCTCTGGGCAGGGAACCCCACCAAGAGGAGAACTCGTTTCCTTGCTTGTTTAGGGAGGACCAGGTGCTCTGGGGGAACCTGGGAGGTGTCAGGTTCGTGTTTGGAAGCATACTGCCACTGCTGCTGCTGGAGGGACGAAGGCAAGAGGCCCGACCACCCTACGAGGAGGACGTTGGTTTGGTGTCACTTGGTGGCTGAACACCGCTCTGGAGACATCAAGACAGCCTCAGCAAGATGTATATCCGACAGCTCTCAGCCTCTTTGATAGCTGTGGTGACTTCTCATTGTCTACCATCTCTGCCTGAGGGATGGAACATGCAAACATGTGGCCATCTCCACCAGTTGTGTGTATATCAGGAAGAATGTGGGCTTCCCAAAAGTGGGAAAAACATCCCAAAATGGATGTCTGTATCCCTGCTGGCATTCCTGGAGCCAGTGTTCCCTACTAGTTTCTTCCTAACCATCATTCAGATGAAGTCCCAGGGCAAGTAATCTCATCTCAGTGAAGCTAAGTGCAGGGAAGAAAAGAAGTGGGTTCGAAGGTGATTCAAAGACCCTCAGCCTTCTCCTTGTGAGGATTTTAGGAAGGGCTACAACAGCCTCTTCCTTGGTGAAGAACACTGGATCATAGTGCCCTTCTCTCCAGATCTGTCCACACTGTGCACTCTCTTGCTTGTGATGGGCCTGGAAGAAGCTGTAGGTCTTTCCCAGCTGTGGATTCCCTCATGGTGGTGGAAACTATTCCTATTTTCCCATCTAGAGCAGCTCTTAAGATTCCTTCTGCTTTTCCACAGCTGAAAAGAGAAGTTGGGATGGGAAGAATTCAGCCCCCAGCTTTCCAGTGTTTCTCAGTTTGCTAATTTGCACAAGCCTGTGCAGTAAGTGCCATTGTTTGATAGCACTTCCATCCTCTATCATCTTGGGGAAGAATGAAGGAGACAAGGATGCTCTGAAGAAGACCACGTGTAAGCAGTTTGTATCTCTATACAAAAATGTAATTTGTGCTGGAATTAAAGTCCTTCTCCTAGTATCTCTCCATACTGAGCCTTAATCCTACTTATCAGCCTTTGGAATCAGAAGGAAAATGGTTCAGAATGGAAAGATCTCAGAGATGTTCAACTAAAGAAACAAGACTAAGGAAGAAGGCGGGAGCACACCATGTAGGTTAGGCTAAGTGATGACTGATTAGCTCTTCATGCGAGATAACACCTCTTTCTTTCACACTCAGAAGAGAAGCAACTCTGTAAAAGTGCTGACTAACTTCCCATGCTCTTCTGGATGAGAGAGGTTAGTGAAGAAACTCTCAAAGATGATGAACATGGTGGCTGTGGAAATACCAGAGCAGAGCAGGGACTCCTCAAGGTCTGTGTTCTTCTGGCTAGGGCATTTTCAGCCTGAGTAGCCCAGTTGCTCAGTGTCCCCAGACACATGAGAGCAGACACGTTATACCTGGTGTGAACGTCTGGTTGCACAGTGGCCAACGTCTGATGATTTTAGATAAAAGATGGCATGCTTTGTAACGTGCCTGAGGGATGCAAAGCATTCTTCCTGACCTCGGATGGTAAATTGGTTCATGCTTTGGAGCATGAGGACTCTCATCTTTATTCTAGGCTGTGTCACTGTGAGCAATGTAATCGCTCCTCAGATGGCTGATGGACCACTCACACCAGTTCTGCAGTTAGTTCTTCACTGAGAGGAGGGGGCCTGGTAGAAGAGAGGAGCTGCACTTGGCTGGCTATTGCTTATCAGTGACACTTGGAGTTCTTAGAAGACAGAAAGCGTGAAGGAAAGTGAAGGATCCTGAGGGATGATTACAGCTCTAGAGGTCCCCCCGGGCTTCCAACAGCAGTGGCAGCAGATGTTTGTGCCGATTCCAGTGGGCTCCAGCTGAACAAGTAAGGAAAGGCTCTCCTTTGTCCATCAGGCTCCATTGAGAGGAAAGCACAGTGCAGAAGTGGGAACAGAGCACTAAAGCAAGAGCTAAAGCAGAATATTTAGCAGGGAATAATGAGTCTTTGGTCATCTTTGGCAAGGTGGACTAAAACTTGGTGCATCCGAGATCTCTTCTGAGTTGTTGCCATCCCTTGGGCCGGAGGAAGAGGGGGCAGACACACACATGCAAATTCATTGCCACAAATCTCCAGCTGGGAAATAACACTGGGGCAGAATTTCCTTTTACAGACAGTGTATATAATATGACTGCACATATTATATAGGCTGTAAAAACAAATCTCTGCGTCCAATATATATGGTATGTATATCTCCATATGTACCCATATATATCTGTATATATCACACACAGAGAGAAGGTGTGCACTCACAGGTAGCAAAGGAAAAACAGACAACAAATAAAAGTGAGACTTTTTTTTCTTCCTCCAGAAGCATGCTGCAAATGGCTGGAAAGAAGACATTTTAAACACATGATGATCATAAATACCAAACTCCCCCTTCAGCCCGTTTGCTGTGGGGACAGTGACTGTGTCTCCATCTGGATGCAGCATCACCTCACCAGGCTGATAGCAGGAAACTTAAACATGTCAGTTAGCTCGGAGGAAGTGTTGCTGATTCTGGTCCTCCCAGAAAATCTGGTCTTTTCGGAAAGTAAGCTTTAAGATTGGCAGCCATGGTGCCTCTGGAAACCCTGGCAAGGCAGTTTGTGGGTGGTTCTAGGATATCACATCAAAGCCATGGGATTTATGGGAGGTGAGAACTCCAGTGTAAAGAATCCCATCTATCACTCAGCGCCTGGCTTTTTTCTTCTTAACCTTTTCTATGCCAGAAATTCACCCTCTTCCCCAGAGTTTGGGGCTAGGTGAGGTCAGCACGTCGCTGTGCCCGTCACCAGCAGGCTGTGCTCAGCAGGGGCCAGCCCCAAGCTCCACAGCACCGGCTGCCTCCTCCCTCCCTCATCACCCAAGGGCCTTAGGTGTACGTGAGCTATTTATTTGCTTGGGTGAGCAGTCATTCAAAAGTCAGCTTTGCTTTGAGGTGCAGCTTGAGAGCTTATCAAGCGACAAGGAGAAACTCCTGCTATTATTACCCTCGCTAACAAAGGACAACTGATGTGGCATGGGATGCAGAACAGAGGCAGCCCTGGCTTTCAAGAGCTTCGGCTCTGAAACAGAGGCAGAGAAGAAAATGCTTCACAGTGCCAAGAATAGGAAGCCCATTTAGACCTTATTATTAACTCACTTCTCAAGGATAATGCAAAATCAACAGCTCTTTGTGAGATGATTTGCACTGCAGTTAATATCACCCAGAAGTTGCAAAAGATTATCCAAACCTATTGTCACAAGAGTTTCTATTTTACAATATTAACTGGACTTAAGGTCTAACTTTTGGATTTTTTTTTTTAAACGAAACCAGAAATTAAAACAAAGAAATCTAACGTAAATAGGCTCTTGCATCTGGAAGATGTAAACTGTTGGCTGGCAAAAGCAAGGGGAGTTGCAGTGTTACAATGCAAACTTTGAATTTCCTTCACCATTTTCTTCCTAAGCTTTCTCTTGCATTGCCAGATACTTACTATATTTAGTCAGTACTATTTTCTTTTGATGCAACTAAACACAGCAGAAGTATTTGCCCAGTGTCTTTGAAGACAATGTGCTGTACTAGATCATGGAAATTGGAAAGAAAAATCCTTTAGAAATGAAAGAGAAATAGATCAGTCCTGGTTTTGCTCAGAAGGCAAATGGCATGCAAAAGTGAACACACAGCGAGAAGGGACTCCTTTCAAAATCCTTCATCCCAAGCTAAGAAGACAATGCTAGAAACAGTGCTAACACTTCTTAAAATGGTGCAGTTGTCACAAAGTCTCTGCAGTTCTCTCAATGGCAGCCTGGATCGATGATAGCAAGAATATCCATTAAATAAGGCCAGGTTTGCACTTAAAACATTTACTGGGGAGAAGCAGCTTGCAAAAAGACAGGATGCTATCACCCAGCTCCTGAAATAAACCGTGCAGTTTTACTGGAGCTCTAAGTGACTAGTTTAGGAACACACTCGAGGATTTAAACTCCTGCTTTTGTGCTGCAGAGAGGAAAATATAGGACTGAAAGGCAAGGCATTTTCAGGATGTCCAGCTGTCCCTGTTGTGCCTCTCAACCATTCTTTATAGATTCCTGTAAGTGTGATTATCCAGACAGGGATTCAGAGACCCGATACAACATTATCTTCTAGAGGCCAAAGGAAAAAAAAAAATCCAGGTACAAATTAAATTTGCTTTTCAGAGACTCTGGGGAAGTTTGAACTGATAACTCAGAGAAGAAAAACATTTGGGCAATTGTAGAGTGACTCCTACAAGAAAAGAATAGGAGGAGTTGGGGGAAACAATTCCCTCACATTTTAAGTAAAGTACCAGCATTGAACATCATGTGTCCAGCTAGTGACTTATGATGAGCAATTAAGTTCTGAAAAGAATTAACTTTAATGATTAAACCACATCCTCCATGCAGTGGAAGGGCAGATATTGGCACAGCCTGTTTCTAGGAGAAGCTGCCAATCTACTGGGATGTTTGATTAGTCCGACACTCCCATGGAAGGAGAGCTCAGCAACTTTTAGTATCTCTGCCTCCAAAACCTTGTGTGTAGAAGTTAACTGATACATATAAAAAACTAGCCCAGGGCTGTAGGCTGCATCTTCAGAGAAAGGTCTGAGTTAAGCAAATAAAATTTTGGTGCAAAATGCAGTGTGTCCAGGAGACATCAAATCATCTGGGCGGCCGTGAATGGTTTCTGATTTTGCTCATCTCTCAGCCAGGGCTGGAAACTCCATTTCCTTCGTGAGAATGTACACTCCTTTCCGCACTAGGTGAAGCATTATGAACCAGGTGAATGGTTTTTAGACATTTTTCTTCTGGGTCAGTCTTCCTTGAACCAACAAAGCACTGTCCCTTGGATTTCCAGGGTATGAAGAAGGAGGAAACCTCACCAAGACCTTTCCCCCTATGACTTCTAACCTTCAGCTGTGCTGGGGCCCTAGGCAGCAGGCTCCATGAGTTCATTTCACCAGAGAGAAGCAAAACTTAACATAAATTGCTGCCATTTCAGCACATTTCTATTTTCCCCCCTGACCTGAGTGAAGTTGTTAAGTCATTGGCTGGTCGGAGTGCTCCAAACCACAGCCTCTCACTGAAGCGCCAGCTTGCTTTTCTCAGCTAATAATTATTTGTCTTCAAATGTTACCAGAAGCAAAAAGACCCACTGAGTTGGCAAAACTCTGGGTGGAGACGCCAAGTCCATGGACAATTCTTCAAGCTGTAGGCTCGTAGGGTTCCTGTCCTCATGGAGGAGTCAAACTGCTGACTAAAGACGTGTGCAGGCAAAGCCTTCAATTTGGTTAAAAACTAAAGAATACTGGCATGGCAAGCGTTAATTTCTGGTCTTCTTGTGCTTCTGGCTCTGTCCTTTAGAGAGAAGTAGGGACTACAGCAGAGCAGAAAAATATCATTCTTCTGAAATCATCCCACTAACAAGGCTGCTGAATCTAACTGGAACACTTAAATGACAGGACAGGAGCCCAGCAGCCGCGTGCCCCCTGCTCCTCACTCCATGCTCCTTTTGTGAGCTGAACTGGCTTCACCCGTGCTTCAGTGGTACTCAAAATTTGTTGCATTTAATGGGCAACCATTACACCCTGCGAGCTCTAAGCACAGCACAAGGCACGGGTATTAGAGGTGGTCTTTCTGCAAGAGCTAAAGTCAAAGACCAGGAAGCTTCAGGTAGAAAGGGAACCACAGCACAGGAAATATTATTTTGGGTTCCAACCTGTGGATTTTTCATGTTCACGATTCCCAACGCAGTGGGAAGAGTAGCTGAAGTAAAAGAAGATCTGTGAACATTTTTCCTTCCTCCCCTCCCTTCTGCCATCACTTTGCTTTTCTGGAGGAGTTTCCCCTCATGGCAGAGGTGCTGCACGCTCACGGTCAGTACACTTTCTTGCTGCCTGGATGAGCCTCCTTCAGACCCCAACCTGGGCTGCGTTTCACCCTGCAGGGATCCTGCTGCGAAGCTCATTGACCAAAATGTTCTTCCACTCTGGAATATCTTCTGGGGGAGCACCAACCAAGCACGTGTCCTGCAGCCCATCTCTGGTTGATCAGGAATCCACGTTAGGCTCCACGCAGCGGTCGCTTACCTCTGTGTGTCACCTGCTTAGAAACCCCAGCTGCCGGAGCGTCATTCCCGTGACTCATGAATACACAACACGTTCCAATTTTGGAACATTTTTCAAACTTCTTCACACATGAGCTGCCGAACACATGGTTTTCTTTCTAAATACTTCACAAGAATGTTGGCTAACAAATGCTCCGCGGAATCTGGCAATCGCCTTGTGGGTAATTTATAAAAAGAATAAGCAGTGAAATAAAACCATACTTTGGGGCCAATTTTTTTTTCTTTTGCTGAGCCTCACTGGCTGGTTCCTTTCCTTCCCCTCGCCTCCGCCTTTGCTGACTTGTTTTTACCTCCAGGCTAGGACGTGGCAGCAAGCATGGCCCAAAAGCAGGGCTCGTTAGGTGTGCTAAGAAGATTTTTGGGTACGAAGTTCCCAAGCCCCAGGCCCTGGAACCACCCTAATGCCTTGTCCTCGCCCATGCCTGCAGCATCTGCTGTGCAGGGGCTCTGCAGGGATGTGTGGGACCAGGGCTGAACAAAGGTCTGCAATTACCTGGTGTCTCAGAGAGAAATGATGCAGAGGGAACTGCCTCAAGGATGGAAACGAAGTTAGAAACCAGGCTGAGCTTCACACAGCCCTGCATTTACAGACCCTTGCCAAATCCAGCTGCCTGTGCCACGGGGTGCGGATTAACCAGTGCAGGAGGTAAGATGGGAAGGGGGCAGGATGAATTACTTCTGCTAGAAGGAACTGGGTTTGTCTCATTGCAGATATTTTTGTGCCATGCTTCTGCAGAGTGCCCAGCGTGAGGGTGCAGCCCATCCAGAACCGTGACGCACCTAAAGCACACGTAGGACCTTTATGCCACAGCACAAGCACGAATGGTTTTGTAATGGGGCCCAAGCCCCAGAACCTGCTACTGGCAGTAGCAAAGTGAAACCAAGCCATGGCCAGGGATGTCGTGGGACATGTTGTGTTCCTGGGCTCCTTCCTGGCCAAGAAGCAGTGGCTGGCAGGCATGACAATGCCCCTGCTCTTCTTCTCCTTGTAGCATCCCAATGCCTCCAAGGCACGTCAGCACTGCTTGCTGCATGGTTGTCAGAAAGCTAGCGAAGCATTTTCACCATACAAGGCTGCTCAGATTTAAATATTGTATCTTGTTTATACTTGGCAGCAGTGGGTCCTGCTAAAGCACCAAAAAGGGGCAGGGTGGAGGGAAGCACATCTATCAGCGGGGCTGCCAGAAGGCAGCGTTGGCTTGCTGTGAGCATCACCTCACGCATTTTGCCCGTTTGCACTGCAGAGAGCAGCACAGGATGCAGACCGGAGGGTGGCCACGCTCCGTGCCAAAGGGCAACAAGAAGACGGGAGCAGTGTGCCCGGTGCTAATGTCACAGCCAGCAGTGACAAGGCGCAGAGCAGAGATTTTGGTCCCCAGCTGGCTTGTTTTGCCTCTCAGCCCCTCGGCGCTGCGCAGCAGCTGATGGCCAGCCTGCAGCCATGGAGCAAGTGCTTGGAAACACCCGGCGGTCCGGGCAGCCAGTCAGCACATCACGGAAAGAGAAACAAAACAGGGCAGAGGCTCGCAGCCTGCCTTATCCAACTTCTCAGCCACGTCCCTCAGCCAGGGTGGAAGTCTCCGGCGGGCGGAGCCGTCTTTGCTTTAGTTTCCACATGAGAAGAAAAAAAGATGTTGTTTTCTTTAGATGATAGCGATGGCTAAGAGCAATTTCAGCTGGGGCGTGAATACCTTGGTGCCTTCGCCAGCCATATCACACCCAGCGGCTCTTGCCAATGGTTCACAGAATACTCTTTTTGCATCCCCCCTCCAGCAGCACAGAGGGGAGAGCTCACCTAGGTGCCAGCAATCAGCCATGGACTGGGGGGCAGAAGCAGACGATGCCCCTGCCGTGTTCCTGGCAGCTCCACTGGGCTGCTCATTGGGGCTGGGCTGCAGCCGCATCCACCAGGAGCAGCAGCTCGGAGGAGCGACCGATGCCTCCTACAAGGTGCAGCAGGGGAAGGAAAGCCACCTGCAAGGCTCCTGGGGATGCGGTTACAGGGGCTGGATAATTAGTACCTACCCGGCACAGCCTATCATCTGTTAAGACAGGAGCTACTGAACATGACGTGGTTTGGGGCCTCATGTGCTCATGGTGCTGCAGTGTGGCACAGGAGCATTCCCTCTGCAGAACTGTCCCCACGGTTGGGGTGTTAACCACAGGTTTCTTTGGGGACACCAATAATTGCTGCATGAGGGACTGAGACTGTGAGGTTTCAGCTGTTAACTGATAGTGGGACCCCCCCATTTTTATGGCTTCCCACCATAATAATGTTCTTCTTCAGTCTGCGTCTGCGTTAATGCTCTTGGCTGTAGAAGAAGCAAAAAGTAACAGCTATGCCCCCTTCCTCCCTCCCTCCCCTTCCCCTCCGTAGTGTTAGGATTAGGAGAAGGCACAGTACCTTCTGTGGTGGGTCCTAATGCATCGATGGCTTCTTGTGAGGCTTGAGGCAGAGCAGCAGTAGCGGTGGCTGGCAGAGGGGGGTTGTCCAGGACAGCGGCTGTTTCTGTCTCTTGTCCTGATGCCACGGGAGTGGAGGGCTCTATTTCGAGCTGAGCCTCCTCGGGGCTCCTGGGTCCCTGAGTTAGCTCAACATCTGGAGTGCTGGTACTAATTACAACGTCTGGGACAGAGGTTTCCCCCGAAACGCCTGTGACTGAGTGTGTCGCAGCTCCCGACGTTTCATCATGGATTTCCTTCCCCTCAGGAGCACCGGAGGGCTCACCACTGGCCAGAGATGTGGCAGCAGTTTCCATGTTAACAGCAGGCAATGCAGATGTCTCCCCACTGGTTTCATGGGCAGTGGAGGCTTCTATGCTGATCTCAGGATAGGCAGAGGTTTCACCCCGGGCTTCTTGACTTGTGGGCGTTTCTATTCTAATTTCAGGAAAGGCAGAGCTTTCCCCACTTACTTCTTGAATGGTGGATGTTTCAATGCTAATTTCAGGATAGGCAGAGGTTTCACCCCTGGCTTCTTGTCTTGTTGATGTTTCTGTGCTAATTTCGGGAAATGCAGATGTTTCCCCGCTGGTTTCATGAACAGTGGACGTTTCTATGCTAATCTCAGGGAAGCCAGATGTTTCACCCCGGGCTTCTTGACTTGTGGACGTTTCTATTCTAATTTCAGGATACGCAGACGTCTCACCACTAATTTCATGGACTGTCGAAGTTTCTACACTAATATCAGGAAATGCAGATGTTTCACCACTGATTTCGTGGACTGTCGAAGTTTCTGTGCTGATTTCGGGAAATGCAGATGTCTCTCCACTGATTTCATGAACTGTTGAAGTTTCGATGCTAATTTCAGGCAATGCAGATGCTTCCCCACTGGTTTCATGGACTGTGGAGGCTTCTATGCTAATCTCAGGAAAACCAGATGTTTCACCCCTTGCTTCTTGACTTGTGGATGTTTCTATTCTAATTTCCGGAAAGGCAGAGCTTTCCCCACTAATTTCATGGACTGTGGATGTCTCTATGCTAATTTCAGGAAAGGCAGATGTTTCTCCACTGGTTTCATGGACTGTGGAGGCTTCTATGGTAATTTCAGGAAAGGCAGATGTTTCTCCACTGGTTTCATGAACAGTGGAGGCTTCTATGCTAATCTCAGGGAAGCCAGATGTTTCACCCCGGGCTTCTTGACTTGTGGATGTTTCTATTCTAATTTCAGGAAAGGCAGAGCTTTCCCCACTAATTTCTTGAACGGTGGATGTTTCTATTCTAATTTCAGGAAAGGCAGAACTTTCCCCACTGATTTCTTGAATGGTGGACGTTTCAGTGCTAATTTCAGGAAAGGCAGACGTTTCCCCACTGACTTCCTGAATTGTGGATGTCTCTACGATAATCTCAGGGTAAGCAGATGTTTCACCCCGGGCTTCTTGCCTTGTTGATGTTTCTATGCTTATTTCGGGAAATGCAGATGTTTCTCCACTTACTTCCTGAATTGTGGATGTTTCTAGGCTAATTTCAGGAAACGCAGATGTTTCCCCACTGATTTCTTGAATTGTGGATGTCTCTACACTAATCTCAGGATATGCAGACGTTTCCCCACTGATTTCTTGAATCGTGGATGTTTCTACACTGACCTCAGGATATGCAGATGTTTCCCCACTGATTTCTTGAATCGTGGATGTCTCTACAGTCACCTCAGGATATGCAGATGTTTCACCACTGGTTTCATAAACTGTTGATGTTTCTATGCCACTTTCTGGCAGCGCAGATGTTTCCCCACTGAGTTCACCAGATGCAGAGGCCTCACCGCTTGGCCCAAAACCATAGGGGAAGGTGACTGCTGCTTCCCCACCCAGTTCCTGTGAAACTGTTGGTCTCGTCACAACTTCTAGTAAATCAGAAGTGACTAAAGTGACTTCTGGAAGTCCTGAGACCTCCCCGCTGGTATCAGTCACTGCTGAAGATTGTCCACTTATATCCGTAGCTCCAGAAGTGTCTCCACTGAAATACGGGACCCCAGATGGCTCTCCACTGAAGTCTCCCGTCCCTGAAGGAAACCCACTGGACTCCACGGCTCCAGACCCTTCTCCAGATAGTCCTCTGTCTCCAGAAGGAAATCCACTGATCTCCATCACCCCAGACGGCCCTTCTCCCACTTCTTGTGCAACCGATGTCTGCGTTACAACTTCTACCAAAGTGGTATCCACAAGAGAGACCGTAGGAAAGCCAGAGGGGAGTCCACTTTCCTCTCCAGAAGGCAGGCCGCTGCTGACCTCCACACCAGAGACTTCTCCGCTGCCGTCGATGACCCCGCTTGGAAGTCCGCTCATCTCGAGCACCCCAGAAACACTCCCACCAAAGTCCATGTGTCCCGAGGGCTGGCCACTGAGCTCCAACCCCCCAGACGCCATGCCTGATGTCTCCCCACCTCCTGAGGGCAATCCACTGATCTCCAAAATCTCTTTCGCTTCTGCTTCTGCGGGTGAAGGGGTTGTCACCTCCTCCAAGCTGGCATTTATGAAGGTAACACCTGAGGCCTCACCGCTTCCATCACCACCAGAAGTAAGGCCGCTGAGGTCCACCACACCGCTCACCTCAGGTACTCCAGAAGGTTCTCCGCTGACATCCAGCCCCGAGGGGAACCCGCTGAGCTCAGGCACCCCAGAGGGCTCCCCGCTGAGCTCAGGCACCCCAAAAGGTTCCCCACTGTGCTCAGGCACCCCTGAGGGCTCCCCGCTGAGCTCAGGCAGCCCTGAGGGCTCTCCGCTGGTTTCAGCTCCTGAGGGCAACCCCCTGGCTCCTCCACTGGTGTCCCACTCAGCAGACGGAAACCCTGATAGCTCTCCTTCACCGCTGACTCCAATCGATCCTTTTCCCTCCTCTTGCCGTCCCGGTGCCGTCGTTACAACTTCCACCAAGGTGGAGTCCACAAGAGAGACGGTAGGAAAGCCAGAGGCGAGCCCGCTTTCCTCTCCAGATGGCAGGCCGCTGATGAGTTCAGTACCGGAGATTTCTCCGCTAAAGCCAGAATGCAGCCCGCTGCTTTCAGCTCCAGAGGGCATCCCGCTAATGTCTGGTATCCTGGAAGCAGACACGGTTACATCTTCCTCCGCAGAAGGTAAGCCACTGATATCAACAGTGCCAGAAGGCAAGCCACTCAGGTCCCCGGAGGGCAGGCCACTTTCTCCAGGTACAAAGCCACTGGTATGCAGGTCTACAGATGGTAATCCACTTTCTTCAATCCCTGAGTGTTCTCCACTAAGCTCAAAACCTCCAGAAGTTGGTTCTCCGCTTGTATCTGGGGCTCCAGATACCCACCCTGATGCTGAAGATTCACCACTGACTTGGTGCTCTCCGGATTCAGGGATCTCTCCTGACACTGACACTTC
Source organism: Anas acuta (assembly GCF_963932015.1). Lineage (NCBI taxonomy): Eukaryota > Metazoa > Chordata > Aves > Anseriformes > Anatidae > Anas > Anas acuta. The sequence goes on along the minus strand of NC_088990.1, from coordinate 8,167,657 downwards.
GGTGATGGAAGCATTGGTACTTGTTTCCTCTGGTAGTACGGTAGCTGGAGGAAAAGCAGACGGGCTCACTGGAAAAAAAAAGGAAGGGAAAAGGAGAGGGAGATAGGACAATTATTTACTAAATTATTGTAAAGAAGCTATCAACAATTTCCCTATTGACTTTACCTCCAAACTGATATCTAATAAAATAATAAAATCACCTTTGGGATAAAGGCACTTGCAAAAATCCTTTGATCCCCTCAATTTTGTTAATGAGTAAAATATCTTAAGTAACTGTTAACTGCACAGGATATGTCCTGAGCACCTCCACACTTCCCAGCACACTCTTCTGAAATGCACCTGAGGCTGTTATGTGAAGAGCTAACTCCACATGATAGGAGACCTCTGAGCTTCCTCTTTGATTCCTGGATGCATTAGGAGAGGATTCCCTCATGTGAGGACACAGCCTGTTTATTTTAGGAGTGCCCTGGCCCTACCAGAGCAGCCAAACATGACCCAAGAGATGGAGAAGCACCTGACCCACCTGAGAGCAGTGATACGTCGGTTGGGAAGACCTCTGTTCCCCAGGCTGTTTGATTCTCAATTTCGGTGGATAACTCCATCTCCACAGTAGTTTCCTCCCCAGAAGGTATCCCCTCCACTCCAGGGATCACTTGGGTTACCATCACCTCTTCTTCAAAGAGCGAGGTAACCCCCTCCTCCTCCACAGATGGCAGAGCTGGAAAAGAAAGATATGGAGGGAGTTTCCAGGAATTCGCATTCTCAGGTGAAAAGGGATGAGCCAGACACAAAAATAACGACCCCTGGTGAAAAAGTAGACAAAGACTCTGATAGTGGGAGATTACTTCTGACAAGCTGAGCAGAGAAGTGGAGGCAGAGGGAATTGGGTGAGACTTTTCCTCCGAGGGCTTATCAAGACAATAAAGTAAATACATAATTATGAGGATGTGCCTCTGAGTTCCCAGAAGAAGCAACTCTTTGGTGGATCCTGCTTATCCCAAACCGTGACCCTGATGTGCCCAAGCTCCCTCATGAAACCCCGCTCCCTGAGCAGGAAGGTGTTTATGACCTACGAGGGGTGGGATGGTACCTCTGAAGCAGAAGGCGTGATGCCGTGACAGCGGGTCGGGAAATCCCGTCTGGTTGTAGTGCTGGTAGATGGTCCTGACGCCGGGCGCATCTCCCCCGCAGGCGGGCCGGGGGCTCACGATGGGATACCGCAGGCTGCCGTCGGCTAACCAGCCTGGGTAGCATCTATCCAGGCCCTGCTTCCAGGCAGCGTGGAGCTGCCCAACAGAGGCCAGGGTGGCATTTTGGCTCTCACAGTACTGCTGGGCTTCTTGGAAGGTGAACTGCTCTGGTTGGGTGGCAAAGAACACCTCACCTGAGAGATAATGGAAAAGACAAGCATGAGCCTTGGAACCTCACCACCCTTGGCATCCTGTGGCACATCTGCCCAACCCCAGACGCGGGGGTGTGGAGCACGTTTTGTTCCACAGCAGGGCTCAGAGGAACGGGGACAACACACCCTTTAGCCTGTCGATGTAGCAGTACACGTCGTAGGTCTCTGAGGCTGGGCGCATGCCGTAGGACCGCACGCCCGGAGAGCTCTCCTTGTCTCCCACACAGTTACTGCGGGGATTCACGATGGGATACCTATAGAGGGAAGAGAGGAGGCAACCCAAGGTCAGCCTTATGTGATCTGGATGAAGGATCTCAATGTATTTGGGAACAGGACATAAAATCTTCACATTTAGAGGTGCTCAGAGACCCCAGCACAACTTGGAAACAAATTTAACCCGCACCTCCAGCTCAGGGCAGTGAATACAATTTTTTCCTCCATCTTTCCTGCAATGTGTCAGTATGCAGTGAGGCTCAGCACTGCAGGATGCTCACACAGATTAGGAAAGAGGTGGGACAGGTTGAGAAGAAAGGTCTATTGGTCACTAGAAGATATTATGAGACAGCCTTAGGGCAGCCTCAGCTGCTGACGATCAGAGCAGCAGGGCAGACCGGAGTGAAGCCCCAAGCTCATGGCTGAAAAGTCATTTCAGGGGGTGCCTTGCCAACGTCTATATGGTTTTACCTGACTGTCTGGTCCCGCAGCCAGCCGGCATCGCACTGATCGAAGCCAGCCTCGTAGGCAGCCTGGAGCTGCTCGGGGGTGGCGATAACCGCGTTGTTCTGCAGACAGGCCTGCTGGGCTTGCACGAAGGAGAGGGCGTATCTGCTGGTGGCGGCGCGGTAGTGAAACACCACACCTGGGGGAAGAGGAGACACGGTGAGACAGGGCACACAGGAACCTGCCAAACTGAGGTGTGTGACCAGATAGGATCTTCCTGATGGCAATGCAAGGGCTGCCGCCTGTCAAACCCACTCTGATGGAGATCCCTCACTCACTGAGCTTTGCTGTTTTATAGGGTGATGCTCTGGGGATCTCTTTAGCCCTGCTCTGGGATCTTGCTACCTTGATTTCCCCCCTCCCTGGAGCCAGATGTCCATGGGAATGTAGATATGACCACTGCAGCCCCAAGCAGCAGCCACCTGAGCCCTTCCAGCACATGTTGAGGTGTCCCACAGCCCTCCTGTCCCACCACAGTGGAGGCATTCAGCCTGCCTGTGACCCCAAACAGGCCCGCGTGCCTCCAGAGAGCTGGGTGCCCTCTGTGATGGCAGAAGCTCAGACTTTTCAGCTGAATAGTTATTTCTAGAAGCTGATCTTCAGTCTTCTCAGAGTCGTGCTGACTTACCGGTGGGGGAAATGGGCTGCCGGGGGATGAGGGCGACATCAGGGGCTGCTGTCACTCGCACAAGATGATCTTCCACTGTGAACGCCGAGGCAGGCTCCAGCCCTGGTGTGGCTGTCACCCCTATGGCCTCCTCCACCGAGCTCACCTCTGCCATTTCGGTGGTGACAGTGGTGACTGATCCCAACGTAGTGACCTCTTCGGGCACAGCCCACACCCCCGTGACTTCCTCTCTGGTCACGTTCTCCTCCCCAGGGGATGCTGTCTCTCCCGTGGCACCGGTGGCGAGGAGATCGGGGAAGCTGGTGAAGCCCTCGTACAGCTCGGTGGCAGCGGGGGTGATCTCCATGGGCTCCAGGGTCGCGATGCTGCCGCGGGCCTCCTCCTCGGTGGCGTTGCGGGGCAGGGGCAGCTCCACCTCGGTCTGGGTGACGGTCTGCACAGTGAAGGCACTGCCCAGCTCGCTGCCCACCTCGTCGGTGAACTGCCCCGGGACTAGAGCCTCAAAGTCGTCACCTGCATCATGAGACAGAGCAAAGTGAGCGGGGAGCAGCCCTGAGAGGTGTGCGCTGCTGGGGCTGCCTTGGAGGAGCTGGGTGTTTGCTGGCTGTGAGGTTAGCAGGAAAATCCTGATGTTCTGGTAAAACACATGGCTTTCCTTTCTCCACTCTATGACAGCCCAGCACGGAGGGCATAGATCTTGGAATCACAGGATGGCTTGGGTTGGAAGGGACCTTAAAGCCTGTCCAGCTCCAACCCCCTGCCATGGGCAGGGACACCTCCCAGCAGACCAGGCTGCCCAAAGCCCCATCCAGCCTGGCCTTGGTTGTTGATGAGTTCGAGGCAATGACTCACCACAGCTGGGAAAGCAGAGGACTTTCCCTGTTCTCCTCCCAGCTCTCGTTCCCGGGAGCATCTTGCCCATATCCAAGTCTGCACTGACCTCTAGTGCCTGCTGCAAGGAATTTAAGGTGGCCGGGGGAAAGCAGGGGACTGGGGAAACCTCCACAGCAGGTCTGAGCCCAAGAGAGGTGCAGGGAGACACCTGGAGCCTCACACTAAGAGCAAGAAGTCTCACCAGGATCACTGCCTCCTTCTGCTCTGTGAGGACCTAGGAACTCAGCACATCCAAGAACGCTTCCTCCATCACCAAACACACTTGATCAAGTGCATCACTCCCACCTGTCCCCTCCCAAATCACCTTCCTGCACATGCCACATCCCTCAGGGGTAGGAGAATGTGCTTGTTGATGCTCCACTGAGCATCAGCCTACAGCAGGGATGGGGGCTTAAAGAGCAGCATCAAACAGAACTGAGGTCAGGGAGGGATGGAAATGCAGCAAGGCGAGTATCTGCTGGGGAGGGAGAGCTAACAAGACACTGCCAGGCTTTGCCTCTAAGACTGTTGTCCCCGCTCTATTTACTTCCAATTCCATTTTCCTGCTAGTTCATTTTAGGTCGTACCTCTTAGATCTTAAAGGGTTCAATAAATTAGACAGAGATGTTCAGACAAGGACTGGCTGTACTCAGAGGTTTTGAATGCTTGCCCTGAGATAACCGGAGAGCTGTGCTGATGGAACCAGCTTCGGCTTGGCCACATTGATGGATACCAAGAAGTCTGAGAGGTTTTACAGGGACAGGCACTTGGACCTTCTGATACACTGAACACACCTATTTGGCACAATAGGCCTGGGAAAAAGGGTTTCAAAACACATTTTCTTCTTATCATTTCTGCAAAGACGGAAGCCTTATTCGAATGCTGGCTGCTGGCTGCCCTGAGCTGACCGTACACAGCTGTGCTTCGCCCCCTTCTCGCTGCAGGGAGAAGAGTGCAGTTAGAAGAAAGAGGGCATCGCAGGGATGCTCCGCACTTCCCAGGTGCAATTTTGCCCCATTTACAGTTGCCAGAGACTGCTGCAGCCTCTGATTTATCCCAGCACGGAAACTAAGTGTCTGCACCACATCACAGCACTAGACAGGGTCAGATCTGTTCTATTTTCTCTTCTTTTCCAGCATTCAAAGTCCTGTACAAAAAGCACCTGGGCTCTGTTCCATGTCTGCTACCGAAGCTGGAAGGTGTGGGGGCACTGGGGTGCAGAGGACTGTGTTGCTCCCCCCTTCCTGGAGCCCTCCTGCACAGCACAGGCACCCGTGCACTTTCTGGACTCTTTGCTTCCAACCTGAACATAAATGAGGGATTCAGACCAGGTCCCTTTGCCTCAGTGACCAGCAACACTGAATTACTACCTGGCAGTGCCTGAGATGAAAAATGACCAAGAGTGGAAAATTCTCCCCTCCATCAGCCTGTGTGAATTATTACAATGAATTTAATTCACGCTCCTAGACTACACTACTGGATGTTTTCTCAAGAAATATTTGGGTAGTCCCACCTGGTCCTCTTTCAAACCAGAACAGAAAAACCTCCGGTGAGCACTGCGACAAAAGAAAAGCACTGGGGACCTTTTCAGGCTCATTTAGCTGTGGCCAAGGAGCTGCTCCTTGCCTGCAGGGTACAGAGACATCCCTTACTGTACTCACCGCTGTAGCAGATGGCATCGTAGCGGGAGTGGGGGTGCGGGTACCCCGTCTGGTTGACGTACAGGTACACCGTCCGCACGCCCACCAGGTTGCCCCCGCAGTTGGGCCGTGCTCTGGAGATGGGGTAGCGGACGCTGCGGTCGGCCAGCCAGCCTGCGCTGCACATGTCCATGCCGTCCTTCCAGGCCAGGTACAGCTCCCCCGTGGTGGCCAGCCGCGCTCCCAGGCTGCGGCACTTGTCGAATGCTTCCTGGAAGGTGAACTTCTCGGGGGAGGTGGCGTAGAAGACTTTGCCTGCAAGCAGAGCATCCGTCAGCACAGGGATTTGGTGTCGGGTTTAATCCCAGTTCCCTCTCTTTCCCCTTTCCCAATCCTGAGTGTGGATAAGAGGAAAAACCCTATGCACTACAGCTGAGCTGCAGCCCCACCTTGTGACTATCTCTAGAGACCAGAAGAAAGGGAGACTTGTGGAGTAGATAACTGAAGGGAAACACGCTCAGCTAGCTGGAGTCATGGGATAAGAGCAAAATAAAGGACAATTTCACTTCTGGTGTGCTGAATATTTCATTGGGCCCCTACTATAACCATGGGTGGTGGACACTTCTGGATATCACAGCCCTGAATGAGTGATGAGAGACGAGCAGGATGGCACGGCCTCTGGTGGAGGTTAGTCCAGCCCCACCCTCTGGGCTGCATTAGTCATTTGACATTAAAATCGTCCAAGGTCTAACAAAGACACCGCAGAGAACATGTGGCCTGGCTGGGGGATGATGTGTTTTTCATCTGTAACCTGCCATCTTCTAGGCCCTTTGTGCACTGTTGTCTGCTCTAGGCACGAACAGAGCTTTGGCAGCTCCTGCACCTGGCAAGAACCGCCCCCCCAAATCACCTTGCATTTGCTCTGCATAGCAGTAAACATCATAGGTTTCGTCAGTCTCACGGACACCGTAGGTCCTCACTCCTGGAAACTCATCCTTGTCGCCGTAACAGCGCTCCCGGGGCAGGTGGATGGGGTACCTGGGGGGAGAAAATGTGTGGGGAGGTGGGAGCGGGACCCCCTGAGACCTGCTGTCCTGCTCTCCCCACCATGGTCCCGGGCTCCACGCCAAGGTGCCTCCTCGTGGGGGCTGAGCCACACTCGGGGATCTTTCCTTAGCATCTGTTTCGTTCATCAGAGAGGAAGGATTGGGGTTAAGCTGTCATCCACTCAGCTCTCCTCCTAAAGGTCCCTCCCCGGTAGGAAAAACCTGGCAGCCCACACCTCCCCCTGCACACCAGCAATGACGAGCCCCTCTATTTCACAGCTGCATCCCACCCACCCCCATCCAGCAGCTCATCACGGGACTCCTGCCCTCACATCACAGCCCTGCCCTTACCTGACAGTCTGGTCAGCCAGCCAGCCGGCATCGCACTGCTCGTACCCGTCCTCGTAGGCAGCCTGCAGCTGCTCGGGGGTAGCAATGACGGCGCTGTTCTGGATACAGGCCTGCTTGGCCTTCTCGAAGTTCAAGGTGTACCTCGTGGAGATGGCTCTGTAGTGGAACACGACGCCTGGAAAACACAACGGGCATCAGCGGCATGCCTGCTGGGGAGGACCCAGCCCCTTCCTTCCACAGGAGTTAGGGATGTGGAGAAAGGGATGAGAAATGATGGATGTTTGTGCTGATTTTCTGTGTTTTAGCATCTCGAGCCCAGGGTGACTCAGTGACTGCTGCGTGTGTTTGAAGGGTGCTGCAAACCCCCTGCTCCTGCAAACACCCAGGGAAAAAGAACAATATTTCACACGAGGCATACCACTTAAAATCTCTGGATCATCTGAAAATGTGAGTTGTGTTTTTTGATAAACAGGGGGCTTTCTGAGGGAAGGCTCTCTGCACGCTCTGGTCTGGCACCAGCCAAGTGGAAAATTCACCGGGAGGCAAAGTGGGGGCTCCCAGCCCGTGCTGTGCCTGTGCCCAGCAGAAAGCTCCTCGTTTCTCCTGCTGTGCTGGAAGCAAGACCCGTGATAAAGATAAGGACCACAGGATCCTTAAACAAAAGGATTTTTTATCCACCTATGAGTAGGGTGGGTTTTTTAAGACTGTGGGGAAAGGTTTTCCAGAACAGACCAATTCTCCAGCTGAGGGCATCCCATCTCCTAAAATGTCTGGATGAATTAACAGGTTTTGTGCTAGCCCTGTTCCTGCCTTGCTCTGAGCAATAGCTCAGCATACCCAGCACCACCTCCTGACAAGGGCGTCATCCTCCTGCCTCTAACTCACCTTCTGCCAGAAAAGTCCTTTTATTGCCATGTACTCAGCCATGAGTCATTTCTGCTCAGTTTAGTCTGCTGCTAACCTGCTGAAATAAAAGCTTGGCCCATGGCTTCTGCTCACTTGTTTGTGACCCTATTTGAGGCCTGAACAAAAGGGCTGATGCTTATGGGGAGAGCAGCACCCTCCCTGTCCATATATTTCTTCTTCCCTTCTGCCCAGCACGATCCTGGGAGTAAACAGCAAAGGCAGGGTCTCACCTTTCACCAGGACCTCTATTGTGTCTTGCCTGTCCTCAATCCCGTACATCACTTCACAGCGATAAATCCCGGTGTGGTTGGATCTCAGCGCCTTGATTTCCAAGGTGGCGTCGGTGGGGATGGCGGGGTAATTGGGCAAGGAGACCACCTCCCTGTACTCCGTGTTGAGCCGGATTTTCCCACCGGTGGCCACGAGCAAGACAACTTCTGTCCCGTTGGAGAGCTTGCTCCACTTGATCCGCGGGGTCAGCAGAGCACTGGTGTCCTCCTCCTCCGGGATGTTGAAGTAGCAGGGGATGTTCAGGGAGCTGCCCAGGGCAACGCGCAGGGGAGACTGCTCAGGTATCTTCACTTCCAGGCCATCACTACTGTCTGCCAGTTCCCAAACAAAGCAATGGTTACAGAGGTAATGCACTTTATCCAAAATATCCGGTGCTTCTGTACATCCCCAATGCCTGTCTGCTATGAAAACTACCCACACGCTCAGGTGAGCCCTTTTTGGTCTAGTCTGCAGGAAACGCTTTGCAGAAATGGAAGTTACAGCAATGACCCTTGCTCCGTGGTTGCTCTTGGGAGTTGGGACGTGGGAATGAAGGGAATGAAGGGCTGTACTGCAGTGTGCCTACTGCCCGCAACACGAGATCACACCTGATAGGGTTGAAAAAAGGGGGAATGATGAAATTCCCTTGGTTTCCCCCTAAATCTTCCTTTGGCTGAGCTACCCCTCCAGCTCCCCAAGCACTAGGACAGTGATGGGTTGTGGCTGCAGCCACCTGGTGCAGGGCCCCATGTGTACACAGAGCAAATTTGGGGCACACCTAGAGATGCCCACGCTCGGGTTTGGGACCAGTGTACAGCACCTTGCTCGGTGCCAGCTCCCCACACCCCGCAGCACGTACCTGAGAGCACCACAGAGGCGGCCGCGGTGATGGCTCGCAAACACACAAACACTAGTAGTAAAGTGGTCATAGTTTACCTGCAAGAAACAACACAGAAGAAAGGATTTATGATAGCTAAATGTCCATGCAGAGTAATTGTGCTGCAGCAGGGCAGGGTGATGCTCTCAGCTGCCTCCTGCACGAGGCTGGCAGGGGGAGCACAGGAAAGGAGCCCTCGGGCAAGTAAATCAGATGCTCTCATGTACAACAGACCTAAGTGTCACTGTAGATCACTTATTATATTTTTCTCCCATTCTGTCTCTTGTGGTTCAGTCTTCCCTGTGGAGCAGAAAGACAATTTTCCAACAAATTCTCCCAGTTATTCTGTATTTACACCACAGGGACCATCACACATCACAGCAGGAGCTGCCCCTCACCAGCATCCTCCATCCAAGCCAGCACTGCCTCTCAGGACAGATGCCTGGATATATCTTGTACACCTTAAAATGCTCTGAAGGGAAATCTGCTTCCATATGGTGAAAAAGCCAAAGGTTACAGTGCTTTGGTCCAATTCATTGCACCGACAGCATACATAGGTGTAACTGCAAATGGATCCGGAATTGATACAGCAAATCCCCAGGATACAATTCTGGGCATCCTAACGCACCCAGTAAATATCCTGTTGGGATCCATCAACGAGTCAGAGCCACCTGTTACTTCAGAAATCTTTAGGAAAAGAAACGAGCATCCTCCCAACGCTGAATGGCAGAAGCAATAAAGGCTTGACCAACTAAATTAATCCTAAACGGATTATCATTCATAACCGTTCTGAGGTATAATATCATCCGATTTTTCAATAGCCACGAGTGCTTGGATCAGTTTTAATATTTCCAATAAAAAACGCATCCTCCGGCAACCCAGCACTGTTTGGCGTTTCAGCACTGACTCGGAAGGAAGGACCCCACCTGCTGAATCACCGGAGTTTCCTCCCGGTCACCTGTCCAAATATCGGCTGCCTCGCTGCTGTGGTCCAGAAAGATCCCAGCTGGCGGGGAACATCCTGAGCATATGCCTATCGGCCTGGCAGAAAGGGCCACGAAATATCCTCGCTGGCACAAGTCGAGGCCAAAAATAAACCTCATCCTGTACAGCCCAGCATTCGCCTTTTGCTTCTGAAAAAAACTGACCTCCGTGCACTCATCCATTTCAACGTGATACATTGCAAAATGTCATCTTTTTGAAACTTAGTTAAAAGAGACAGCTACACCGGTGGAAAACAGGACAAAGCAGGGCTGGAACACGTTGGCAGAGGAGCAGGAGGCTCAAGGTTGCAGCTGTAGGGCTGGGTAAGGTCAAACTGGACATATCTCAATTTCTGCTGGGCTTGGGAATAAAAGACAAGGTAAGGGCCAAGCTCCAGGAGAAGCCGTGGAGTTGTGTGCATGTTTGGGTGTCTCTTCAGCTAGGAATTGTGTAAGCAGCTTAATAGGAACCAGGGAAACACCAGTCATGGTACAGGCCATCAGCAGAGGGAAATGAAGACAAGTGTCATGGTGTGATGCTGCAGGAGAGGCTGAGGGGTTTGGCACTCAGTATTTAGGGAAAGGCAGGGGCATGTGCCCATCGGACGGGGTGGGGGACAGTGAAGTGCCTTCTGCTCCTCAGCAGGCAAGGAGAATTGGAAACACCATCTGCTCTGGATAAACAGGCTGAAATCAGCGTGCCCAGGAGTCCTTACAGAGCTGGCTGTGTAAATTGCTGGCCCACTGCTGTGCAGTTTTAATCTGTGCTGGAGCACTGGGGCAGGTCCCGAACACCAGAACGCTGTGCCAAGATTTAGCAAAGATATACAAAGAAGAACCTCCTAAATACACCCTGGCTTGACTGACATCAGCTCTGGGCAAAATAATGGGAAATCTGATACAGACTTCAATTCATTAAGCACGGAAGAAAAGCCGTAATATTATTTTTAGTTGAAGCACTTGCAGAGAAAACAGGTGCTTCCAAACTTGATTTTGTTAGTCGGAATGATTCAAAGTGTGCCTGATAAATCTGCCTGCAATATTTTAATGGAAACAGATATAAAAATTATCCACCGATGAACAAGGGATGCGGAACATGGCTGAAAATGGGATGCTGTGTCCTAGCGAGCAGGACAGAATATATCCACGGGCGAGGATCTGAGGGCTGGAGGAAATGCCTGATGTGGGGAGACCAGGAAGCCTGAATCGAGTTATTGTAACGACAACGGCGAGGACTGAGAAGTTGACCATAGTGCACAAACATCTTTTCAAGCAGAAGCTGCGGGTACTGAAGGGCTCTTTAATCTAACAGAAAGGCATAACGAGAACTAATAGCTGGGAGCCATATGCCAAGCAAACTCAAACGGGAAACAAAGCCCACATTTTAAACAGGAGGTGATGGATCAGTGAAACTGGCACCGAGGGAAACAATGGAGTTTCTATCCTTTGGTAGCTTCAAATCCAAACTTGAAAACTTCTTTGGAAGATATGGCTTAGGCAAATGTGAGCTACTGGGTTCCATACGGAGCTATCTGGGAGAAGTTCAAAGGGTCTAGATACAGAGGAGATCAGCCCAGGATGGTTTCTTCTGACATTAAAATTCATGAATACAAATATATCAATGTTTCGATCTCTGCTCTTGTATTATTAATCTTGCCTGGCTCTAGGCAGTACAAAGAGCCATGAATATCATGCAAATTTTTTAACTGCTTTGTAGGATCGAAGGCAAAAAGACATCCTGTGAAGTTAACTCCCTTCCCTCCTCAGTCTAAGCCAACCATCCCTGAAGTCTGCACAGGATAGGCATCAGGAGGGAGAAAGAGATTTAGGGGTAAGCTGCCAGTGACAGGGATGGATGAGGGCTTAACCCTTATTTTGGGGAGCCCCTTCAGGGTATAGATCAGTCACTGCGGACACATGAGGCACTGCAAGGAACTTGAAGCAGATACAGCTTCAGCATTTGGGCAAACCTTTGTACTTTGGGAGGAAAAAAATCCAAACATTGAAGCATATTCTTGTTTCCTTAGAAGAATGCTTCCCACAGGCACAAACAGCTGGGGACTGGGCATCGAGAGCCCTCCTGGTCACTGCTTCCACCACGGAGCAGCCTGAGCTCACCTGAGGGACATCTCCCTGGAACGAACTGGGGGTTGGGCTCAGGTAATTTCTGCTTGCACCATCCCAAACCTGCCCTGTCAGCGACATGAGAAATGAAAGAGAGACACTGAAATACAATGGGAGCTGAAAACTCTTTCAGGGTCCCTGTCTGCAGCACACTACTATTGCTTTGAGTCCCGTGCAGTTGTTGTTTCTGTGTGCATTGGCAGTGGGTAGTTAGAGAGGGGGTTCATCTATACATCAGTGGGACATCACAGAACAAAATGCCCTAAATGGAGGAAATTCAGTGTGTCCCAAAAGCTAAGTCAAGCTTGTGAGCTCCTGGTCTCATTCAAGCCTTGTGGAAGGCTTGAAGATCATCAGCATGATCTTCCACATGGAAAAAGTAGCTTCATATGATGTCTGCTGGGACCTGCAGTATTGCCACAGATTAGCTTAGCTGTAGGGAAAAAAAAAATCCACAGAACCCAGAGGCAATGCCTTTTCCTTGTGAGCAGTGGTTAACAAATCACAATAATAATGTTTTGGGTGTGCTCTGCCAAAGCATTGACTCCCCGCAGGAAGAAACCCAACCTACTCCTCCGGGTGCTGTTTGCAGTGCTGATCTCCATTCTTCTCTCCCCGTAAGCACACCAGAGAGATCCAGCCCTGAGCCTGCACGCAGGATTCATGGTGCTGGGAAAGCCTGTGACCCTCGTCCCGTTGTTACAGTGAGGCTCCGTGCTGCAATGCCGTGATGATGGCCAAAGGTGTGATAACCAGCAAACAGCTGCCTCAAGGAGCAGCTCTGGATTTAAATAAAGAAAAGCAGCGATCTGCTGAGGGAACACCAATCGCACATATGATGGAGACCTGGTCTGCCTAGCCAGGGGATTTGGGTTGCTCTTCTCATTCTCAAGCAGACCACACAGAGGGGGTGATCAGCTCAGGTGAGGATGTCCTCTCTACAGAGGTCTGGGTTTAGATTAGATGAGCCATGCTCAAGGAGCACGAAGGCACAGCTCAGCACGTGGGAGAACCAACGTGAGAGGTGTGTGCTCACAGACACTGGCTCGTGCCTGAGCTGCACGGCTGAGTAAAGGCAGAGCAAAGCCCGGAGCATCACCAGCTCAGGATCGTAGTGGTGGCCCCATGGTGGCTGAACAGCTAAGGAGAGGAGTGTTGGGGACACAGGCAATGCCTCCACCTTTTATATTATAAATAACACAGGTTTCTGGTGATTCAATTTCATTTGACTGTTCTTTTGAAAATGCACAAGGTAACCTGGCTGATAGTAAAAGGTGGGCTACAAAACCCATAGGAGCTACCAGGTCGCTGCATCACTTAAATTCAGTGGCAAGGTTCTTACCTCCTAGTAGAAAATATAAACACCTTGAAGAGATGAAGCTCTGCAGACACGTTGGTGGAGCTCTTCCTAGGGTGAGTTACTAACTCGGGGCTGTCCAAGATCTATCAGGGAGCACTGGGAGGGACTAATTCCTGCAGCACACACCCACCACAAGGAGCTCTGCTCACACTGCCCTTTCTGCAAGGTCCATGCTACAGAAACACCCCCCAGCCCTGCAAGGGACTCTCTGGCAATGCTCCGTTTGCTCTTGCTGGAGAACAGCTGGGGCAGGGAGCTGTTGTGGCAGGTGGGACACGCTGCACAGCACCCCTCTGCAGCAGAACAAACATCCCTGTGCAAGGTACCAAGCAGCCTGGAGGAAGAATAATCCAACCGAACTGCCACAGAAATCCCAGCCATCCTACCTGCTCTAACCGATGTCCGGGACATGAGCAAGGCCCTCTCCGATTCAGCCCGGGCCAGGAAGAGCTCAGGAAAGCTCTCACTTTTCCAAAAAAGACAGAGCCGGGAAACGCTGGTAGGCTCAGGAGCTCTCCACCCCAGAGAACAACTGTCCCTTTCACCGGAGTTTATTGCCACTTTATTTTATGCCTAAGGCCGTGCTTCTGTATCAGGTTGTGTGCAGGCTGTCCTAAATTGGCTGCATATAAATATGTTTATTTGAGAATCTAAGTGTGTGTGGAGGAAAGTGTGTACATATGTGCAGACAGGTTTAATCCCTTACTCTTCCAACCCTGTCCCCAGGTTTTCAAAGGCCTGAAGAATCTGGAGAGAGCAAGAAAAAGAAAAGTCACTGCAGTCAAGGCCCAACAAAGTGCCTACAGAGTAAGACTGTGCGGTGGAAAATAGCCAGATGGCCCACTTGCAGCACAGTCTAACTTGTTTGCTTGCTGGAAAGCATTTTCTGTTCTAGTTTATTTTAATTGAGTCCCATCTGCAGTTTCTCCTGTGGCCTTTGCTTGTTCCATACCACGTTAATCACCCTTGTTGCAATTAAATTTATTTTCATCACCCTTAATCCTGCTGTTGTCCTTTTTTTTTTTTTTTTTTTTTTTTGGACGGGGGTGGACAGGTCATTTTAAGCTTCCTTGTTCCTCAGTTTTGGAAGACCTTTAATAGACTTACATATTGTTTCTGGCAGCTAATAAAATGCCACTCATTAACTCGAAGATATGCCTGGGCATAAAGGTGTTTTCCAAAGACAACATTTCCTTTCAAACTGTGGATATAAAGAGGCTCCTGAGCATGAGTCAAAACCAGCAGTAGTCATTTAGCCTTGGCCTCTCTCTCTTCAACTAGTTTTCCATTCCCTGTTTATTCTCCATCAGACCTTAGTATCCCTAGGACACCTCCATCCAGTGCTGATTCAGGTACCAGCACTGGGGACGGAGGGCACGATGAGGCTGGAGGAGACACCACCACCCAGCAGAGACATCAGGAGCATCCTCATGCCCGGTCAAGCAGCGTGCTCCATGTCCTTCGAGAGTGGTTTCACCTCTCCCGTGTAAAATTACAGACCGTTCCTCTATGATCTCTGGGAACAAACACCTTATTGTCCCCCTGCATGTTCCCAAGACTGAGAGCGTTTCTGTTAAAAACCTCAGCCAGGTCCAGGAAATGGGAGGGAAGGAAGGGGAGAAAAAAAAAAGTGAGGAGGGTGGGCAAAACTCATTTTACTTCTTCTTTTTCTTTTTTTAAATAAGGCAAACTTTGGAACTGAACTACGGTAATAAATGCACTCCTGTGATTTTTCATGTTTTTTCAGCTGTAAAGAAAATAGGAGAAATATTCCATTCTGTCTGGCTTCCAAACCATTCTGAGAGTAAGGTCTTTATGTACAGAGCAGCTTGGATGCTGCTCCCGCCTGCTCTGCCTCTGAAACCATCCCTGGAACAATAAAGCCCTTTTTTCCCCAATCAGGAGGACACACGGCAGTTACTGCTCTGATACTGTGTCATCGAGGGATGTCGTCCTCCCCGCTGACAGCCCCGCACCGCTGGCTGCCTGCATTGCTACACGAGATGGCAAATTGGCAGCGCCGAGGTGTGCTCAGCGTGCAAGACAGAAAACAGAGAACGGCGGCTGAAGACTAGGAAAAATGTCAGGTTTCTGCTGGAGCCTCAGCTGGCTCCTGTCCTGAAGCACCCCTTGCTCCTGCAGGCACGACCGTGGCCAGACGCAGCTCTGCTCACACCCCCGGGGCTGGTATCAGCGTGCCCCCCGGCCATATCGTCTGGTCCAGAGCTCCTCTCTCTCCTCCTCTACAAAGAGCCAAATTCGCCCCGACCTGTAATTTTGGTTCAGTGTTTTTCCATTTTCCATGTCTTTATGGCCTTTCCTTTAATAAAAGAGCTCCAGTCTGTTATAATTTGACTGTTTGCTTAATTATATTGCACTTACACTACAGGAAGAGCCAAAATACCCAAGGATGTGTGGACAAGCCTTCAGCAAGCAGGATGCCAAAGGAAATCTTGGTCAAACCGAAACAGTCGGATGCGAGGCTTGGTTAGCTACCCAGGCTCAGGCTGGGTCTGGAACTAATGGCCGGCTGAACACAAAAAGCTTTATAAGCATTTATCTTTTTTCTGGTAACTACCACAGAATGCCTCTCATTCTCCCCTGATTTATACTGGTTTTACATTACACCTCCATTAACTTCAGCAGTATTTCTCCATTTTTTCATTTTTTATTTTTTCCTGAGATCAAGCTAAACAGGCAGACCTTGCCACCAGCCACCCCCAAACTAGTTCTCGTGTAGGAAGGTCAAAACTGCCTGTCACTTGCAACACACATGGGCAATTTTCCTGCCCTTTGAGGACAGAGAAGCTTCAAGATGCCCCCTCTGGTGAGCAGATGGCAGCTGGAGTCTCTCATGCAAGCTACAGGGTCAGCACTACTCCTGAGCTGCTGTGGCTCTGAGTGTCTGCCCAACGTGGAAAGCAAGAGCCACACTCACAGCCCCCAGAGCCTCTAAATTCAAGGCAACAATGAGCCTTTGAGACTGGCTGAAACTTCTGCTCAGAATCCTCTCCGGTCCAAGGGGAGAAAAAACCTTCTAAAGAGCAATTCATGTCCATATGAAATAGATGTTTTGGCTGAGAACCCTTGAAGAGCTGCTCAGCCACTTGTCTGCTGGGTGGTAGGGCAGCCTGGAGCACTCTTTCAGCATCTAGCTTTTAGATATGGGAGGGTGGTTACGCATAAACCCTCCTTAGACCCCGTTTTACACACAGCAGTTGTAATTGGAGTGTGTCCCTTGGCTTGCAAGGAAGAATTTAAGCCAGAAAGAAGAGCTGGGACTTGGCAAACTCTTTCCTCCAGGATATGGTGTCTCTGGGAATGACAGCCACCCATCACTCTTCTTCTTTGGTGGAAGAGGCAGGTAAAAAATGATAACCCATAGAAAGAAAGTAACGATACGCGTCTTTTCTGGAGCTGCCATCAGCCTTGAGCAAACCTCTTCTAGACACAGAGAGGAAAACCACCGAAACACAGAAGGCACCTGAGACATTGCATTCCCTCAGGATGTCAAGTGTGAAGGTGGCAGCTTTGGCCATGTGGCTCTCCAAGTCTGCTCAGATGCATTGTCTCCCCATAAATCCCAGTGAGAAATCCCAACGCTGTTGCTGCTGTGCTCCTAGGACCTGAGCTACCTATGCCTGGTACAGAGCAGGAGAAAGGGACGTGGAAAAACCTCTGTCCATTAACATGGTAAGGCTCATACCACTTACCCTCTCTAAACCACCACGTACTCCAAATAGGCAAAAGCTAAACAGGTGGGTAGGTTCTCTGCAGATGCTGAGAGAGATAGGGAAGGATGGGTAAAGCCCAGCTGATGGACAGCAGATATTTGCCCTGCTGGGGGCTGAGCCATTGCTCTGTTGGAGACTGTGAATGGTGCACAGGCTGTGCTGGGGACGGTCACTTGTGCAGAATTTGCCTCTTCACTTCTCTTGTGTATGGGTTGAAACCTCATTTGTGCAGAGAAGCAGCCTTAAAAATGAGAAAATGTGCTCCTGAGGCTACAGGACAAGATAGAAAAGTGACTGCAGAGAAGCAAGCCTCAGTAACGCTTCTGTGTTGGCTCAAGCTTCATGGACATAAGCCTTGCTTCCCTTCACAGCTGACGTTGCACTTAGGACAAAAAGTTTTCCACAATGCCCCTGAGACCTTGTGTCAGTACAGAATCCATAGGCACACAGACCTAAGCATGAAACTCTCCACTCACTTTGCTAGCTACTGCCCAAACCTGATAGCTGTCAATACTCAGCTGCCCAAAATTGCCTTGGTTTGAACGTGTGTGCTCCTAAGAAACGTGATGTGAAAATTCACCTAACGAGGCACTGGGCAGGACTAGAAAAGACATACCAGCTGCCAGCTTCACAACGTACACACATTTTCCTCTTGCTCCAGGTAGAGAGAAAACATCAAATCAAATCAAGACAGTTAGATTCGAGGGAAGAGCCACGTGAACTTGTGCATGGCTGCAGGGCCTCTGCAATAACTGCATGTCTGGGTGAATACACCCAGCTGGCAACACAAACCATCCTCCCACTGTCACTGCTTGGACACAAAGGAGATAGGTGAGGAAACACATCCTATCTGCCCTTTGCACTGCCGACGTGCAAACCACCGAAGTGGGAAACCACCTCCCATCCACCCTGGTGGAAGAGTTTCGAGCTTCATTACAAGCTCAGTATCTGCCTCTTTTTGCTCCCCATTTTCTCTTTCCAAAGCTGGCACCTGAAAGTTTTCTCTGCATTAATTCCAGACATTGTGTAAACACTGTGCTTAGATTTACTTCAACGAGGCTGTTTCAGCTACAACTTTCCTCCCAAATAGATTTCCTGTCTCATAAATTCAAGACATGCACAGTTTAGTTCTGCTGGGAAGGTGGAATCTCGACTCCATCCTCCCTTTGGGGTGACCTAGAAGACAAAAGGGCAAATGGCATGGGAGAGGGCCAGGGCCTTTCTGGTTACTGGCCGGGAAGGGCAGAGACATCCTGCCATGTGCTGCTCAGGAGGCAGAGCCTGCAGTCCGAGCATTACTACTTGCCATAAATAAGCTGCAAGATTTGCAATCTAATGATCTCTTGGCATTTTTTTTTTCCTCCAAAACTCCAGAATTTTTCTACACAGGAGAATCTCTTTCTCCTGAGCAGATCACTGATATTTCCAGTGGAGAAGCAAAGGATTATTATTTTCTTCTGTTTCCAGATGCTTCAACTCTTTGCAACTCCTCAGAAATCCACATGCACACAAACTGTTCACATGTATTCCTTGCACAGGAGGGGAGGAGCCTTTTTGCCTTTATTCACCAGCCTCTAGGCATCACCTTACAACAAAGACCTCAGCTACATCTTCCAACAGCAATGTGAACCCCCAGCTGCAATGCAAGCGTGAGTTTTGCTACTGCTGATGAAGGATCTCTCATACCTCTTTGTCTGGAGAAGGGCTTTACCAAAATTTCAGAGCAGATTTTCCTCAAAGTTGTCTGTCTCTAAGGCTGATTTGATGAGCCCTGGTTCCGGAGGCAGTGGGCTAGGCTTGCCTTCTGGTTTACACGTCATACCAACTGGGACCACAGACTTCACATTCAGACTGTAAAGACGGGCTGAGGTCAAGAAGAGTTTGGTGCTTCTGGTAACCCTTGGCTCCTAACCCACACTTCTCTCTGTGCTGGACATGTCAGCCTTTATGTCAGGTCTCTTCCTGGAGCACAGCAGCCCTCTGAGAGACCATTCGTACAAGAGCCGCATCACCAAACCAAAACACCTGCAAAGTTGTACAGAACACCCCTCCCAGGCAGTGTATGGATTTTCCCATAAGTATGTTGAAAACCTGTTAAAATCTCCCTGGCCTGCCTCTTCTTTCATTTTTTTCTTTTCCCTTTATTCACCCGGTATTCCGTTGACTCCATCTCATGGCACACGGTTGCCCTCCACCATCCCTGCACAATCCCTTCCTTCTCTGTGTGCTCGCACCTCACATACCAGGAGGCTGTTCTGGCATGCGGTGCCCTCTTCCCTCGCGGCCAAGACACACAGCGCGTGTTTAACTCGATTTGCCTGGCTCAGTCAATAAGGTCCCTATTTATTGCTCTGTTCCTCTAGGGGGATGGAGTTATCTGCCCTGCCCCATCGTTCCGAGGGGATTTCGCTGCGTTGGGAACACCGAGGGATGCTCAGCTCCCCTTGCTGGGAGCAGCCCTGCTGGGCATGGACACTGCTCCACTGCCCCTATTCACTTGTCAAGTTGTTTCATCCGAACAATAACTCCTGCCTTTGGTTCAGCCTGCTCTATTCTTCTCAGGCAGAAATCAGCTGGGGCTCCAGGCAGAAAATAAATCTTCCTTTTTTTTTTTTCCTACAACACTGATGGTTTTGAACCAAGCCAAATTGTAAAGCAGGAAACAAAAGAAGAGAGAAGATAGCAGCAAAATTGTTCACAGCCAGACAGGCTTGCCTGGGGTTTGCTTCAGAGAAGACCATCCATCAGAGACCACAAAAGTTTTGGGTTCTACTTTAAGAGACTGGTAAGGAGTTGGAAGGGAAGGAGCAAGGTGATGGAAGGATGCCTAAAAAATTGTCCTGGCCCTCTGTGAGAGTGCACGTGAGTCTCTGGGTGATGTACTTATCCCGCCAGCAGGAACAAGAAGGAGAACCCTCAGCATGGGGGAGGCAATAACTGGCAGAAGGGTTTCAGTTCCCTGGCTGAGATTTCCATTTTCTGTCAGTCCAAAACTTCCCCAGGAAAGCTCCTCAAAAACCAAACCAAACCAACCAACCAACCAACCAAACAAACAAAAACCACTTTTTGACATTAGCAGCAAATATAAAAGGATTAATACTTAATCATGTGAGAACTATCATTCAAGCCAGAAACAAAGCACAGGCTTCTGCTTTTTTTCCAAGGGGGATTTCGGTATCTTTCAAAGCCTCAGTGGACTGTTTCCTTCAAACACATGACAAAATTAGCTTGAAGAAAGAATAGAAACCTTGCACTTTAATAACAGCCCAACTCTTTGACGTGAATGTATGTTATGTATACAGAGAGCTCTCTCTACATGCATCTGAATCTATAATCAGGCATTGGTTTGGTGTTACTTAGGAAGCAACTGTGATGACATGACATTGAAAGAGAGAGCAAGGCAGAGACAATTAACCTCCCCAAAATTAGTTTCAGATGAGGGTCACTGAATGCACATCAGTAATCATTTCCTTACAGCTCAGATCTCAGGGCTCCACTGAATTACCCCAGCCCAGACAGACAGCAGCCCCTGCCTCAGAGATCTCACAATCTACAAAGTATGCAGCTGACCAAGCCCAACAAACGTAAATTTGGGGAGAGCATGGAAATACTGAAACAAAGCAAGGCTCTTACATGAAATATAAAATCATACAGTGAGGTGCAGACTGCAATGGGAAAGAAATTTAACCTAAACACAAGCCACAGACATTTGGAGAGCCAGTGCTGCTAAGCCCAAATCTACAGTTTGCTAAGAAAAGTCCATATGTCATACCTTCAAAAAGAGAAAGCGAGGTATGGAGGAAACCAGAAACGCAATTAAATGGGAATACAAAGTTTTCTGAGAGGCAAATAAATTCCTATGCATGAGATGTGGTCGGGAGGGAGAGCCAAAACGCTGCCCAGTGTTTGGTGAAGCATTCTGTAAAGGCAACAGAAAATGTTGTTTTTCCAGAGCTATGTGGAACAGTTTGAAACCAACAGTGCCCACATTTTGGGGAAACAGAAAGGCACCAACACAGATCCCCTTGTAGGCAAAATAACTGCCTAGTGAAGTGCTTCAAACCAGCAAATACGCTCAGGCAGTGATGGAAGAGATGTGGGCTCTAACACGGACCCTGGAGCATGCTGTACCGGTATTTTGACTCAGACACACAGCACTAGCCAGAGAAACTGTAAACAAATAAAATTTGTTTTATACTATTGTCGTAAAAGACCTATTCAAAGACAAATAATAATGATCTGTTTTAAACACGCTATCTTGTAATTCTCCCAGTAAGATGGGTAGGTAAATTATCTGGCAGCCAGATCCAGTTTCCATTGGAATCAGTAGAAACGAGGCCCTATAACCCTGAGGTTCGTGACATTAAACCCAAGCTATGGTTTTAAAACCTAGTCTAGACACGTAACTCTTTGAAAGCCCCAAACAGGCAGCAGGGAGAGCACTCAAAAGGAATTCCCAATCCCCACAAGCTCGCACAGAGCTCTCTGCTTTCAGACAGCAGAAGAATTAATTCCATAAGACAACATAGCAAGGAAAATCCTGTTTGGCTCTCACAGAGTAGGAGGACTGGATCTAATCATGCATAACATTTGGGCACCGTCATGGAGCAGTCTGCAGATTGTGGCAGTTCCATAGCTGTGACCAAAAAGCCATCGTGACATTCATACTCATCAATCCACGCTGCATAAATAAGCCACGCAACGGGGGTGATGCTCAGTAAGACTGTTAAATGTTCAAAAAGAAAATGTTCTCTAGCTTTTAGGATGAGCATTCCGGCAAACGTGGTTGAGTGAGTCCTGCTTCAAGTTATTGGTTTCTAATGGAATTATACTGGGAAGGTGAGAGGGTGTAGGTTCTGGCCCTGAAAGGTCAGTCCCTGCAGACCCCAGGCTTGTCCAGCCAACATCTGGGGCCTTCAGAGCCCCCTGTGCTGCTGCAGCATTGAGGATGTTCAAAAGTCATGTTGGACTTTGTCTCCCCTTGGGCTGGGTGCTTGCTTCCTGAAAGACTCAATGTGATGTCCTTCCTACTGCAGGGATGTCACAAAAGAGAATTATAAGTACAAGCGAGTATTTTGGAAAGCAAGAAAGGCATGCACTGCTGGTCATTAAGAAAATTAGCAAATGGCTTCTGAGCTGAGCTTTCAAAGATTTTGATTACAAGTTTTGATACAGCAGCAATAGATTAAATTCTTACAGTGTACTCTCCAGTGGTTACTGAGAGAGTTATGGGAATGTCAAAATTGCTTTGTAAAAGTCTGATAACCTGCCCAATTGTCCACGGTATCTCAGAATTTAAAGATGCAAAAGGATGTCTGCGGCACTCAATGGAATTTGCAGAAGTGCTTTTCTGTGTCTTGGGGCACTTTGCTGCTTTGCAAGATGTGTCCTTGAGTCCCTAAAGCAACTTCTGGAAAAGGACATAATTTTATAAGGGAAATAAATCCAATCAGATATCTGAGTGTCTAACGACTCTCATTCCCAATCAGTTTCAAAATATTATTGTTTAATTACACTAACAGCACAGATAAGGGAGACATCTCTGAAGGATGAGGCACCACAGTTCTATACACAATGTCAGCTGCATTTGCAGTTGAGGAATAGAGAGCAACCAACTTGGAGATTAGAAGAAATTGGTAATAAACCATGCCAGAATTGAAGAGAAGGTGCCAACCACTGTATTCCAGTGTCGCCAGTTTCCCTAGTATACATAATGGAGGCATGAGAAAAGCTTCAGCGTTACTCAGAGTGCAGCATGAGCAAGCTGTGAAAGGGCTGAGCATAATATCCATAAAGTACTTTCATTTATTTATTTATTACACTGGTTGGATGTGCTTATTCAAAGTCAAGAGGAACGCAGTTTTAAGTCAGCTGGTGGTGTCAATTGTCTGAAACTGGCCTAAACAAGATCAGAAGTAGCAGAAGTGAGACGGATTGAAAAGCTGGAAGAAAGGCTTGTGTTAGCCAAAGCATCTTTGCTTTCCAGCATTCTCAGCTGCTTTTGGAGATACCACCTCAGTAACAAACCTTCCCTTGACTAAAGGAGAACTCGTGGTAGGGCTAGCAGAAGGAATGACAAAAGATTATTAACTCTTTGAAATGTGGTCTCTGTGGGAAAACATAGTTTCTGTAATGGAGAATGTAGGTGAAGACGGAGGGCTATAAGCCCTGCCTTCTTCAAAAGGTGCTGTAGAGAAGGCTGAGCTGGCTGTGCCTGGCTGAGCACCTTGCCATGGCAGTGGGGTGTCTAGCAGAGGCCAACTCACCCAAGAATTTATCAGGAAAGTTTTGAAGCCCACACTGAACTCAATGCTGTCTTGATTGGAGTGGTAATGGTAATATGAAGTCACTTTGGGAACGCCAGTGAGAGCTGTAAGCACAGCACTGGGAATGAACTGAAAGGAAGATCTCTGCTTCCCTGCCTCTGAGATCTTCATGCCTATAACGCATGTCCTACGTGGCTACAACGAGAGAATGGCCCCAAACAATGCCAAATGTACGTCCGAAAGGTGTAAAGGAATGGGTGCCTGCCTACCAGGGCTGGATACAAGAATAATTTAGGAGCAGAAATGGGCACACACTGCACACAGCCTCGTCTCAGGCACTGCACCCTCCTGCTGGTGCGCTCGGCAGCATTAGCAGACCAAGTGCCCTGCCGCCTGAGGGTATCGCTTACATATCAATTGCTACAAGGCAGCAGGGTATTATTTATACAATAAGTGCTATATAAAACAGCAGGGTAATATTTAGAGGGCAAATACAACGGAGAGGAAGGCTGCAATTTGTTCGGCAGCAGCAGGATGTTCTCTGCTCTCCAAAGCACCATGCAGGATCAGGGTGACACTTAGATGCCAAGTACTGTGGGAGGACAGGGTATTATTTAAACCCCAGATACAATAGTAGGTAAAGAGTATTATTTACTAACCAGACGGAATGCAATAGCAGCAGTAACTGCACGGTATAATTTACGGCAGAGGAAAAGACATCATTTGCAGACCAGTCATTACAGAACGGGAGGGTATTCGTTAGAGCACAGCACTGAAGCATTGCTTTGAAGCCGAGCACCATGAAGACACAGGGTATTATTTATACACCAAACCCCACAGAAACTATTTTTCTGGGGTAAGTAACAGTGACAGTTAATCATTCATACAAAAGCCATCCTGTAATTTCCAATATGTGAACTACGTGATGATTTCAACCTTGAAGCCGTGGTACAGATGATGTAATGTTAATTACCCTTAGCTGCTGTGCCACAGCACTGCTAATCCCGAGTAATCCTCTGAAGCCAGAAGAGTTATGCCAGCCGGGCTGAATCTGCCCTGCACAAAGCCTGCTCTGACTGGGGACTTCCAGGGCTGTGGCAGGGATTTATCTCTGGCCCATGCAGGATCCCAGCAGGAGCAGCAGGTTTTGCTGTGCATTACGGGCTGTTCAGTCCTGGGCACGGCTCTCCTGGAGGAGGTGTGAATGAGGGAGGGGAGCTCCAGCTGGAAGGGATCAGCGCCATCATTTTCACCTGTTTATCAGCTGCTGGCCTCCACGTTTCCTTTGCACACCTTTTTCCCTTCAGTCCATGATCTAAGACTCAGTTCCTTGGTTATTTTTTGTTAGTTTCCCCTAAAGAATATATATATATATTTTCCTTTCAAATTATTCCTATTTCATTTTCTCTCTATTAAGTCACATCTATCTCTCCTGTGGCCTTCACAGACAATTCCTTCTGTCCTTTAGCGGTTGTCATGACTGTTAATTGCCTGTCCAAGTCCTCTGCCTAGTGTGAACCAAGGGCATTGTAGAAGCCAAAAGCACTTGGAAATTGCCAGCCCAGATGAAACCAGTGGTGTGTCCAGGCCAGCATCCTGTCTTGGACAAGATCCGTATCACCAGCTTCAGAGCAAAGTTCTCATCATCGAAAAACAGGGGAGAAATTGCTGAGGAGGAAGTTTCCTTTTGACACTAGGCATTTAGTGGTTGCCTTGTGCCTTGAAGCATGAGTATTTACATTCCATATCTTCCCGCTAATGTAAGCGAGGTTTATTGGGCATGGCTGGACAGGCAGCTTTACTCTCGGGCCTAACTCGTGAGCAGTCCTTTCCCTACCCGGCCAGAAACACTTTGCTGTCCTGGTCACCTCATTTCTGCCTCGCAGATGCCCTTTTGTCTCCCGTTGCCTGCTGTGGCCCCTGTTGCACCTTCCATTGCTGGGTTCAGCTCCTTACACCCCGTGTGAGACCCAGGTGCTTCAGAAGATCCCCAGCTCCCATGTAGATGCCCAGGTAAGATGGTGGTAACCAGGGCCATCTGCGTGGTCAACTTTCATCGACTTTAACAGCAAACGGAGGACAAACAGTGCTGACCTGCCTTCCCCAGGACAGCCCATCGCCCAAATTCCTCTCAGCAAGCTCCACTCCTGGCCAGCACAAGCCTCTGCACCCCGAGGAGGCCTCCGATCCCCTGGGGGGAGCTGAGCAGTGAGGTACAGCCCTCAGCTGAGATCTGGGCCTCTCCTGAACTTCTCCTACTCCACATGAGCCCCCTGTGCTCCGGCTTGAGCCAGCATCTGGAGAAAAGCCACGAGTTGCCATGCCTTGGTTGGCACAAAGAGTGACTACAAAGGTGAAAACGCAGACGATGGTGCTTGAAATAGGCCTCCGGGTGTCCTGCTTTCCCAGCACAGCAAGCCTTCCTCCCTGAGGAGGGGCAGAGCCACTGGGACACCCAGTCCCCCAGGTGCCACCATCTCCCCCGATTGCTTGTGGGGCTGTAATGTGGCTCCAGGTGAAGCCATCAGGGCTGTTAGGTCACCACAGTGACTGCACGGGGGCTTGTAAAGCAGGGCAAGGAGAGCTGAGCAAGGCGGTCCACTTGGCTGCTGCTTGGCACCTCAACACATTTCAGCAGCTAACACGTGTGGAAGGTTTTGGGGTACCCAAGTCAAAGGATTCTGGCCTTCCTTATCATTTCCCCCAGCCTTCTGCTCCCCAGTCTGTGCTGAGGAACCACTGGGAAGGAAGAACATCACACAAGGGAGAAATGGAAATTTTTATTAAAAAGGGAAAGCCCGTCGTAAAAGACGCTGGAGGGAAAAATCTCAGTGCGAAGCATCAAAAAAAAAAAAAAAAAAAAAAAAAAGGCTGCCCGGGCGAACACTACAAATCCCCCCCGCCTATTCATGAAGCCAACAAAAAGCTTCTTGAGCTCGGCACTGTGAGCCCATTGAGCGCGGCGCGGGGCAGCGGCGCACACACCCTGCCTTGTGCACACAGGCAGCGCCCGCAGCCCCGCCGCGCACACAGGCCGGGCTGTTCTGCCCGCGCACAAGGAAGCACTGAGTTTTTAAAAGTAAACTGTAAGGTTTCCGTTGTTGCACAGGGCTCAAGTATTTTTTTTTTTTTTTTTTAAATATATATCTATAACAGCTCCCTCTCTTTGCTGTCTCTCTCTCTCTTTCCCTCTTTAAACAGCCCTGAATGCAGCGGGCTGCTCCGCAGCCGTCCTGCTCTGGCTCCGTATGTGGTCCAGACCCGGGATGAAGACGGCTTTTGTTGCTGCTGCTGGGAAGCTGCCTGCGAGCAGCACACACAGCCCGGCTTGTTCACACGTGGAGGCTGCCGGGGGGAGCAGGAGGAGGAGGAGGAGGAGAGGGAGGCAGGCTGGGGAAGGCTGGGCTTGCGATGGAGCAGCCGTCCCACCGCCGGCGGGGAGACGGCGGCAGGTGGCGGTGGAAAAGATGTCTCAGGCAGCTAAGAAAGGTCCTGTTGAGTGTGGAATGGGCAGCAGTTGGCCCTCCACCAGCCCGTGTCCCTGCTGGGTGTAGGGCAGTGTGGGGAGGCAGGGAAGTCACCGCGCCTGGGCAATTTATGGCTGAGGAGGAGCTGCCCCAGGGAGAGGAAGAGAGAAGAGACCAGTAACAGAGGGGATTTTGGAGTTCCCAGGTTTTCTGTCCGTTATACAAATCTCTGGTCAATACCAGAGCACAGAACAGCAGTTTACATGCTCATTCATTCATTTCTGTCTTTTAAATGATACCACCCATCCTCTCCTTCCCCAAATCCCCTAACATTTCTCTCCAGTTAGGTCATATTTTACAGTGAGGAGCTGCCGTTTACACTGACGGTGCTAAGTCTGCAGCATTTTAGTTAATCTCCTCAGCTTCCTGACCCCCGGGCTCTCTTTGCCCACCCGTCCTCTCGCTGCTGTCAAACCCTGCTTCTGTCTGTGGAAGTGGTTGTAGGAAACATCAAGCAGGAGCTCAAGCAGAGGAGATGGGGTTTTCCCTAAAGGTCGCTGGGGCTGCTGAGAGCCCGCAGGCAGCACGGGAACATCCCTGGCCCAGCGAGGGCAGTGGGGATGCTTCCCTCTTCTGCGCTCTGACAGCACCTCCAAACGTCTCGGAGAGGGAAAACACCTCCCGTCTGCCCTGCCGGGTGGGTACAGCCTCAGAAGTTTTGCAAAAACATATAGCACCAAACAACCAAAGCAGAGAAACAAACAGATCTCCTCCGTGGGGTCTTGAAAGCCCACCAAATCGGTCCCCGAACCCCTGGCCCCTCTGCCCAGTCAGCGTCCTCTATCTGGAGCTCGCAGACAAAAAGGAAAATAGCGGGGAATGCTAAAAAATTCCTCTCACCCAACTATTTCATCATGGGATATTCCCCCCCCTTCCCACATCTGGCAAAGTTATTTTAGAAAACCGGGAGAACTTTTCAAACTGCATTTTTTTGGCCAAACATCTCGAAAGGGCAGAGTTACAAAGCATGCTTTCCGCTACGTGCAGAGGGTAGGCTGCTGCTGAGCACAAAGTTTAAGCGAAAAAGTCTTAAAAAGCAGGGAGTGACCTAAAAGGAGAAATTTCCAACAGAGGCGCCGAAGAACAAAAACTTTTTGCTCTGCCTGCTCTTAGAGAAGAGCTCAGCTACTGCTGAGCTACTGCTGAAAATGTGTTTCAGCCAGGAATCAGCTTGGAGAGGGGCAGCCACCAAGCAGTGCCCAGCACCACGCTCTGGAAACCATCCAGGAGCTGCTGTCAGTGCCATGGGCTCGCTCGTAGCCGTGGCACGCATGCTGCACACCGTCCCACCTCCCCGATCCCATCTCCTCTCCTCCTCCTGCTCTCATCCCCCCGACCTGTGGCTTCACGTCCTACGAGCCCGCAGAGCACCCTTCATGCTCTCGATAGCGATGCGGTGGCAGCGAGCGGAGCAGTCACCGGCAGACAGCCCGTGATGGTTTGGGACAGCAGTGACAAACGAGCTCAGCCGCAGCCTCCTTGCCCCGCGCTCAGCAGCGGGATGAGAAATGCCACCGACAGCAGCCAAAATCCATCGTGCAGGAACACTGACGGTCATTTGGGGAGCAGGCAGAGGGGTAGCCCCCTCTCTGCGCTCCCACCTGGTGGCATCGGATGCCCGGTGTCCCAAGCCACGTGCCTTGCTTTCCCTCCCTCGCCCAAGAACTGACAAACTCGGCGCATGGCCCCAGTCTCCGGCTATGGGGCCGTGCCCCCGCAGCCCCATAGCTGCAGGGGTTGCTGTGGGGCCGGCACGGTGGTGCTGCTGGCAGCCCGGCCCCATAGGATCCCGGCAGGCTCCTCTCACAGCAGCGCTGCTGGCAGGAGGGCAGCTCCGTGGAAAACCCTGGGAGCAGTCAGCGTGCAACTTCCCTCGCATCCCTGCTCACCAGGGAAAGAGACAATCCACTTTTTTAGAGCCCGCGCCTATAGAGCACCGAGGAAAGAAGTGGGGAAGTTAAGGAAAAAATCCCAAAGAGAGAGAAGAGGGAGGAAAGCGCAACCCCTTACCTTTAACAGTTCAGTGCAGTGCTTGGAGAATCTAAGTCCCATACACCTGGCAGAGAAATTAGGTGTTTTTTGGCGTTCAGGACGGAAAGAGCTTGCCACTTCTTGCTGTTGCTGTATGTCTTCTTCGCAATCTCCAGATGAGTTTTCCTGCCTTTTTTTTTTTTTTTTTCCCGGTTCCCCAGAAGAAATCAAAATTCCCTGTGTGGTATTTCAGGTCCTTTCAGGCAGTGGCAGCAGCAGCAGGCTTGAAGAGTAAGTGCTGTGTGTGAATGGCAAAAAAAGAGAGAGAGGGTTCAGACCACATTAGCTGCCACTGGCTGCAAGAGAGACCATCAAACTCCTGTCAGCCTCCTTAGATACCTCTTGAAGAGCTGGCAAACTAAGTGTATTGGATCCTCCTCTGGATTTTAGAGTAAAGGTAGGCAGGCATCCAGGGGGCAGGGGGAAATAGGAGGGCTTAAGGACAGAAAAGGAAGCCCAGCCTCTTGGAAAGAGGGGAAAAAAATAGAAAAGAAAAGAAAGGGGAAAAAGAAAAAAAAAAAAAGCATTGCCAAAAAAAAATACTGTAAATGGAGAAAGCTGAATGGGGAGTGGGGGATTAAATTTAGCCCTCTGGTTTGGAAGCAAACTACATGGAGCACCACAAGTGGTTGAGAGAGAAGAAATAGTTTATGTAATAAAAAGAGAACGTGGTTTATGCAAACTAAAATAACATGAAGCTAATTAAGGAACCTGAGCAAAGCACGCGTGTCTGCAGTGCAGGCAGTATCGCTGCTGGCCCACCAGCAACGGGGCACGTTCACGGGGAGCCCACAGACAGCAGCAGAGAAGAAAGTTTGGGGACCTCTCCGGGGGGCTCTGCGGGGCAGAGGGGGAGGCAGGTGGTGGAGGTGTGGGAAGAGGGAGAGGATGCTCACTGTGAGGACATGGAAAGCACCTGGAGCAGCGGTCACTGATGAGTGGTATGGAGGCAGGGGAGTGAGGCTGATGTGGAGAGGAGTTGTCCAAAAGCTGTGCCTGTGGAAGAACCGGGGGAGAAACGCAGAGCTAGGGAGCACTGAGGGGTGATGAAGGCTGAAGCAACCACCCCAAAACCTCAGGGAGGATCCCATCGTGGAATCCTTGGCAGTTCGGATGCTGTGGGAAGGTGCTGAAGAGGCTGTAATGAGTTTTGACTTTATTTATTTTTCAGTGGTGGATACTGGTGACTTGGAGTGGGCGAAGCTGTGCCCGAGGAGCATGCGATGGGTCTGCTCCTGCAGGCCTGCGCCTCGGCTTGGGAAGGGGCTGGATGGCAGCTGGGGGGGGGTGGGAGGCAGCTGAGGCTTTCCCAGCTGAGAAAACCTCTTCTGGCTGAGAAACTGTGTGTGCCTCCCCAGCGACACAGGAGGGTGGGCACAGGGCTGGGGACTCAACCTTCACCTTGTGAGGAGTCCCCTGGCTCAGGCTGTGCCTGGGTCCCTTCACCTGCCCGTTCATCCCCGTGCTCAGACATCTCCAAGAGGTCAAGGTGGCAGCCCCAAGGCCAGCAGTGCCTACAATTTTGATATCTGCATTTCTCTCTCTTTCCCCAGCGCCCTCCTTTGCTTTCTGGTTTACAACACAATGCTTTGCCCTCCCTCCGTGAATTACCTCGATGCTATGCCTCATTTCGAAGCTTGTTCCCTCGGCTGTCCCACTGCTAAACCCGAGGCTCGTAACCCCTTCACTGCGCTCGTGCTCTCTCCTGAGAGCCGGGCATCCATCACCCCGACAGCCAGAGCCAGACCACAGCTTGTGGAGGCACGTTCCTTCCCAGGAGGGACTTTGGCCACGAATCTCCCCCTTGGAGATCACACTCTTTTTTTTTTTTTTTTTTTTTTTCAGCAGGGAAAACTTAATGCTAAAGCTTTCTTGGTACCTTTACGCTTAAGGTCAAAAGGGTGGGGAGGGAAAACTCTTCAGGACCACTGGACAGGACATTTACAGCCCTATCCGAGACTCCTACTTTATTCCCACCTGCCTTGTGTGCCTTTTGGTGGATAAGAACGCTGCCTATCGAAGTCATGTTTAATCTTCCATCCTTTAAGGTCAAGCGGGGGCGTCCCAATGACTTAAAGGGCACGGGCTCGGCCCCAGGGGCTGCTGCAATCTCCAGCGGTGCTGCCGTGGCTGTGCCGGAGCATCGCCTGCCTGTGATGCCGGGCAGTGTGGCATGGCTGTAGCAGCAAGATGACAGGCAAGGCGCACTTCAGACAGGGCATGACAGCCTGTGCTTGAGGCAGGGCTCGGTATTTCCAGCTGGGCAGGAAGAAAAGCACGTAGACAGGAGCTATAAAACGCGCCCGGAGTGATTCTGTCCTGACTCACGTGTGCGAGGGGCTCTGCGACACATCACGCCTGGCCACAGCCCCTTCTCGCCGTGACACTCCCGGGCAATGCACACGTTGGGTTTTTTGGCTGGGGAGGGACTGGGAGCCCTGTGTACCCTCTGCTGCCACTGTGGTTTGGCAAAGAAAACCCCATCCGAACCTTTCGCGAGCTGCAGCCAGGGAGCAGAGAAAATTCCACTTTGGAGCTGACCAGCTAGGAAAATGTGATGCTCCACACAAAGCGGTTCCTTAGCAACTTTTGGGAAGGGGTAGAAACTGCACAGTACCTGCTGGCTGTCCCAGTTCTGTGTCTGCATCGGGAGCAATTGGAAAAACAGCTAAATACGTGCGGAGAAATTGTGATTCATAAACCGCTGCTGGAGCCGGTTGTGTTTGTTTGTTCTGAAGCTGAGGAGAGGCTGGGTCAAAAAAGCCATATAAGTGGCTTTTGTTTTTTGTTTAAAGCAGGGAAGTGACAATTCAGAGGTCTCTGGAGTACAGGTAACAAGCTATAGGAGTGCTCACGGTCAGGTAAAGGTTTTACATCTCATTATAACGTTCAAAGGAGACCTGTGGCTATTCCCAGAGAGGTTCAGCCCTTGGGGAGCGCAAATATTTGATCAGAGAACAAACCCAGTGCACAAGGAAGGGTGAATAATAGCTTTGCCTATTGAATATCCAGAATTTGCACGGTGGAAGCAGTCACTGACAGCAAACAGGCAGAAAAGGAAACGACACCAGACAGAAAAAGATTCAATCAGTTGGGCTGATAGTTATTTGTGGGTTTCCAAAATCAATGAAAGGCAGGCTTGGGTGGATTTCCAGCCAAAAAAAAAAAAAAAAAAAAAAAAATCAGGAATAGAACAAGCAGGAATAAAGAATAAAATCCTCAAACTGCTTTTAAAAATTGTGCAGACCTACCCCCTCGCTACCATGAAGCTGTTCCTTCTCTACAACCACCAGTTCAAGCCATCTCACGGCCTGCAGCTCCAACCCTTGTCTTCCTCTCAGGGTGAAAAGGAGGGCTTGGCATCCCAGAACGCTTATTTCTAGTATTATTTAATCCTATTTAATGCTAACTAGGCACTTAAGAAACCAGCAGGGACATGAGAAGGGGGTGCAGGATCCTGGCTGCTCCATGCGGAGGCCACTGAACGGGGCTGTGCACAATCTGAAAGTCTGTGCCAAACCTCCAGAAAAAGGCACTGGAGATTTAGGGGCAATCTGTGAGCGTTAAGCTTTTGCCTAAAGGGTCCCGTCCGTGCTTTTATGGCCAGCCTGACCATCTCTCATCTGAGCGCTGCTGCCAGGGTGCCTCGAAGTCAGCTCTGACGGTCACGTTTGGGTCCAGCACTGTTCCATGCCAAGGTCCTGGGCTGGGAGAAGCAGGGTGTGATGTCCATGTGTCAGCATGGCCTGTGTCACTGGGTGCTGGTGGGAATGTATGGTCCTACGTTGGGGTCCCATGCCAGGATGGGCAACCAGAGGGATGGGAAGAAGCAGTGCTGAAAGCCCTGTGGGTAAAAATTAGGAGGGGCATGAGAGCTCCTGGAGAAGGTTTTGCCCATTGAGACATGCTGAGAACATGAGATAGGGGCTGAAAATGCAAAAAGTCATCAGCGGGCATGGAGGAACCTCTCCCAAACCCCAGCACCTGCACCCCTTTCCTCCGGGGTGAATATTCACCCTTGTCAGCACGGGTGGAAAACTCACCCATCTTTAACAACCAACCCGTGTGCTCACAGGCAGCTTCTCCCGGCCCCGTTTGCATCCCAGCTCGGGACTGCTGCCCTCCGCGAGCCTCCCGCGCCGCACAAGGCACCCA
This sequence comes from Anas acuta, assembly GCF_963932015.1. Taxonomy (NCBI): domain Eukaryota; kingdom Metazoa; phylum Chordata; class Aves; order Anseriformes; family Anatidae; genus Anas; species Anas acuta. The sequence continues at coordinate 8,134,764 of NC_088990.1, read as the reverse complement.
TTGAGCCCGCAGCGGCCGTGCCGTGCTCAATGAGCTGCGTTCTGCTCGCCCCACGCCGGCAGACGTAAACAGCCCGGCTCGCCCCGCGCCCCCGCCCCGATATTGTGGCTTGTTCATCACCCGGTAAAAATAGCAGCCTGCGGGTGGGATGGGGCGCACAGAGCGGCTTCTGTTTGCCTTTTTTTTTTATAAAATATTTTTTTTTTCTTTCTCACTTCTCCTGTCCTCTCGGTGTCTTTCCGATTGCTCAACAGGGCTGCGTGGAGGGAGCAGGGACGGACGCCTCCGGTCACATATTTGGGTGCTGGATGGGGCATCTTGGCCTCGTCCTGGCTCCTCACCTCTGTGCTTGGGTAGATGGAGTTCGGATGTCATGGGGGATGCAGGGGGAATGGGCTCCAAACATTTATGGGTTTAGGGTTTACACTGCCAGAGGGCTGGGGCTTTGTGAAATGAGGGGATGAGCTAGAGAGGTGGACCTGGGAACCCCCTCCTGCACCCAGGCAGGGTTTTTGGGGTGCAGGATGCTGGTCGTCTCCTCTGCAAGGGGCAGGGGCAGCACCTCAGGGCCACAGCCTGATGTGGCAGGGCTGTTTGGGGCTGTTCACTGAAGTTTTGTGGGGTCCAGCTTCGTGCACAGCATCACCATCGCACAAGGGATCTGTTATCCATCCCTCTGTGCTCTGCACGTGTCCATCCCCTCCCAGCGATCCCCAGGCGATGGGGAAATTGCTTTTGTTCCGGAGTGGTTGGGGCAATGCTGTGTGCAGCTCCTCTCCATGATGCTCCTCTCCTGAACGCACTCCTCTTTCATTTCCCCCCCTTTTGCACATGTGCGTGCCCTCACCTCACCCTGCTGACCAGCTGCTGAGCCTGCCTTCCCCCCCTCCCCATCACAGACCTGCAAGCTCCGGGAGGAAACAGGGGGGTGGGCACCACGCGCGGTATTTATACAATGAATGGATGAAAACAGCGCTAATTTTATGTCCCTCCTAGCCGGGGACGGAGCAACACGGGAATACAGCACCTTTTGTGCGGGCAGAGGACATCTCCTCTGTTTGCTTTCCTCCCAGAAGGCCTCCTCTCGCCCAGGGCCGTACAAACAGCTCGCTGTTGACCTTGGAAGCCGGCGGGGAGATTACGTCAAGCAAGGCAGGCTGGGCACTTCTGCTCCCGGTCCCCTTTTTGCTTTGGAGGTTATGTTCTCTGTGCCCACGGGATCGGTGGCAGGCAGGGGGTAAAGGCTGGGGGCTCCCCGACCTCCAGGGACCTCGTGCAGAGAGCTTCTCCCTTCGCTTTGCTTAGTTTTTATTTTCTTAGTGGAAATTTTGCATCATTTCTTGTTTATTTCCCCCCCTGATGAAAGGTGTTTGCTCACGGTGGGGAGGAGGCGGGGAGGGGGTGTAAATGGGGGCTGACAGCAGGTGTAGCTCTGGCCTTTTCCTGCAAACAGCACCAGTTTCTCACACCTCCATGACCGGGCCCTTTGGAGGTGGGAGAGGTCAGATGAAAGGCTTTTGGCAGGAACACGCCAAAGCCCCTGTGCACAAAAATGTTTTACCCGACTTGGTGGCGGTGAGATGGAAGCAGAGCAGCCGGAGCCTCGGAAAGGGGCTGCTGGGCAGCTCTGGGCATGGCTTCTCCCACAGCAAGGCCTGAGGAGAAGCAGGAGCTGGTCTGTGCATCTCTGGTACCTAGATGAGGTGCTCCTCACCTGGACTTGCTTCTTATTCACCTCCCACCCTGCAGTCACAGCCGTCAGGCTGGCGCCTTTAGAGCTGCTGGAGATGTCATCCAGCACGGCCCTGAGTGGTGGCCCTAAAACACCTCGTGCAGCCTTCTCAGGGTGTTTACACCTGGCTCCGGGGTGCCGTGAATCGCTCACCAGGGTTGTGCTGCACGTTCCCACACGCAGTGTGTTGGCATAGAAGAGCCACTGGCAGACCCAAGGCTCCTCTGCCGTAGAGCTGCCAGTCCTGGGCAAACCCAGGGAAGGGAAGCAAGAGGAGGTTTCTAGTTTTCTCGAGGGCCGGCCAGCATCCCAGCGAGGAGCACAGGTACCAGGAGCTGTGGGGAGTCTGGGGGATATGGGGTGGTGTTTCCTTCCCTATCCCCATAAGCCAAGGATGGGCAGGTGCTATGTAGCATCTCTGGAGAATCTCATCTCGTTGGTGACCATGTTGGAAAATAAGAAGTGAGAATGAAATAAGGAATAAGAAATGAAATAAGGAATAAGGAATAATAATAAATCAGAAATAATAATAAATCAGAAATAATAATAAATCAGAAATAATAATAAATCAGAAATATAAGAAATAAGAAGGACAGGCACAAAGGGGAGAGACAAGGAGAGCAGGCACCAAGGGCTTCTCCTTGTAGGTTTATTCTTAACCTTTCTCTTTCTCGGCCTGTTTACCTGTGAAACCTCATCCTCCAGCGCCAACATTTCCCTCCTTGTTTCTCAGTCCTCAGCAAATGCATCTTTTTGTTTGCTGCAGAAGAGAGATCATTCCTCTGTCTGGGCTGCAGGATGGGTGGCTGGAGCTGGAGTTTTAATTCAGGAGGCCCAGAAATAGCCCTAGGGTTACTACTAATAGCACACCTCACCTTTTTCTGTCCGTGGAAGACACAGCCTGCCTCGGCTTTTAGCTCTCAGCTTTCAGAGGGCCAGATCTAACCTCCCATTTAAAACCCATGGGGAGCAGGCTGGGACTGTCCCGTCCTTCCCCAACACGAGTGGCTCTGAGGGGCATCCAGGGTTACAGAGATCATCCTATGATCACCAAATGCACCTCTGGACAACGTACTCCTTTTCCTTAGCTCCTTGTAGCCAAGCTCTTGGCTGTGTCCCCATTTTTCTGCGTATGGCTGCTTTAGAAGAAGGATCTCCAGTGGGTATCTCTGCTTCTGCTCCGTTTCCCCTGAATGTCCTCTGCCCCATTTATTTGTGTCCCCTGCTGAGCTCAGAGCTGGAGTTTCCAGGCTGGTAAGATGAACAACGGATGTTTTAGGCTGAGCTGAGGCATACGGCTGGACTTGGAGGTATTTCCATGGGCCCGAAGCAGGGTCAGGTCCCTGCAAGGCTCTGCTATGGGAGAGGGGAAATCAAAGGACCAAAATCCAAATCCCCCCGGTTAAATGCAGCCCCAAAAATGTTACTTCTAGGCTGGGATGAGGAGCTCTTAGTGTCAATATTTGTGAAGCAGGAAGAGCCCTGCCAGCCGCAGCGTTTCCAGAAACCAGGCTGTGTGTGCAGGGCCGGGGGCAGCCCAGGGCACGCAAGGCACCCAGTACCCCCCGACCCGACCCACCCTGGGGCTGTGGGAGGACACAGGGGGGCTCTTCTCATGGCCCTGACCCCTTTGGGGTCGGGGTGGGCTCTGTGCTGTACTTCAGGGCCTGCAGTCAGTGTCGGTGTTGTGGTGTTGCTGCTCCAGCAAAATGTGGGCGAGCTTTGAGAGGAGAGCGCGGCTGCACGAGGGATGCTTGTGAAAGGGATAACGCTGCCCTGATGTGGTGTCACAGCACCATATCCACGCTGGGATGAGGTGACGGTGACACCAGCCACCCAGCCCTGAAGGGGAAAGAGCAGGCAAGAAGCAAGAGGTGGGAATGGTTCCCCTCAGTGTGCTCGGGGCTGACACCACACCAGGAGCCTGCAGGCACTGAGTGGCACAGAGACAAGTGACTGGCTCTTCTTTCAGGGCCTGAGCCCTTCCCCGTTTTCTTTCTTCTTTGCAGTATTTCAGGTAGATAGTGTGTTCTTTAGTGGTGTTTGATTTTGGAAAAAAAAATAATTGTAAGAATATTTCCCTGTGTGGAAGAAGTGACACCCATGGAGTCGTCAATGAAGCCATGAGTTATTTTGAAGATATTCACGTTCTGAAAACAAAACGAATTATCTTTCTCTTGCTGAGTGCGCTCAATTTATCTTGGCCTTTGTGGGGGTAAGGTACAGACTTCAGAGCATCCCCTCCTCCTGCCACCCTACCCCAAATGCCTTCCTCCCAACACAGCACCCATGCTCTGTCACTCAGCACACAGCCCTCCTTTGCCTTGTGAGCACTCAGGTGGGAAAATGGCCTGTCAGGGCTTTGTCATTTGTTTTACCCGTACCTTTGTTGGGTCCTTTTACAGAAGCCCCAAAGTGCTGTTGTGAAAAGACAGCAGGGACTGTGTGGACCTCGGGTAACTTTTCTGAAGACCGTGAGACCTGCCAAACAGCCCGAGAGAAAGGATCTCACTGTGTTGATTTGTTTTCTTTGGTTTATGGGGGGAAAAAATATTTCACACATAATTAGAGCAGCCACAGAGAGATTGTATTAAAGGCGCTTTACTGGAAATTTCAAGGGACAGAACAAGGGAAAGCTGTGTTAACACTAGCAGCCAGGAGAAGGACCTTGCCTGCGAAACGGTGGGGAAGGACAATGCGGGGCGTTCAAGCAGCAAGAAAGAAACTGTTCAGGAGGGCAGCATGTGCATCAGGGCCTGGGATTAAACTAAGCTGCTGCGGGCCACGATGCTCCCAGCTTGCCTCCCCTGGGCCCCGGAGCGCTGCCGACCACCGGCCTGGGTGGTCAGGGCCGGGGGGCACGGGCACGGCGCTGCATCAGAGGGAGGGGAGCCTCCAGCGTCAAGAAATTTGGTGTTTTCTTCAGCGAAACCCACCCGATTTCCCCCCTGTGGCAGTGGGTAAAGCCAGGAGGTCCTTCTGTCCTGATGAACCCTCCAACATGGCGAAGGAGCCCTTGCCTGCTGCTCCTGTCTGATGCTGCTGCTCCAGAGCAGGTCTTTTAAGACAAGGGCCCCCAGGACAGACCCAAGGCTCAGCGACAAGCCCTCCACAGGCCTGTCTGTCTCAAAACCCCATCACTGTGGGCTCTGAGCCCTTTAGTCTGGAGTTGCCTTGTGGATCTTGCTGCCTCTTTCCCCATTTTCCTTTCTTGCACATTTTCTCCACAGCGAGCTGTGTGGGTGGGCTGTAACCTTATCTAGGTGGGGTTTTCGCTGTTGTTGGGATTTTTGGATCCTTTAGCTTCAGTGAGAACCTTGAAAATGAAGAGCTTGGGTTTCATTTTGACCCTAGTTTAATGGAAACTGATGGAGGGAGCAGAGGGCTGATGTGTCCACGAGACCCACGCAGCTGCTTTAGTGCGTGGCACCAACATGACCGAGCTGTCACTTGTGACACGCAGAAGTACCTGAATATTCCTGCTTTAACAGTAGAGAAGTGAAGCGCACTGACTTGTCCAGGGCCATGCTAAATATCTGGGATTAGGGGAAAAAAAAAAAAACAACTTTGATTTTCAGAAGGGGAGGCAGCACCTGGACTCACCTGCTCTCAGACCCTGCTCTCCCCTGCGAAACCAAGTGCTCGCTGCCTGCCGGCTCGCCCTCCTCATCGTCGCCGCTCGCTTCATTTCCCGAGCTGACATCATCCTGCGGGCAGCAAGGTCCCGTGTGTCCTGCAGGAGCCACTCTTCCCGGGTTACCTGAGGGCACGGCAGGGCTGAACAGCAGCCCTACAGAGGCAGCGAGCACACTGTGCCCGTTGATTTCCTCCCGTGTGCAGGAGGCGAGCGAGGCAGACTTGTGGCGGCTGCTGTTAGACATCAGGGAAGAGCATGGCCAGGTGGTTGGTGTAGGGACCGACAGGCAGGAGTCCGGGGGTGCACTCATAGCCCTGACACCGGCCTTGAAGGCAAAATGACATGACCCTGTCTCCTCATCCCTAACAGGGGCATCAGGGTATTTAACCGTCAGTAATTCAGCATCTGCTTGTTTCTTTGTGCCCTGCCTTCCTGGCTCAGCTGCCGTGCCCTGCTGCTTTGGCTACGTGGGGCTGGCTGGCTAAAGGACATGCAGAATTAGGGGCGCTGAGCACTCATGAGGGAGTGTGGAGGGGGAGCAAAGCACACGAGCCCCTCAGCACTATGTTCAAGTTGTGTCCATCCCTTTTAGCCAGGGGCTGTTCTCCTTTCTTCTTCTCCTCTTGGACTTTGTACCCTTCCCCGATGGATATTCCCTGCTGGAACATCCCTCCTGGTTTTGATCCTGGCTCCATTTCTCTGTGCTCAGCCCTGACTCGCAGCCCATGTCCCCTCCGTGTCCCCTCCTTGTCCCTATGTGTCCCTGAGTGTCCTTGGTGCTGGCCATGGAGCAGCTCCCCGGAGGCTGGCTGAAAGCTGTGTCTGCAACAAGGATGGGGAGGGGAAGGAAAGAAGGCAGAGGAGCAAACCTAAATAAAATCAAGGTGAGGAGGAAAGCGAGTGGAAGGGTGCTTGGGCTTGGGCAGGATTCACCTGGTGAGAGAGGACGCAGGAGTGGTGCTGGGTCTGAAACGGAGCTGAGGAGCTGGCCCAGGAGCAGCTGGGCACTGGGGGTTATATAGGTGGGTATTTCTGCCCGGTACAGAGCTATGGCCTGAAACAGAGGATGCAGATTAACTGAAAAGCAGTGCCAGGAGGCGAGGAAGGCTCTGGGACAGTGTTTACAGCCCTCCTCTTTGGTATAGGGCGAGGGTGGCCAAGAATAACCTCCCCTAGCACCGTTAGCGGGGTGAGCAAGTTGGATTTTTCCATTTGCCCTGTGTGTGGCTCTCATCCTTGTCCCCTGACTCACGCCAGCCCAGACAGGCTCCTCTATTCACCCCGTCCCAGCTTGCGGGGAGGAGGCCGAGGCGGAGGAAGGACTGTGCGCACCCGCGGACACTTCGGGGCGGCAGTCCCTTCCTCGCTGCTCTTCCCTCCTGAAAGCCACACTGTTTGTCTTCAGGTCTGGGTGCCCAGGCAGAGGGCTGGCAGCCCTGCAGCATCCCGAGGGCAGGACACAAGGGATGGAGCAGGGAAGCAGGGCTGAAGACAGGCGGCCAGCTCCGCAGGGATCTTTTTTTTGATGTGTGCAGCTCTGCTCCGCGCTCCCTCGGCCACTGGAATTACACTGGTTTTCCCAGCCAATTTTCCACGTCCCTTAGTGCTGAGGCTGGTTCGTGACATTAGTTCTTGCTGTGCTGAGGTGGGCGAATGAGCTGCTGGTGTGGGTCTGGTTGAAGAAAGCCAACGGTGGCAGCCCACGGGCAAAGGGAATGGAACCGGAGCGAAACTCGGAGACACGGGCAGTGGGAAAGAGGGGTTTAGAAGTAAATTGGCCTAAAACACGTTCCACCAGGGAGCTGGGGATAGAAAGTCTGGGGGAGATCAGGGGGACTGAGAGTAATTGGCCATTTTTCAACACGGCGCTGGTGGGATGACATGAGAGATGGGGTGGGAGATTTGGGGAGCTAGATGAAGGAGGGGCTGGTCTGGTAGGGCGGTTTTGAGCTTCCCAACAGCAATACATTTTTCTCCCCAAATTGGCCCCCAGTTGCCCGCTGAGCCTGGGGTCTGCACTGCAGCAAGCACCTGCTGAGGGCCCTCTAGGATGCTAAAGACGGAGAAAGAGGTTTCCTTTTAGGCAGGATCACAGGCTGAGGAGAAACCAAGGAACTGGTTAATTAGAGCTGAGACCTCAACAGGATGTTCAAGACAGAGCTCGGGGCAGGCTGACCTCCAACACATGCTGACGAGCCCTCCTGAAAGCCCACGGTGCCGGGGAAGAGCTGGTGCTGCCTTCCAAGAAGCGCCAACGTGCTGCAGGAGGAGGCTCACGGACCCTGGCTGCCTGCGGCTGCCTCCTGCTTTGTTTCCGACCTCTACAGAAGCGACAGCACCCGCTGGAGCCACGAGTGCCAGCAGAGAGAGAGCAATAGAGAAAAATACAGACATTAAGCTTCGATTAGAGTTACATTTCTCCTGTGCCCGGCTCTGGCATCCTGCAGGGGAGCAGGGTGAAAGCCCGCTCAGCCCTTGTGAGCAGGAGGCTGAGGAAGGGGTCTTTTATTTGGGATCTGCTGCAGGTCTGGAACCACAGAATGTGTTGAGCTGGGTCAGTGGGTGCTAACCCCAAACACTGGGGTTTGTGCAGACTTGGGGTGTGAGCTGGGTTAGCGGGGATGCTCTGCTGGCTGCCTGTGATTGCCTTCAGGCCATGAATAAGGAGGGCAGGAATTTCACATAAGCTCCAGTCTCAGCGGCATCCCGGATCGCATCGCAACCTTCGGGTAAAAAGCAGAGCGGTGTTTAATTGAAGGTGATTTGCTCAGCTCTGTGTTTGGAGCAGAGAAGAGGCAGATCTGGTCACCTTGTCCTGGCTGCCGGTGACCGCAGGCATCTGGCAGGGACTGGGCTGTGCGGGAGGACTGGAAGTCCTGCTGCTCGCCGCACAGACTGCCCTTGTTCGGCAGGGCTCAGGTACGGCCCTGCACCTCGCTGCACGCTCCCCAGCTTGGTCGGCCAGCTGCTCTCTCCCTGCATCCCTCCCTAGGTCAACAGGCTCCTGTGCCAGCTGCTTTTGTACCTTTTTTTTTTTTTTTTTCCCAGTAAAATTCAGCAGATATCTATTGCAGATTCCTTTAAGAGAATTAAGTGGGAGATAAACTGTTATCTGCATGGCCTGAGCACAGCATCATTGCACTTGGCTGGTGCAGAGAATCAGCTACAGCCACCCTCTGCATCTCAGAGGGTCCTGCTGGTGTACCTGAAGGCTTTAGGAGAGGTTCTTCAGAGGCAGGGGCAGACTCGCCGATGGGTCAGGGGGTGCTGTGACTCCTGGCCATTCCCACTGCCCTCCCCAGCTGTGGCTGTACCCCCTAACCAGGAGTTTCTGTGCTGTAGAAGCAGAATAACACTGGGAATTTGACCAACATGAAATGGAAAATCATCTGTAAATGATGCTAAGGATTAGTGTGGTTGCAGGTTGGTACGTGGTGGGAGATGGAGGCTGTGGTGCTGCCTCTCCATGGGGTACCTACACCTCGGCAGGAGGAAGGATGCTCTGTTTAATCCTGTGTTGTCCCACAATAGCTTTCCTCAGTTCCCTGCCTTTTGGCTGGTGGGCAGGAGCTGGGAGCTAATGTGAAAATCACATTGGAGGCAGGGGAGAGCCCTTCTTCTCCCTCTGCGTTGCTGCACGAAGCCCCCTGACACGGGATCTGAATTCTCTGATTTCTTACACTGAATCAGCTTAAGAAAATAAGGGCATGCCTCCGATGCTGCTTGGCGTGCCTTGACATGAGTCTTATCCCAGGGACCGGTCCACACCATGCTGCAAACAGGGCTGAGGGCTCTGGTTGCTGGCTCAGGATCCAGAAGCTGCTGGCTCAGGGGAGACACTCTGCGTCCCTGACCCCAAAAGCTGTCCTGGAGCTGCTGGGCTGGGGAAGCGTTTTATGAACTAAGGCAAACTAAATCTGGTTTTACACAGTTCCCTCCAGTCTCTCTCCCGCCTGTTGACAGGGAGGAAATGCTTTTCACATGCCAGCTGGTGACACTGCTCCATTATAAATTGCTCCCCTCCTGTTTTCAAGGCACGACTGCAAAACGCAGGGAGAGCTCTCGGAGCTCTGCACCTCTGGGGCATCTGCTGGTGCTGGGGCTTGCAGGTTTGTACGGGTTGCTGATGGCTTTGATTTTTCTCCTGCACAGGCTCAGAAACCTCAGGGCTGTCCAAGCAACCCCTCCTTCATCCTCTGTAGGTGTCGGGGTGTTGGATGGGAACAGCAACAGCCCAAGGTCCATTTTTCACATCTTTGAAAGGATGAGGCCACTTGGACTTTATAGCTTTATAACGCTGCTTCTGCGTGCCAACGGAGAACCCCAGGCCCGGTGACGATGCCGTGCCACTAGCAGCAGCTCCTGCCTGATGTCCTGACGTCCCACGACACCCCCAGAGGGTGCAGGGACATGTGTCCAACCCAAGGCAGCCCAGTGCCAAAATCTACAGCATGGGGTGTGTGTGTGTGTGTGTGTGTGTGTGTGTGTGTGTGTGTGTGTGTGCACGGTGCCTGCAGGAGGAGGGCTGCCTGCACTCACCGGTACTTTTCCATCCTCCCCGAGGCTCTGCCTGCCGGGGTGGGAGCTGTCTGTAGGGCCGAAGAAAAGAAGTGTCCCATGAAGTGGCCAGCCCTCCTTTGCCAGAAGCCACCTTTGCAGCAGCAGCGTTTTCCCCTCTCCCACAGTCATCTTTGGTTTCATTTTTCTCTCCCAGCTAGGCCGGGCAGGGAAGGCAGCCAGCAGGCCGGTGGAGATGGAGATGTCAACTGCAAGGGGAGAGGCAGGAATTTAGCAGCCCCTGGGCAAAGCCAGCACATCTGAAGGGCTGGCTGCCATTTGCACACCTTTGTGGATTCCAGGCCTGCTGCCACAGCTTAACTCCTCCAGTGCCGGGCTGCCACAGCCACAGGTACCCGCGGCCTTCGTCTCACTTCCCAAAGACACCTGCCTTGTCAGTTTTCCTGACCCGAGGTTTAGAAAGGCAGTGAGCAAAGGAGATGTGGGTATCAAAGTTCCCCAAGAGCAGGGACAAGCTCTGTGCCTTATTTCTGAGCCTGGAGTGATCCGGGGGGGGGTCTGGTCCCTGTACAGCACCCATAAGCAACGGGTGCCTTCAGCTGGCAGTGCTTTATTTCATAACGTGACACTTCAAAGCTGTAAAAATAATCGAGATGCGTTATGAATTGCTTATTAAAACGGAACTGAAAAGACATCCTGAGGAATTTAGCCATGAGGCCTGATGGATGTTAGCCCATCCTCAGAGGCAGCTGGCGCACTGTGAGCAGAGGTACCTGAGTTTGGTGTAAAATCCTGCAGGACAAAGCTGGCAGCATTACACGGTGGGCATTGTACATGGCAATAGGCACTTGGAGGAGGAAAGAGAGGGGTATTATCCTGCTCTTTTGCTAAATTCAATGCACCTGTTAAAGGGTTGGACTGAGCCCCGAGGCTTAGCCCGGCCTAGCGTGGTGTACGAATGGCCACCACTACCAGGCCTAACCCTGTCGAGGTTTCCTTGCTGCCTTGCACAGCAGTGAGATTTTTCTTCTCCTTGGGCAAATCCCTCGTGCCCAGCTCTGTAACAGATTTCAGCCTGGCTGCATCACACAGCCTCTGCATTTACATGATGAGGCAGGGGGAGAGCCGGGGCCAGGCTGCCCCAAGCGAGCCGCATTTCCTGGAGAGGAGCAAACAAACCGAGCCACCGCTGCCTCGTTTCACCAAGGCATGCCAACACCGGCTTACGCACGCGCTGCGAGTGGAAAGAAACAGCAGCGAGGTTTGTTTTCTCGCAGGAGAAAAATAATCAAAACCAGCCCTGGATGAGAAACCCCACCGCGAACAACATGGCGTTTTGTATTCCGGCTGGCAGTCGCGAGGCCAGAAAAACACGATGTTCTCTGGAGTGGACAACAGAAAGCTGACGGAAAGCAGCAGCCGAGGAGCTCCTCGGGCCAGCGTTCCCGTGGATCAGTCCCCTCCGCTCTGTCCTGCCTCTCCTGGGTCTGCTCCTTGCTGTGCATTGCTTCCCCTCTTTGCTGCCCCGAGCCCTGCACGCTGTACGGCTCCTGCTGGGAGACAAGGGAGGAGCTGTGTGAGAGCCAATTGCTCTCTGTGAAGGGATTGAATGCAAAAACGAGGAACGAAAAGGAGGTCAGGGCCAGGCGGCCAAAGCAAACGCACGTAGCAAATGCAGGGGGAGAAGAAAGGGTTGTAAGATCCCTAAACGGGTGGAAACAGGGCTGTGTGTTTGGGGGAACAGCCTGGCCATGTTGGGGGAACACCTCTTCCAGCCACGCTGAACTGAGCTTCTTCTGCAGGAATTGTCCTACATGATTGTGAGGAGCTTCTGCATCATCCCAGCCAGCCCAGGGGTTACTGGTGTGCCACGTCAGTTCTTTACTGGGATTCCAAATTCATCGACTGGCCACCAGCAACCAGCCCCTGACTGTACAAGATTTGCATTTAAAAAACAGGACAATAAGAAAGGGCTTCTGCTTACACATTTCCTTCACAAACAGCTCTTTGGGCTACCATGTAGACCATCATCAGGCTTGCAAATATTTTTGTGAGCTCCCAGTGGCTGGAGGAGTGTGTGCATTCAACAAATATGAATTACAGCAAATGGGACTCGGTGCCTTTCTGGGAGAATAGCTGTCTACCCACCAGCACAAGTAGCGAAGCAGGGAAGCAGCTTTCCTCTGGGGTGTTGATCCTTCCCTGCTTTCACACTGGCCTTGTCCAAAAGCCATCATGGTCTGGTTGTATGTTTGGTGAGGTGAGCTGGGGAGTGTTGGATTTGGTGTTGCGTGGCTGCTCTGGCAGAGATTCAGCAAAGGGATGGAGCAAGGTCACCCTGCATACTCCGAGTTCTTCCTGCACATCCCCAACAGGGATGTGAAGTGCAAAACGTTTGTGAAATGCAAATGGGACACAAACTGGTGAGGAAGCGGGGCACCCTGGTTTCTGCCAGCTGCGGGTCTGATCGCTAGGACACAGCTAATGTATTAGAGAAAACAAGAATTTCAGCTTCCAGTAAGACAAAACAACATCAACAAGATAAAAAAACACAACAAATGAAAAAAACAAAAGAGGGAGATTGTATGCCTACACCTGTATCGGTGAATTGAGGAAAAGGGAGCTGGTGCTGGCTTGGGTTTTAGGAAACCACTGAGGAAGGTGATTTCTCCATCATGCTCTAATGAGAAGCATGCATCTCCTGTGCCAATATCCATCAGGTAAAATAATGTGAGCTCCAGATCACTTGGGAGGAAATGAAATTGTTAGAATAAAAGATCGGCATGGGATTCGAGCCCCTCAGTGGAAGTAAGCACATTGGCTCTCCTGGGGAATTAATTTAGCAGATGGAAATCCTTAACCTTAAAGATAAAGATCATGTCTCCAAAAGAGGGTAAAATCTTTATTATTATTATTATTTCTGTCAGCTTTCAAACATGCTACTCTTTGTAAAACATGAGGGCAATATTCCTTTACAAGTGGCTCCCTCCTTCTCTTTTACAGTAGCCCCGGGGCTGTTTGTCCTGTTACCTACATATGTGGAGGGAATATATCTAACCACAGGGAGAGGGTGATGAGATCACACAGGAAGGATGCTGGTTTTGGCTAAGATTTGATGGATGTAACAACAGGCTGTGGGATGGCTGCAGCAGCGACCGAGCTGCCTGCACGCCCAGAGGGGCTGCCGGGGGCATCGTGGTGCCCAGAGCAGACTGCAGCTTTGGAGATCCACAGCGTGGCAAACAGCTGGTCATGTTGCAGTTCCACATTGCAGGAGAAAAGAGAAAAAGAAAAGAAAATTATACTGCTGGCACACTCCCCCCACTCGTCCTCACGTCTGGTCTGCCACACGGTCTGGTTTCCACCATGGGGAAAGCCACGTTGGCGTTTATTTTCCAGTTTGTGCTTGCTGATAGGGAACCAGATGCAGAATATGTTTCAGGACAGAAGCTGAGCACCGTCCCTGTCCATGCAGGGCTTTTCCAGGAGCGGGGCCGTGGGAAGCGTGTGCCACTTCCCCGTGCTGCTGCGGCTCTGCGCCCGCTGCCGCCTGCGTGCTGTGGGCTCCGTCGCAACAATTAGCATGAAAAGGGGAAAGGAGAGAAAGCAAAGCCTGGGGGAACACATCCAAAGAAGCGAAAACGCCAGTGCGGGCCAAGAGAGATTTTCTCCAGCCGAAAATCTGTCGTGCTCGCTCTTGAGCTGGCAGAGGGCTGGCGGGCTGGAGCCGCGCCGCTGGGTGAGCGGCTGAATGCGTCTTTCTTTCCCTGCTCCTCCTGAAAAAAAAGCACAAGGGAGCCCAAAGCAGGGCAGAGAGACGTACAAATCCCGTGTGTAATCCTGTTTTTTTTTGTGGAGTCAGCCCCGTGTGTTTGACTCACCTTGGATAACTCACCGCGGGGTGGGACGGATCCTCCCGTCCCCACCCCAAAGCCAGTTTGGGGAGGTTTTGGTTGTTTGCCCCAGGCGGGACACACGGGGAGCATCCAGAGCTGGCACCAGGCTGGCCGTGCTGTCCTGGGGACTGTCTGCCCCTGGGGGACCCCCTCAGGAATTTAACCTGGTGTCACCTGCACAGAACGTGACTCAGAGAGACAGAAGGAGAAGAGGATGGACCTCCAACCTCCGCTGCGTCTCCAGCTGTTCCCTAGCCATTTCTTCCCGGAACAATTAAGACCAGAGAGCTTAATTAGAGAAGATTCTGGTTTATATATTTACATAGGATTTTTGTTCTCAGGCTAAGCTCTCCACAGAAAGTTACATGGAAGTGCGCAGGCACAGCACACAGGGAACGGGGAAAGCCAACAGAGCTGGCATATTTACAAGAATTAGGCTTTTTAAAATTATTCTTATTTTCTCTGTGGAAAGGTCCATTCTTAATTCATTTAGGACGACTGGAATAATTAAAAAAGAAAAAAAAAAAGCCCTGAAAGGCCAAGAATAGGAGAACATTTTTTACATAAAGTCAATATTCTGAGTTTGTTTTCCTGGGACAAATGTCTGAAGGAGGTGAAGGCAAGTGAAAGCTTGTGTTTGTTTCATATTTTTCTCATTTAGAAGAAGGGTTTTGTCATGGTGTGTGGCAGGAGGTCTGCAGTGGGGCGGTGTCAGGGCCTTGACACCAGTTCTTTTGCTTTTCCACCTGCTGCAGAGCGAGGATCCCCTCGCCCTGAAGGCTTTCTCTGCCTCCCCATGCCCTACCCTGAAAGCACTGCCACCCACTCCCAGCCCCAGGGGAAAGGCCAGCAGCTAGCAGGAGACCTGTCTTCTTTCCTTGGGCTCCTCTCGGTGTATATCATCGTGGTGTGAGCCCACGTAAAGCTGCTTGGCCCAAAAAGCTGCTGATGCCCCTGCCATTAACGCCTATGGAAAAGCATCGGAGTGCCATGGGGGAAATACTGACCCCCAGAGCCACAGAGGGAGGATAACAGCTATAGGAACATCTGTGCTGCTGTGGAGCCTTATGAGGAAAAATGCTTTAATCCAGGAGTACCCGTACGTCCCTCTGGCCTTTCAGCAGGAGATGGCCCTTTGCATATCGGGATCTGTGATTCCTTGGAGCTGCAAACGGCCAAGCTGCAGGGTGGAGAACCTGGGGAATGTCATCTGAAGAGCCAGCTCCCCACAATGCTTCAGCTAGGAGATAGGATTACACTTAATTCCCTGCATCTGAATGCTTGCACAATTTTTTTCCATGAAAGGAAAAGAAAAGTCCTGGTCTCCCCTTGCCTTATCTTCTCCTTGTCCTCACCCCGGGATGCTGCAGTGCTACCGTGTCACCCCTTGGGGATCTTCCAGCTCAGGGTCCTTCTGTGTGCCCCATACTCCCTGAAGTGCCATGGGGGTCCTGTAGGGTGGGAGCAGCCCCGGGCCAGCAGCAGGCTGCTGCTAACCCCGAGGCATGGCTGGAGCAGCAAGCAGCATCCAGGGCTGTTAGCCACTCAGTTACTCCTCGCAGGGCAGGGCAGATCACCTCGGTGTGAAAATTATTCAGGGGGTTTTATAGCATTTTTCAAATAAACATGCAAGGCAGACTATTTTCATTACTTTCCCAGCCTCCTGTAAAATTTGTCGACGGAGTGCTTGGGGAACAAATTAACCCTGTGCGCCTGGTCCGGAGAGCTCCTGGCCCTCACTGCCAGCAGCGCTGCAGGGTGTAAGGGGTCCCTCCAACCCTTCATTACAGCACCAGCCAGGAAGAAGACTGGCTCTGAGAAGTGTGCTAGGACAGGAATTCACAGCCTCCATGAGTCCCAGGACGGCTGTGGAAAAATATATCAATATATCAGTGCTGGCCAGGCTCAAAGGATGAGGTGCCTCCATGGGGAGCAGGCATTGGAAGACCCTTCCCGTGGGGAACTCCCCTGGGATGGAGGAGAAACTCTTCCTGGCCGTCAAAGAGAGCATTTCATCTCGGAGTGTGTGCCGTGGGGTGCCTGGTTTATGGTGGGCGAGCCTATTGACGGGCTGGGGGTTGAATGCCCCACTTCTGTGGGGGCAGCCAGGCAGCAGCATGGGGCCAGCTGGAACCTGAAAAGGTTCAAAGATCCCCCAGCGCACCAGGCAGCTCTTCTGCTAATGGGGCTGCTCAAATCATTTTACATAATGTTGAGAATGCCCTTTAATTAGCACTGCCTATTTCTCTTTGTCCCTTTGGTGACAGAGACACAGTCCCGAGCCTCTTCCCTTTCATTTCTCCCCATTTCCTCTCCCCAGAACTCTTTCTTTTTTTTTGACGTGCTTTCACTGATGCCAAAACCACCAACGGTGTTCCTCTGCAGGGCTAAATGTGGGAAGAAAAGCTTGTGTGGTGGCCGCCATCCTCGGCATGTGGAGAGAAGGTCCAGAAGCCGCACAGATCCTGCCTGGTGCGGGGCTGGGAACCAGCCATCATCTCAGCTCTTGGCCGAGGCTCTCAGACCAAAGACGAGCAGGAACAGGCAGGCTGAAAGGAGAGCTGCTCTCAAAAGCTCTTCTGTCCGATATACGCTTTTCTTTGCTGCTCTGAGTCAGTATTTGGCCTTACGCTTTTGCTTTTCCCAGCCCAGCTAGGAGTGGA
Source organism: Anas acuta (assembly GCF_963932015.1). Classification (NCBI taxonomy): domain Eukaryota; kingdom Metazoa; phylum Chordata; class Aves; order Anseriformes; family Anatidae; genus Anas; species Anas acuta. Next base: position 8,118,318 of record NC_088990.1, on the reverse strand, counting down.
AGCGCTGGAGTTCCTGAGTACTTGGTAGCGAATGTGACTAAGGAATAAAAACAGTGATTCACGCGTGTGTTTGTGAGCTTGAGCCCTCTGTTTGAATTGCTGCTATTTATGGGGAGTGGAACCTTGTCTTCTGGGTGAAAATATTTGCAAACCCCCACATTATTTAAGCCTTAGTGATCATCTGTTCACATGTCCTTGCCATACAGGTGCTATTTTTTGTTGTTGTCTTTTAGACTGATTTTCTGTTCTCTGTTCAGAAAGGAAAAAAACAAAACAACAGCAAAAACCAAACAACTCACAAACAAAAGTAAACCCAGGCCAAAATCAAAACTGCGTCCATTTCAGCGTCTAAATGTCACAGTGTAGAGAACACACTGGAAATAACAACCAAATAGTCCTTATCCCCAAAACCATCAGAGAGAGGTTCATCGGTAGGTGCTCTGGAGCAGCAGTCTCAAAGTTGGGGTCACTCCACCAGCAAGCTGAAAAGGCTGTGCCTTACAAATAACTGCTCGAAGAGCAGGCAGCTGCTCCTGTGGGAATTCCCAGCATATCAGCCTCACAGCTTTTCCAGTAGTGAGGTGCTCCAGTTAGCAAATCTCGTCTTTTCATCATGACTGACTTCTCCTCCTCCTCCACAAGCACCTAGCCCCCATCTCTGATGTAACCCAGTCACTGTACTTTTTGGATTACTTGGGTTTAAAAATAATATTGAGCTGTGGCAACTCCGAATGTGTTTTCCATTAAAGCTGCTTGGCACGGTGGTTTCCCTTCTGTCTCACCCTTTGGAGCACTGCCTTACGCTTTACCCACATCCAGGTTCAGGCCGTTGAGACGTCTGAGCCCAAGCACTTTGGGTGTATAATAGAAATAACTCTGGATAATGGCTCTATATTTAAGAAGTAGCTATATATGCTATGTGTGCGGGCTATTAATGAGGTCTTTGGCCACAACTACTGAATATAGTCACCTATATTCTAGTAAGAGAATAGCACATTCTGTTAGCAGTCAGTTCCTTGACATCTCTGCAATGAGATTTGTTTGGGCTACATGGGCTGCATGGGAGCTGCAGCTCGTGCCAGAGGGGCACAGACCTCAGCCAGACCGACCACAGCCCCCTGGGATGGATGGCGTAGGCACAGGCCTCTGAAGTAAGAGCAGATTTGTTCTGATTTCTTCCAACGTCACCAAATTAGTCTTGTCATCAGTCCACACGGATGCTACGGTCGGGGTGGGAAAAGAAATAATCAGATTTATTGAATCCTTTTGTCTCCTCTGAGTTTACAGTTGGGCTTTTGTTCTAGTCTCTCTCGTTGGTATTTCCTTGGCAGCTCATGAGGGATTTCTTTTTTTTGAATGATCGAGCTTGTTTTGTGCCAAAGGAGAAAGGAGAGACAACCATTCTCCAAAGCTCAGGAAATGTGACATCACCCAAAATGCAGACCTAGCTTTTTGGCGGCCAGGTGGTAAATGAAATATTCTCAGCAGTCTCAGCATCTCCACTTGCAAGGAAATTAGAAGCAGAAAGTTGGGATGACAGCCCTTGGCAGCTCTATTCAACTTGGGGTTGGGACGCTAAAAATACCAGCTTGGCAAGACTGCGAGAGAGAATAATAAAAAGGCCTCAATTTTGCCAGAATTGTGGATTTCTGCAGAAGCTGTGAGTGGAGACTCACACTTCGCTTGACACAGTCTGGCACTTTGGTAGCTCGTCGGCCCGGGGATCTCAGAGCTCCCGTTATCCCAGCCAAACCCAGCCGCATCTCGGCAGGGCTGGTGTGGAAGCAGGGGAAGCTGGCAGATAATGGGCATTTTCCTCTGCATCCAGACAGGCTCCAGAGCATAGGACCTCACATACGTCGAACGGCTCAGGTCGCAGCTAGGCTAATTTTTAGAGGCGCGTGTTTCCGTCTGAGCAGTGAGCACAGGCACCGGGTTTTTAACAGAGCTTAACACTTGGAGAAACCAAAACGTGGCCAGCAGCCTTGTAGCGGGACAGCTGGATGCTTCTGGAAGGCAGAACTTTGTCCCCAAAAGGTCTGCTGCTCCCTGTCCCCTGCACCGATGGGAAGCATGATTTGTGCCGCCGCAGGGTTTGCCAGGTGATGTTTTATGGCCTGGGTGCACACAGGGAGGTCAGGCTGGAAAAGCCACCGGTTCTGGTCTTAAAATCTTTTCCCCTGTGCATTTCTCATGTCTGAATGTTCTCATCAGCTTGACACAAGCTGTTTGTCTTAGGAGGGGATTTGGCAGGCTCGTGTTGCTGTTTGGTACCTGCAGCGTGCCGAACAGGAAGGCAGGCAGCTCCCCAAGCCAAAGAGGGACAGCACAGAGTCCTGCACTTGGAGATTTGCTCCAGACAGACACCAAAGCTGCCAAAGTAACACCATGTACCTGGTCTTTCACAACAGGGACAGCACAGATGGCCAAAACCGCATCCCATATCCATGGTATAATTCTGTCATAACCTCTGGATGTTATGAGCCCATCTCCTAGGAGCGATTCCTAGGGGAGATGTCAGCTGCAACACCTGAAAGAGCTGTCACTACCTCTTAGCAGTGATATTAACATATCCCATCCCTGCAGAACAAGGGTGACCTTCAGCTGGGAGCTGAAACCATCACAGAAATAAGAGAGGACCCATAAGCAGGTTGGCGTTACCCAGCCTGTTCTCCAGGCTGCATGCCACCTGGGGAAGAGGTCTTAGGAGAGAGGGATGGACGCACCAAGCCCTGATTTTGGTACCACAACCACCCCATGCAACACAGCATGTGTGCCACAGATCCCCTGTCCTATCATGCCTGTACAGTGGAATTTTTATTTTATTTTATTTTTGGTAACGGAGCTGCAGCAGCATCACAAAACCAGGGCAGAACATCAAAAGCCAGGTGTGTGGCCAGAGCAAGCAGCTGGGTTAGCTGCTGATGCTGAACACTGCTCCCCAGCCACAGCTGGGTGCAAGTGGAGAAAGCATCTCAAGGCCGCTCAGAGTTTGCTGGATACTAGACTTTTTTTGTCAATTTCAACTTTTTGTCAGGTGTATCTGTGATACCTTTCTTTAGGACAAACCTGTGGGTGACTGTTTCTGCTTATTTTTAGATGAGAGCCTGTATGGAAATGTTCTTCGCCTCCACTTCAGGGCCAAGTTCAGCAGTGGAGGAAAGCACTGAGAAAAAAGCAGAGGGAGAAAATAAAAAGCCTGGCTCTTAGCTCCCACACATGCAAGAGGACCCGAGAACCAGGTAGAGCCTTCTCGTGTCGAGTCCTTAAAAGCTTCATTGTGATGCTTTTGCAAGAACATATTTATTTTGTTTCCTGAGCCGTATGAGCAGGGCATTGTATCTGCTGGATTAAGGCAGCTCTGTGCTGCTCGGAGAACTATGAAATCCCTCCTCTGTCAGGCTGAAGTGAAAGGATCCCATTCATCTGGGCGCTCCCGCCCGGTGGGGTCTGCTTAGCATTCATCCCCGAGCGCGACCGAGCTCCTGCTGCTGTCTCTGGCCCGTGCCGCTCCTCTCCCACCTCCCCCTGCCCCACAAGCGCCGGCAGCCAAGAGAAGAGAATAGGGAACCTCGCTCACGGGCGCTCATCGGCATTCAGTGGGTGTTTGCCCCAGTGCCCTACTTCATGCCGGTGAAGGCTCTTGGCCCCGCTGCATGCCAGCGACGTGCAGAGCAGCAGATCCAAGGGCCGGGGAGCCGCGGGAGAGCAGCCGCCGGTGACGACATGTGAATCAGCATCATCCGCAGCACGGGCACGGCCGGGGCAAGCGGGGAGCCGGGGCCACGTGCAAGAACGTGCAGGTGTCTCTGTGCGAGCACGGAGGTTGGCACGTGGAGGGGGATGTGCACAGGAGCTGGAGGAGACACGAGGGGATGGAAATCGGCTCGGGGTTGCAGATGTGTGGGAGAGATCAAGGGCTTGGCCAGTTTCCGCTTTCTTCTCCCGTGTTTGCTTTAATGGTGACCGGCCGTTGGGTTTTTGTTCATAGTTTGGATTCCTGATGCGAAGCCAGATGCTATTTATTTGCTCTAATTTTTCTTCCCTAACATCTGTCTAGGGTCTGACCTTTTTTTCTTTCCAACTACTGGCTAGAGACAGTGTTAGGGGAAAATTGATAGGACAGTTCTTGAGAATTATGCATTGTCCAAGCCAGACACAAAGCAATGTTTCCTTCCTTGCTTAAATCCTGTCCAGATGAGATTGGACCCGTGCCTGAGGCATCTGTGCTCAACAAAGCTCCCAAATCACTTGTACCTCGGAGATAAGGACAGCCCTAAATCAGCCCAGATCACGGAGGATGCGGGGCTGAAAGAGCAGCCGTTGCTTGGGGTGTTTTCTCTGGATGAGAATGGCTGTTTCTGTCTGCACATGAATCTCCAGCCTGGTGGAGTGAAACCTGGCATTGGAATATGGTTTGGTGAGTACAGGCTAGACCTTGAGGCTTCAGGCTCTATTTCTGCAGGTCAGCAGTGATGGAGGGAGGTGGAGGCCTGAATTAGGGTCAGGAGCCAGTGTCTCACCCTCCTGGGTCCTGGCTGGGGCTGGCTGGGGTATAGAAGGTCCTCCAGGGGTTGTTCTGCCTGTATGCATGGCCCTGGCAGCAGAAGGAAGTATCCAAAATCTCCTTGGGAAACGAAGAGCGTAGAGACAGCGGAGGAAACCAGCCAAACCTCACAGTGTGTGGCCACATCGGACCTCAGCTCTGCCCATCAATAACACCATTTATTGTTTTTAGAGGGAAAAATGCACCTTTGTGAAAACAGCATTTCCCAAGCTGACTGCTGCTTCGGGGAGGGAGAGAAAGGGGTCTCTGCCTGGCTGGAAGGCACCGCGTTGCTGCCTTCTGGGCCCCTCCAGAGGCATCGCATTTCAGTCAAGTTGTCATTTCTGGTTACACTTCCAGCGCTTTCTGCTAACGACAGGCAGGGAACAAGCGGCCCTTTCTTCCCAGCTCTCCGACAGAGGCGGTGGAAAGCCGGGAGGGCTGCTGAGAGACATCGCATTGTGCCCTCCTGCCGCAATGTCCCCCACGAGCACCCGCGCAGCTCCATCTTGATAACTGCGCGCTGACCTCACTGGAGACATGACGCAATTACCAGGCCTGTGAGAGAAACCCCCGGAGACCGGCTGCTTAAAACACTGCTCCCTTATGCCTGGAACAACACTGCCAGTCTTCCAGCCTCGAGAAGCTCCTGTCTGTCCCCAGCCCGGCCTGCCGGCCGCTGCTCGGGGCTGGCTGCAGGCTGCGGGGTCTGGGGACGCAGAGCTGGGGTGGCAGCCCCAGGCCGCCCCAATGCCTGAGACCACTTGTCCCTGGTGTCGTTTGTAAGAAGCAGTCAGCTTGGTGGTGATTATTTTTTGGTGGGGGAAATGAGGGAGCAGAGAAAATCTGTATGTCCCAGAAGATTCCTCCAGGCCTTCTAGTTATAGGAGATGCAGCACTCTCATAGCAGCTCTTTTGTGTGGAGTTTGCTAAAGAGAAGCCAGCTCTTGCTAAGAATCATTTTTCCTGGGAAATTCCTACACTAATGTGTGCAGTGTGGCCATGGAAAGGGCTTTTTGCTCCCCTGCAGGGCCTCATCCAGCAGTGCTGGGGCTCTGCCACCCTCCCTGCGGCTCAGGCTCCAGCTCCAGGAGGGCCAGGCAGGCCTTCCTCCATGTAGGGCAGGGAGCTCAGTGTGCACACCATGACAGCTATCCCTGAGTGCCATTTGTGCCCAAAGTGCCAGCAACCCTGCTTCTAAACCTTGTCAGGATCCCGGTCCTCTGACTGCATGCGAGTGACGTGGTTAGAAAAGAGGATTTAATGGTAATGGGCACAGAAACTGTGCTCAGTCCAGCAGGACAGGCTCAGAGCTACGGGCCTGATGCAGCCCTCATTGTCACATCTAGATCTTTGGGCTGAAGGCCAGCAGGATAAAAAGAGTTTCTAGAGCACGGGTCTAGGGGGCTGTTAGCCAGCTCCAGGCCTGTTGAAGAGGAAATTTAGGTGGCTCCAGTGAGCCCCAGCAGGGCACGGCACGTTGGGGCCTCACCGCCCAGCTAGCATCAGGTGCGGTGCAAATGCTGAACGTTGTTCGAAGGAGCAGACAGCCATGGAGTTTCTTCAGTTGCTGTGTGAATCCATCCTGCCAAGTGGGCTCTGGGGCAGCCCGTCACCCCCTGACATCACAAAGAGACTGGGCCTGGAGACAGCAGCTCAGAAGGGGACATAGAGATAGAAAGGCTTTGATGAGAAAAAAAAAAAGGAAGAAAAAGGAGGGGGGGGGGAAACTCATCCAAATGACTTTTTTCTCAGTAATTTTTGCTAATTATGAAGCCATTGACTTTTATTCCCAAGCCTCCCTCTGTGAGGGAACTTAATCACTGATGACAACTTTTTGGCATATTCAGAGTTGTCGCTGACATGAACACATACCAGACACCTCCACCCAACAGCAATATCCGCCTCAACAAAATGAAGTCTCCATGCTACTTTCAGTGCCATCGCTCATTTTGTCACATTCTCTTCTACTGTTACCCTGTTAACCACACCATGATGTCAGTTTAAGGTAGCCATGGATGTGTCCCAATTGTTTAGAGACCCCTTTTTACAAACAATACAAACACCATCTCCTTCCAAAAGGCACTTTTTGTCTGCAGTGTCAACAGGAGGACCAGGTGAGAACCCACCTGTGGGCTGTGTTAGGCTGATAAGAGACACTGATTTATAACCTTGTTTTTGTTTGAGGAGCCTCCCAAATACCATTGACACTGCTGGTTTGGATGTGGAGATTCTGGAGACAAATTTCAGCCCCAAGGAAAAAGCAGGCAAGAACCAGCATTGTCATCTGGGAGAACAGAAAGAACCATTTGCCAAGGGAATGGGAACTCGGGGCGAACTGTGCAAATGGGGGGCTGGTGCTGTGTACCGCACACAACAGCATTTTCATTCCAGATTTGCCATTCTCGGAGCATTCATTGCATGGTCTGCTAACGCACATTTTCCATCTGACCAAGACTTTTCACGGGTCCAGCTACACTGAATCCAGCTATGCTGGAGAAGAGATTGCTTGAAATGGGCTATGGACTTCTTGTGTCAGCAAATAAACCTGCCCGAATTAAGCAGACTCTCACAAACTACCCCCTAGTAGATCACACGACGGCCAAGAAGGCAGTTATGCCAAAACTACCATTTACCTGTGTCTCAGGGGCTGCTGTAACAGCAGCTATAGACAGAGACACACCTTGGTGAAGGTGGACACAACGGGAAGCTTCTCCTAAGTGTCCCAGCAGCGAGCAGAGGCTCCTGGTCTGAACTCACACTGCATCCCAAGGCACTGGCTAAGCCCCTTCCTTCTCCAGACAGAACCCTAATTGCCAATGCTTGGCAGCCACTCCGTCATGAGCAATAAGGGAAATTCATATTTTGTGTTTTAAATGTGTTTATTAGCCAAGAAGTTATCACCTGAAAGTGGACGCCAGGGCATGTCCAGAAACCTCTTTCCCTAAGGTTCCCACCAACAATGTGGGCACTGTAACATCTCGTGGCCGTTTGGTACCAGCTCCACGGCTGCTAAATCTGTGCAGAAGCCTAACGAAATCCAAGGATCTTTTTTAATGTCACAAAGCAACTTTTTGAATGGCTAACTCAGGAGGAAAGGTTTTTGAGAAACTTTACAGTCACTGGAGGAAATTTGTGAGTTGCGATGTGTGGCTATTTGATGACGGAGAGCACGTAAATCGATCTCCCGGGACGAAGTTGGCACGCCTGCTCTCTTTATGCTCATGACCCGGTGCAAATTCACGCTCTGGTCTTGCAGCGTGAATATCCCACTCATCTGACTTCTCCACACCCCCAGCTAATTACAACTCTGCGTTTCCTTAAAGAACCCCAGGTGCAAACATCCAGATTAGAGGCGGTTACAGGAATAGGCTGCTTGGCTCGCAGAGCTAAAAGGTTATTGTTGCTTCCACGGAGGTTTCATACAGTGTGCGTGTGTGTGTGCATACATATATTTATATTTCAATTATATTTATGTTATTATTTCAATTACAACCATCCATCTCTTCATAATGCCCGATTTCATTCTGCACCGGATTAAGCCCTGGTTGGATGCCAGCTCTGAAATGGCATGAATGAGTCCTCAGAGCGCGGGGAACCTTTCATCATGAAGGTCTTGAAATAAATGTCACCACTGCTCTCATCTCTTTCTCTGAATCCCTCTTTTGCCCCATCCCTCCTTCCTGCTCACTGAGGACACTATGGCACTGTATTGACTGGCGAAGAAAGTGGCTCTTCTTGGGAATCACACGTGCCCTTCTGTTGGAGGGAGGCTGGGAGCCGCGGACGACGTGTGCTCCACCGTCCCTTGAGATGCCGTGACAAGGGTCTTGTCTTCACTGCCCACGTAAAAGGAACTGAAACCCCATTATGCTCTCCAGCTCAGATGCAAAAGTGAAGATGAGGTGTTCTGGTTTTATTGGAAGGCAAATTTACCTGAGCCAACCTTTGGCACTGTTCACATGTCTTGCTTGCCCTGGGGTAAACACATGCCTGTATTGTTAAAAAATGCAGACACACAATGCAGCCAGAGATAGAGATACCTGGTCTCATGGATATAAGCAACATCATATCTCGAAGCCATAAACACCTCAGTAGCCCTTTGGGAGGCTTTCAGCTGACACACGAGGACTTTTTGGGGGTGGGAGCTGGGGATGTCACAGCCCGATGCTTTGCCATCTCATTTTGGGGCACTTTGTATTCTAGAATGATTCTGAGGAGCAAGGGACACATCATCTCTTGAATGCCAGGATGCACAAAATGAGGATGGTGTGAATCATCATGTGGAAAACCACATCTGAACAATAGTCAAATTCCTCAGCATTCCTATCTTTGGAGCTTTCCGATGTATCCGCACCAGAGGTAGGAAGTACAGTACAAAATGAGGCAGTTCAAAGTCTGTTTTCTAGGGGTCTAGTAACCATCTCACAGCTTCAGTCGTTCTCACATGCTGCAGCTATTGCCTCAGTAAATACATAAACACTGAAGTATAAACGCCTTTAATGCTAAGGAAATACCCCAAACACCAACAAATGGATGAGCTGCAGTGAGTGCTGGTGGAATAAATCCCAGGCTCCTGCGGGCTCTGATGATTCAGGCTTTGCATTCTCATGGTTTATGATTCCACCAGATTTCCTTGATGCAATTATTTTCTTGCGACTCTGCAGTCTACAAATACTAAGTATAACGTTGCACATAAAATAATACCCTCATTCCTGAAACAGTCACTTGCCTACAGCCCTGCCAAACAGACGCTTTTTATATTACATTAGTCATGAGCTGTGGCTGACAACAAGTTCCTCCATGGAGACCCCTCCCAGAAATCTTGTGGAAAAGTCCTTTCTTTTTTTATTTAAATAATTCCAGGCTAGCTGAGCGTATCAGGCAGGAAAACATTAACATTTTCCAAGAAGTGGCTGATGTCTCATGCACCCTTTAACAGTTGCTGCTGGTTCTTTAACAGATGCGTGGGAGGGATGTGAGTGACTGCGGGTGGGGAAGTGGTGTCATTGCTCAACACCAATAAAGGCACATGAAGCCGAGCTTTGGAAAGAGCTTTTATAGTCTAGGAAAGACTTATGAATGAACCAAGAGCCCCTCTGTGCTAGTTAGTGCTGGAAGTCAGGTTCAGGCTCCTACCATTTCATTGCTGTGACTTTTCAGGGCTCAGGTGCTGAGCAAGGTGAAGGCTGTAAAATGCTCCCAACATGGGAATATCCCTTCTGGGCTCCTCCAGCCAGGGGTGGATGGAGCATGCAGAACCAAGTGGAGGGAGAGCAGCCCCTCAACCATGGTCGGAGCTGTGGGTGTCCGTGTAGGGCAGTGCCAGCTCCATCTTCACCTCCTGGCTTCCTCCATTCCCAGTCACTGGAGCGAGGTGGGAGCCAGAGCTCCAGATATCCCTGCACAAGGCAAAGGAGGCTGGCTTGGACGATGTCCTTCCCTCACAAGGGGAAGCAAGCCTCTTCCTCTATCCCATTCCCAGAAAGGGACATCAGCAGTGCCCCTTAGGGCAATGTTCCTTGGCACCTCGTGCCCTGTGTGAACACCAGGCGCTCTCTGCCTCCCCACTGTTGAGCCCCAACCCAATGTCTTCCAGCAGCTCAGGGTTAAGGGAGTGGGATCTGGGGGCACACAGCAGCACTGTGCAATGGGGTGCCCACTGCAACGCAGGCTGGGACTCAGTCCTTTTCTCCAGCCCCATTTGGAGGGGAAGGAGACGGGAGAGGAGGTGTGGGGTGTGGTGCCACGCCGCAGTTTTCCACGTGGCAAAGCCAGTTGGAGTCCACAGCTCGCCAGCCTCCAGCTCCTCTCTGCTGCGAGGCAGCTGGCCACCCCACTCCATTGTGCCAAACTCGGTCTAACTGGGTCAGGGATCTGAGTTTCAAAAAAGCCCTCAAAAATAAACACCAGCTTTCTTACGAACCTCGTCCACTTGATTGTTTTTAAGCACAAAAAAAGGTGCTCATCAACAGCAGTTTGAGGGAGGGAGAGGTAAAGAAGAGGAAACAACTCCCCATATCTGTTTTTCCACCAAAGAAACCATACCTCTTTTCCACTGAGCCGTTTATTCCAGCCAGGCGGATAAATGCTGCCCAGAGGACGTGGCAGTCCGAGCCCTACAGACAGCAAAGCCGAGCGGGTACCTGCCTGGTGTCAGCTAATACACAGCAGAGGCTCCTCTACCTTGCACCTCAGCCTCCTACAAGGCACGGTGGGGATGGCCAGAAGAGCACACGGAGCATGCAGGCACATCCCTCCGCTGGTGCACCACGGGGCCAGCTGGAAGGGAGCAGCTCCTGCGGGGGGTAATGGTCTGCACTGGTGCCTGGTGGTGACGGGGTGTCCATCCATCCAAACGGGGCTGGAGAGGCCATCGAGTGGTTGTTTTTCAGGGACCTCTGGAGCCTGTTACTACCTCTTGAACTCAAAAACATGAATATTTTGTCCCTGCACTCCATGGAACAGAGACAGAGCGATGCCGTCTCTGCTTCACGGACCCTTAGTTGTTCTCCTGAAGGGTTTCTCAGAGCCACTGAACTCGTGGCTCGTGGCTAAGTCAAGCCTTTTCTACTCTCTGCATCTCCCAAATGAAGTTCTTTCAAGAACAGCTTGTTCCTTTTTGGCCTCGGTATTAGGATTATTAAACAAAACTCGGATCCAGCTCTTGAAACCTTCCCCCAAGATGCCATTTAATTAAAGCAGTGGAAAGAAAAGACCAGTCTAAATGTTGTAACATTTTTAATTAGTGAAACCTTTATTTTATTTGCTAAAAAACAAGATTACCTCTAAGTCCATTAAAATGAGTCCCCCATTGAAAGGCTTTGCAGTGTGTGTGAAGGGCAGATTTAAAGGATGTTAATGAGGCTTAAATATGCTAAAATAATTGAATGATATTTTTAATGGAAGAACTTAAATAACCTTTTATTCCCATCACGCTGAGCATGTATGTTTGTGTGCTTATGCCTTTGAAGTCCACTTGAACGTGCACCTGGATGGGCACACACCTGCCTCCATCCAGACCCTCCCATTCATCCGTCCCTGCTGCCACGGGGAACCATCGTCCTTCCCCGCTAATTCCTGAATAATGAGATCTCTGAAACAGTAGTTATGTGCTCAGTTCATAAATACTTCAAGTCTTTCTATTTACAGTCCCATGAGTCATTTATTGTGATGGAGGACTTTGTTTCCTTGGGTTGTGGGGGCTTTTTAGGGAAGAGAATTTGTCTTCTCCTATAAACATTACTTAACGATTTCAGAATCGGTTACTCTACACCTTGCAGCTACCACTCACAGATATGAAGGTATCCAGGTCAACTCCTAAAAGTCAGAAATGGTGCAAAAGCTGTTCCTACTCAGACAGACCACTCGAGCACACAACACTTGGCTGTTCTGTCCACGATGACCTGGTTCCTTTTAGTTTCTCCTTTTCCAGATGTTCTTCTGTGGCCTCTTGTTATCACAAATGAAAGATCCTTGAGGAGACCAGCTCCATTGCCTGCCTTCTCTCAGAGACCACGTCCTTGGTCATCTTTGCCTGGAGGTTCTTTGAGCTTCAGACCACGCTCAAGCCAAGCACCCTGCTGCTTTCTGAGGCCGGCAGCATAAACCAAACCAAACCAAGGTTAATCCATCCAGCCAAGAGCCTGGGAATATATATAGGGAATATATACAGGGAATATATATAGGGAATTGCAATGCATCCTTCAGAAGGTCCTGCAGCACATCTCCCAGCATAATACAGCCTTTTCCCTGCAGTCCTCAAGCAAAAAAATAACCCTTCCCCCCACCTAAAGAGACCTATTCCTTATGATAGTAAAGAGCACTGATTACTATTAAAAACCCAAACCCTGCAGGAAAGCAGGGAGGGGGAGTTTATGGCCATTGACCTTTTAACTCAGGTTGGTTTATAAAGAGCTGTCTTTCTGTTGCACCACTGGGATTGTACAAGTTTCTTGGCCATGAATGGGAGCTTTGTAGGATTCTACTGTGTGGTCATTCACAGGCAATCTGTTGGGCTTTTTAGAGACGTTTAATAAAAAATAAAACCTATCTGGAATACAGGAGGAGGGGGGTGAGCTGAGTATCAGCTAGCGGCCCAATCAATGAGTGAATGTGTTCGGGTCTCCTCCCGGAAGAGAAAGCTTGTTTTAGGAATTTAGCCTGGCACTCGCAGGGTTCTGTTTGTATAGCCCTTTCATTAAAAAAAAAAAAAAAAAATACATGCAGGCAATTAAGAAGAGATGGCTTGGAGCAGGCACAGGGAGAAGAGACAGGGAGGGAGGGAAAAGGGGAACCAAGAAAAAAAGAACAACTGTTAGAACTGAGAAGAGGGCAACGAAGGAGGATGAAGCCAGAAGCAATGCTGTCTTGTTCTGTCGGCACCATGCAGTTCACCAGCTGCTGAAAGGGTGCTCGCAGGATGCAGCAGTATCCTCTGAGGGTAGAGAAACCTTGGTCCAGGCATGGTGGTGCTTGCTCCATCCCCTGCTTCCCTCCTGCACTGGCTGGTACAGCTCTGTTGGATGCTGTCTCTCATCTGCTTGCTTGCTAGAAGACCTGGGCCACAGGAGATCCAGCACAGGATCCAGGCTTAGACTGGACCTCCAGGCACCAAGACACCATAAAGCAACACCCTTTGTCAGGAGTGGCACAATTTGGAGCTAAATCTGCTTGTGGTGGTTGCATGAGAACCCAGCACGAGGGAATATGGGGCAGGACTGGGTTCCCTGGGTGCCACTGCACCATAGATAATTGGGGGGAAATCCTTCAAGCTGGCAGGACTTGGATGAAGCTGATTTGTGGGAGGCTTGTCCTGAAGACAAGAAGTGTCCGACAAACCTGCCTCCCCAAATTAGCCAGCAGCTCCACTCAGACACTGCACTTTCTCCTTCAAGGCGTTGCTATGAGACATTAAAACAACCCCCCCCTTCCCCATTTTTCAATGGCGAGAGGGAAGCGCTGTCACACAGCCGATAAACCACGCTGGGCCCCCTGCGTGGTGGAGGCAGCGCGAGTGCCAGGCACAGCCATTAGCTAAGCTCGTTTTCTCCATCTGTTTGTATACTTATTTTTATACACGTAGAATATTTATATATAAATCTTCACATAATTCATCAAAATGTTGGTCTGTGTGATTTTGGCCTTGTGACACATGGCTTGTTAAATTCTCTGCATCACCCTGTAGTGATCAAAAAGGATCTCAGCTGTGCTCTCCCCTCTGCTGATAGCCCTTGCTATCTATAATCTATCTCGGCCTTTATTCTGAAAGAAAATTAGAGCCTTAATCTGTGAATAGTTACCAAGAACATTTAAGGATAAAATAAGTACGTAGCCTGGGGATAAGAAATGTTCACTGTTCTTCACTGGGGCTTTCAAAGAGCTTAAAGAAAATACCTCCCACCAGCTGGCCTACAAAATGTGTGACTTGTACATTCGTAAACCTGAAAAGTCAACAACCATATATGTTGTTAGGATTTGCCAGCCAGAACCCACAACCCGTATAGAGAGACCTTTGCTCTGTCCTTGCTAAGTTGAGGACTGGATTTTAGCCGTGACCGGCCAGAGGGGAAAATAAAAAAATAAATAAATAAATAAATAAATAAATAAATAAATTGCCTCGTGGAGGAAAACTTTCCATTAGCATAAAGCCAGCAGCACCAGCCTGGGAGGAGGCTGGAGGTGCCTTCACTCCAGGGCACGGCAGGGGCAGGAGGGAGGGGGCATGGGGGTGTCCTACGCCACAGGCACAGTCCCTAAATGAGGCCAGCCAACAGGCGGTGGAGGGCCTGGGCTGGAGATAAGTAGCTGTGAGGTCTCTGAACCCACAGCTCGGAGGATGTGATGTCTGCTGCAGGGAAGTCACTGCTCTGCGTCTCCAGGGCCATGGACAGGCTTGTGACCTGGTGCACGAGGCTATGCCCTCTCCAACTGCTAGCTCTGTGAACGTGGCTCAAGGTGCTTCCAACCAGGTGGATGTGCCAACCAGTGCCCCAAACTATCCCTCTCCTCGAGGTGTTGAGCTTTCTCTGCCTTTGCTCTTCATCGGCACGGCCATGTGGCACCCTTTGGTCAGCCACGGTTGCCCCAAGGCACTTCACCATCTCCAGACGGGGGTGCTGCTCAGAACAACAGCTTGTACTGCAAGCTTGGGTTCCCGATCTCCAGCAGCGTCTGGGTTTTCTCTCTTTTTAGGCACAGCTGGTTTCTGAAGGCACCAAGTGCCTGGAGAGCTGCTATAGGCAGCAGGAGGAGTGGGCTTGAGGGACTGTGCCAAGGGACAGCCAGAGACCCCACTGCTTTCCCCAGCCCGGATGCAGTGGGTTAGATTTGGGGACAGAAGTGACCTCTCCGTTTGTACTGAGGCTTGGAAAACGAGCACGCTACCATAAGGACAATTATTCAGGGCTCTCCTCCTGTTCTTCTAGCAGCAGTTGGCATCACTTGGGTTTCAGCCCCATGTGCTGTCCCATGCCCAAGCTCAGGTTGACCTCGGGGAAGGAAAGAGGGGCTCGTGCTGCAGGCTCTGGTACGGGCTCATCCCGGGGCTCAGTGAGAGCGGAAAGAGCCCAGGGATGACAGAAGGAGCTCTCTCTCCTCATCTGACTACGGCTTTTGTGAGCCAGGTCGTGTTTGCATAAACTGGACCCGGTTGCTAGCAGCAGGTTTTCCTGCCCATAACCACCGTGCCTTTTAGGGCTTCTTGCAGCACCATCGTGGTGATTTTTATTGGCAGCTCTGCCTCGGCACTGCGCGGGCACAGCCTGGCCGGAGCAGACGGCGTGTGATAGCACCAGGGAATAAGGTTATTTGGGCAATTTTTCTTCTTTTGACAGCACTTGAACTAGAAGAGATTCCAGTAAGAGAAATTACTGGCAGAATGGACATGGAAAGAGTGATTTTTAAGCAAATATTGGAGAGGGTGTTTGGAGTGAGAGATTCAGAGAGAAACCTGACCTGCGTCCCATCAGAGCAAGCAGTGCAGCTCTGACTCCACAGACGTCCGACAGTCCGACACCTAGGGAGAGAAGTTCAGGCAATTCACTCTAAATAAACACACTCTGCAGAAGGCTCTGCTTTCTTTTCAAGAGGTGGACAAGGGAAAAAAAGGCAGAAGCCTTTGGTAACCTCTTGGCTGACAGGTTTCTCCCTGTTCCTACTGAAGGAAGGGAAGATGTCCACCAGCTCACCTCATCCAAATGATGAGCCAGGCCCAGCTCTAAAGTTCTGCCCTTATTTATTGACTGAATCTTCCCCCAGGAGCTCGTTGAGCAGTGGATAGAAACCATCCCTTTTGGATGCCCCACTGCAGACCCTTTGTGTAAGCCCATGGCAGAGAGAAAGGACGGTTTTGCTGCTTGACCTAAAGCAGCACACAGCCAGCCCCCCTCTTGCCAGCTGCAATATTTTGGCAAGGCGGTGGTTTGCAGCAGCACACGCATACGTCCCATTCAGGTTCAGAGATTGCTTGTGAATTTAAAAGCCTATTGCTCAAATTCACCTTATTCGGGGTAAAAAAGTGCATCCCAGAACTGGGTAACACGGGCTGGCAGCTCACCGCTTACAGTAGGGAAGCAGAGCTGACAAAGGTGGGGCTGCCTTGGGGAAAGGCGAACCGCTGGGCATTTGTCTGTTGGAAAAGCAGCATCAGAGCAACAAAAGAAAATCCAGATGTTGCATTTGCGTGGTAACGGTCTGGCTAATTGGAGACAGCCCCACCTGCTTTCTAGCAGCTTAGCATTTCTCTTCGCTGTTTATTGACTGAGGATTTTCTCATTATTGGCACATCTTTAGGAGAAAATAGTAGCCTTGTTTGGCTTCTGATTCTTTCAGAAATACTGTTTTTATTACTGTACCTTCAGCAAGATTTCCTAATAAGAAATAGAGGCTTGTTAGCTCAGCTGGGGTTTTGCTACGGCTTCTGCAGGGACACAGTCTTGGCTCGTGGCAAAGGGCTGGAAGACGGTGACAGCAGCAAATATCCACAGATGCCCTCCTACACGGCAGAAGCTGGGATTACAGCAGTGCAGAGTTGCTGTCCCACTTGTCTGCTTTTATCCCTGTGAGAGGGCTGCAGGGGCGCTGGACACAAAGCAATATCTAGAAGTCAGGCACAGGGAAACTCTCCTTGGGCACAGGATTAATCCAAACCCCTCCTGTAAAGGGTAGCAAATAGAGGGAAGCCTTGCTGGGCCACAGGCAGGCAAATTCACCTTTCCCATGTGAGAAAGCTTTTGCTTTTTTGGGTCACATTTTCCCACCCAGAGAGGTTTCAGTGAAGCATCCAACAGCCAGCAGGTTTCACAGCCGTCTGCTCCAGAGGGTATCCAGCCCCTCCGAGTTCAGGCATCTGCAGCTGGCAAGGCACCTGCTGCTGAGCTGTGGCCTCTGCTTTGCTTTGAGGGCCAAACTGGGCCACTTGTGCTTCTCCTGCCCTGTTTTGGGGGTCAAACTGGGCCACTTGTGCTTCTGCTGCCTTGTTTTGGGGGTCAAACTGGGCCACTTGTGCTTCTCCTGCCCTGTTTTGGGGGTCAAACCGGGCCACTTGTGCTTCTGAGAACCCCAGGTAGCTCAGCAGAGGCAGCAATCTGGCTCCCACCACCGCTCTCCCGAGCCTCACGTTCCCACCAGCCTGTTCTCCCTCTAGGAACAAGGAGGCCGGGTGAATTTCAGACATCCCTGGAATTCCAGCTATTCCATCCAGCGGCTGTGCCCTGCAAGAGGCACAGAGGGCTGGCGAGAAGTAGGCCGGGAGCCAGGCGTGGAGGGAAGGCCGAGGCCAGGCCGCCCCCATCCTGCCTGCAGCCACCCTGCCAGCACCTTGTGCAAAGTCCCTCTCAAACCACCAAAGGGAGCAAGAAACCCAAATCCGGCCCTTATCCCCTATAACACAGCATTTTTCAGTGCCCTCCCCGCTGCCTGGCTTTTTGGGGCCAAAGCAGGCCGCTGGCTGTGCTGGTGCCATGGCGGTGTGTGCGTGGCCAGAGGCACGTAAGCTTGGTGGCCCAGCGGAGCAGACGGCTCTCCGTGAGGGGTGGAACAGGCACAAAAATGATCAGTCCCCTTCAAGGCTTGCAGCGGTGTAATAAAAGTCCCTGTGTCCTGCATGCCAGGGAGGTCCAGGGGAGGGGTAGAGGCTGGAAGTGGATTAAATGGCCCTTTCAGGAGCTGGGAGCACTTCGGCTTTCCTAGCCTGTGCAGTGCAGATGCTGGTGAAGCCTCCCCACCACACATCAGCTGTGCAGGCACTGTGAGGTCCCCAAGGAAGGCAGAAAAGCAGGGCAGGAGGGGAAGGGATGGGTGTTGGACTGAGAAATGTGATTATCTTCCTCAGACACACAGGAGGGATCCAGCATGGTGTGCCTGGGCACACAGCACACATCGCACCCAGGGTGAAATGCTTTGTCCACCCCAGCACCTGGGCCAGATCCTCCCCATAGTGAGGGAAATCAGCTGTGAGGTGCTGAGGGTTGGACAGGGGCAGAAAGAAAGAAAAATCATTTGGATGAGAAAATCACCTTCATACGTAGTCACTAGTGATGCCAGGAGAGACCAAAATCCCTACAACGTGTCCATTTACATGCAGGATGGGGTGCAGGTGGGCAGAGCAGCCACTCACACAGCACAGCTGAGCCCATCCAGCTCCCCTATATAGGGTTGGGCTCAGGAAGGCTTCTCCTTTTTGTTTGGGGTAGAGGGGGAAGGGAAGAGCAATAGTATTCACCAGGCTGCTGGTATGCAGCTGGCAGTACCTGTAAAGCGAGGGAAGATCATACAGGAGCGTTACAGAGGTGAGGAGTACTAGAAATACATTTTTTAAAAAAGTCTCTGATTATAAGGACTTAAAAGAAAGCTATTCCTGAAACAGTTGGTAGCAGCCGCTCAGGGTCAGCAATGCCTTCTACCTGGGGCCATGTGAACTAAGAACATTAATTGAGCCTCCTGGGTATGTAAGCCTCTTATCTACTTATACACAGCACTTTCTCTGAGCTGGAAAAAAATGAGATTACAAGCTATTTTTAATGAACAGCAGTAGGATGTGCATGCTCACCTACTCTTTGCTATAAGATGCTTCCTTCTCTCTCCGCTTCTCTTTAAAACAGTTAGCTTTTTAGGATATGAGCTCAGACTTCAAAAGGGGTGTAGGTGTCAGAGGAAGGGGGGCAGCTCCTATTCATCCTCTCGGGGCTAAGGGTGCTCTCGGAGCTGCTGCTGAGCTCCTGCAGGTGCGGCTCAGTCCCTCAGATCTGACATCTCAAAGCTCTTGAGCGGGGCTCTCCCTGCCTTCCTCTCTTGCTTAAGTGACTCCCTGTTTGGCGAGGCAGCCTTTGAATCCCCTTTCCTCGGCGTCTTGCTCTCTGGAGGTGCACATCAGAAGGGGAAAGTGGATGGGTCTCGGCTCCTGGTGGGTGCAGAGACCTCAAAGGTGGCTGTGGCGGAGCAGAGGTGATGTTTTGGGTACTGCAATGCTTTCAGTGCAGCCCAGAGGCTGTGCAGGAGCTTGTAACGCTGCCAGCAGCAGAGCAGGGACCCACAGCTCTGCTGATGTGGTGTGCAGGAGCTGGCCCAGACCGGAGGGCATGGCATGGTGGTGGGATGCCCTCTGCTCCCCTGCTGAGAAAAAAATGGTCCTGGGGGCCCTTATTGCTCCTGTTCACTGGGCAGCCCTTGTCCCCTGCCCCCTGGGCATCCCCTCCCCTGTTTCTTTTTTGGGATGTTGTGGTGTGATCCAGGGGTGGCTTCTTTTTCCTTAATGCCTGAGAGCTGTGTGCCTTCGTGGTGGTGCGGGTCACTTTGGGTTGGGTTGGAAGGGACCTTCAGGGTCACCTAATTCCTGTAGCTCTAATTATGAAAGAAAGATGCCTGCTGCTCCCATTCCCTTTAAAAGCCGAGGCTTTTCTTGCTGCTAGTCTGCTATGAGCATGTTTCCTGTTACAAGTCTGCCCTTTCAGTTGATTTCTGGCTATAAGCAGCACTGCTCTTCTGTTTCTCTTGAGGCTGATTCTCATTTATTGATCTCTTCTCTGCAAACCACCTTGTGGCCAGCAGAAACGGGTTAATTTCCCCTGTAATAAGCCATGTCTTTTAAACTAACTAAAGCCTGGATCCATTGCTAACCTTAACTACACCGTACTTTAGGGATAATTCAGGCCGGGTGAGGATCTGAGCACTGCAGGGCATCCTCTGCCCTCCAACTGTGCTGGAGCAGAGAGGCTAATTGGGAACCTAGTCCGGGGGAACCAGCAGTGCTCTGCGGGTTGGCCAAAATGATTCCTAAACAGGGGCAGGGCCAGTCCCCAAACAGGCTTTTATCTGCTCTGCCTTCACCTGGGGCTCAGCCCAAGACTTCTCCTTGCTCTCCTCGTGGGGACTGAGCACATCAGAAAGCTGCCCAGCGATGGAGCTCGAGGCACAGCCTGCTGGGGGTGCTGGGTCTTCTTGACCATATCAGTCCTGCCTGGTGGCTTCTTCCCAGCCTGTGGTCAGCAGACCTGAGCTTTGCCTTTCTCACCATGTTCCCCAGGGAAATTAGGGCCTTTTTGCAGGGCCCTAACATCCCACCTGGAGCCATGGGATGAGCTGTGTAGGCACAGCCCAGCTGCTCTGGAGCCCGGGGCGCACCTGAAGAGCTGTTGCCTTGATTTTGTGTTTATTGTACCAGAACAACAGCATGAGAGGCTTTCCCTGAGAGCACAGATAAATGTTTCCTCCTGGCTGTGACAGGCTGACTTTCTCGTGGTTCTGTTCCCTGGCCTAAATCCTGCTCTCTCCAAGGGGCCGATCCTCCCCCTGCCCGTTTCAGCACTTCCTAGCTGTGTTCTCAGCTTGCTTTTTCAAAGCAGCATCTGAGAGCCAAGCGAACATCCCCGTGCGTGTCTCACTTCTCTCTGCTGGGTTGTTTCCCCCATGGGAAGGGGGGAGGTACAGCTCCCATCACCGAGGATCTCACAGCGGTTTGCAAACCTCCCTTCCACCCACTGCGATGCTGCCGCTGGGAAAACTGAGTCAGGGAGCAGCGATGGGGCTGTGTGAGCATCAAAAGCCTGGCAGAGCTGGAGCAGGACTGGTTTGCTTCCCAGAGCAGTGCAGGACCCTGGGTTGGGGTCCACAGCGGGGTAAGATGCAGGGGGAGGCATCAGAAGGCTGGGGGAGTTGGCAGGAGGTGAAGGAAAACAGCAGCGAGGAGGCTCTCTTCCAAACTTTATATATATGATTAAAAAAAAAATAAGCTGGAGCTAAAAAGGCAGCTTGAGAGAGAGGGGGATTTTCCACAGAGCGGGGCTGGTGGTGCTTGCTCCCTGTGGCTGGGCATCTGGATATTTTGGAGCCCATTAGTAAAAATTCACCTGTTTGAGCAGAGGGGTAGGGGTTGGTGTTCCTGCTCTGAGGTTACTCCTGAGCTACAATTAGGTGTGGAGTACACACATCAAACATAGTGTATGCTGGCATTTGTAAGGGGGTGTGCTGAGATTACACAGAGGGGGATTACAGAGATTACAGGTTCCCCCCTACCCCTCCCCAGTTCCCCTCAACCTGACCACGGAGCCTTGCCAGTGGGTTTTTCCACTGCAGGAGCACGGACTCTGCTTTTATTGTGGAGGCCTGTGAGTGCCATTTTGCCTTGTTTCACACCTTTTTACACTTTTTAGCCAGCCATGGCAAAGACCAAGAGGCATGCGCCTCCCTCAGCTGCCCTAGCTCCTCAAGTCTCATCCCCTAGCATGTTTGGGACAAAATTGCTGCTGAAAGGGCAACAAGAAACCATTTTGGGAGCACCTTTTTTGACCAGGACTGTGTATTAATGCCATCTTAAAATGCCAACAAGTGCTGCTCTGTGCAGCTCTGGCTTTGATCTTTCCCATCCTTCTGCTATTTTATGAGAGCAGAGGGTTAGGGGCGATGTGGGCATGTCCCACGGTGCCACCGCAGGGTGCCCGTGTGTGACTTGGCCCCAGCAGATGCTGCTCGCAGCTGGGATTCCCATTTTATGAAGGCTGGGGCGGTTTCTATTAAAAGGGAAGGAGCCTTGGCCGGGCCAGGTGAAGGCCAAAAGCAAACAGTGACCTCCCAGCACTGCAAACAGAGCCCGGCGCTGACCTGCAGCCCCTGCTATTCCTGTCCCGGGTCCCCTGCCCGTGCCATGCCACCCTGTCCCCTTGCCTCCTCCTGCTCCTCCCCAACAGGGGTGCACAACGCTGCTTTATGCCGGCTGTTTTATGTGTAAAAGTGAATAAATATCTCAGTAGGGCTAATGTGTCTTAGCTCATCGTCCTCCTGCCCAGGTCCTGCGGAACCATGGCTGTATGGGGTGCTGGCTGTGCGTTATTGCTATTTTATCCATCGGTGTGTTTGTGCTGAGGTTTCAGCGCTGTTCCCTGTGATATCAGCCCCTTGTTGTGCTGCCGATGGGGCTGAATGGTCAATGTGCTCCCAACCTGTCTTTTGATTCCGCTGTTTTAATGCAAAGCAATGGTCCCCAAAATGTAATGGGGGCAAGGCATGGGGCATTCACGCTCCTCTCATGGGCTCGTGGCAGGCCAGGGATGTACGTCACCCACAAAAATGCTGGCCCCAGCTGTGGTCAAGGGAAGAGCCGTGCATTACTTGGGGTGTTGGCAGAAGCCTGGGGGGGCGAGGTGGGTGTTTGAGCAAGGAGAGGCTGCCCCGGCCCCGGCCTGCGAGGGACCAAACGGGAGATCGGCAGCCCGAGGGCACCATCTAGTGAACAGCCCGGCCTGCAGGCACGGAGGGGAAACCAGGGGGGGGTCCCTGGGGGTCAGCCATAGGAGCACAGGGTCACGGTTTTGCTGTTTTCCAGGTTTCTGTGTGGTGATGCCCGAGAGGAGCACTCAGCATCGCTGCGGGGAGCTGGGGATGCTGTGCTGGGGAGCGGGGTCACGCTGCCCTCAATGCTCTGCCCTGGGCCAGGGGGCACCGGGAAGAGGTCGGTATTTTGCTGTTTCCCAGTTTTGGGGGAAAAAAAATAAATCCCCAAATGTGGCGGCTAACTCAAGGCTTGCTTTGTGAGGGGGTGCCAGGCGTGCAGGAGCGGTGGTCCCAGTGCTCTCCGTGCTTCTCCCAAGGATGCTCCTGGCCTCTGGGCAGCTCTGAAACCTCCCTTTTGGCTTAGAAAATCAAACAAAAAACCCACAGGTGCTCTAACAGCTGTCCATCTGCACACCAAGGGTGAGCTGGGGTGGGGAAAAGCAGGCTGGAACCCCAAAAGTTTGGTGCTCCCCGAGGTGATGCAGCTCCTGGGGATGGAAGAATCACTCTGACCCCCGTTGCCTTACTGGGAACTGCACATTTTCCCAACCCACACCTTACTGGGGTCCCCATCGCAGCGCTGGGGTGACCCCACACCTGCCAGATGGAGCTGTGGCTGTGCAGGGAAGGTTTCACACCCCAGCAAGCCCACCCCATGCACCCCACACCCCTGGTGCACGGGGCGAGCAGCCTCCGGGTGCAGCATTTTGGTGCCGGCACCGGAGCCCCCAGAAAATGGGGCAGGGGGAGATGTGCCATCACCTCCCTTCCTCAGCAGCCAGGCGCCGTGCTGAAGTGCCTTGTTTTCCATCGGGGAACGGCTGTTGCTAGGCCACCCCGGTCCCTCGCATCGGCTGCAAGGGGGTTTCGCAGCCAATCCGCGAGGCTGCGCCGGCAGCTCGCACACATGCCCGCACGCACACCCCTCCTGCAGCTCCAGCTGGCAGATGTGCCTGATCATCGCCGGGTCGCACCTCGTTGCTTCTTCCGCCCGGGCAGGTTATTAGGGCGACAGATTTTAATTTGGAGCAGGCGGAGAGAGGTTTCTGCCCTCTAATTCCCGCTGCGGGTGGAGAGGAGAGGGGCGATGCCGCGGCTAGGGGTGCAACGGGGCTGATTCCCCACGTTTGCTGTGAACCAGCTTGGTTTTCAACAAGTGGCGGGGGGAATTTGTGTCCCTCTGTGTCCCTACGGTGAAGCAGCACCCCCACGGGCTGTTCCTGGGCAGGGAGATGCCCTGGGCTGGTTGCTGGTCCCAGCATCGCTCTGTGCGCAGACACTGGGGATGGGACCACATTTGGACCAAATGCTCGCTGCATGGGGTGGGGAAGACATCCCTGGAGCCAGCTCTCCTGGCCAAAGCTGCTGTTGGGGTCCTAAATAGGGCAAGCACCCTATGGGCATCCCACACCCACCCCAAAGAAGCTCCCAGCACCTCTGGCTGTGCAGGCAGCCTAGTGCAGAGCCCATGCAGACCATTATGGGGACATGCACGTCTCCACGGCTGCAAAGCCCTCACCCCGCGGGACAGGAGCACCAAATTGTGCAGGGAACAGGGCAACCCAGGACTCGATTTGTGAGGGACCCCCACGCCAAGCCCCATTTAGCAGGGTGGCAGGAGGGGGGGCTGGATAGCAGCACGGGGAGCGGGTCGCGGTTCGAATTGTCTGCTGCTGGAGGAGAAGCTGTTGCTAGACAGAAGTAAAAGCTGTCGCCATCGGCTCCCATTGGCTCAGCCCCACTCCAATGACGAGCTTATCAGTTACCTGCTCCTGCAGCTGCCTGGAAAAAAAAAAAAAAAACTCATTTGACAATGTTTTTCCTCTGATAAAAAAGCCCCGAGTCCCCATTGCCGGATCCGTGGGCTCGTGTTAATCATTACTCAGGGTCGTTGAGACAACCGGCGAGTTCTCTGCGGGTTCTCGAATTGTCACGAAATTTAGTGCAGATGACGAGCTGGCCCAGGCTTTGCTCCTGCTCTCCTCTGCCCACCCGAAGGTGCTCAGCACCACCTCAGCTCCGGGGACAAAGCTGGGCAGGCGCGGGCTCTTCGCAGCAGCAGCTCCTTGACATTTAGGTGAATATTCACAAACATCTGTGAAAATCCTGATTAGGTCTTGCTTGGTTCACTGGGTGGAAAAAGGGGTGGAAATCGCTGTTTTATGTGATTCCCAGCCAAGCTGGCTGGCACTCCCCGACACCAGGGGGCTGCGGGTGCCGCCGCCTCCCCATTGCCCACCCCCGCTTTGTGACCCTGCAGGGATGCCCGTGCTGGGCCTTCAGGCTGCCCTACAGGCATGACGGGATGCCCTGCAGCCCTTCAAAGCCGATGTAAATCCCTGCTACTCCCCAGTTTGTTCCACCCCTTGTCTAAAAGCTGGAGATTAAAGGCCAGGAGCAAAGCTTGTGCGTGGGCAGCAGCGCTCCAGCTGCATCGCCGCCCTCAGGTGTGCCCCCGAAGCAGGGCAGGGGCTCAGCAGGGCGTTAAATCAGCGTGCTGGTGACAGGGACAGGCAGGGAGCTGGGCTGGGAGAGCTCGGCAATGGCCCTGGATCGCAGGGGGTGAGATCTTACAGCTTTCTGTCCCTCTCTGCAGAGCCGACCCCGTGCGCTGCAGCCCGGCCCAGGCACGCTTCCGAAAGCGTCCTCGCTATGGTATTTGGATGGTCGAGACTTCAAAGATCTTCTTCTGATGGTGATTTTTTCTCCTTAATTACTCCTTCCTCTCGCCTGTGCCTGGCTGCCTCGCAGGATGAGTCACAGGCTGAGAAACCTCCCGGCCCTGCACCTCTTGTCGCAGCTCTCCGTCCCCATCCCCGCGCACCTGCACCGTGCCACGGCCAGCACTTCGGGGACAGCCTGTGCCTGGGTCACCAGCCTGGGGCAGCGAGGGGAAAACACACTGAGAAACGAGCCCGGAGCCGGCCAGGCTCCCGTGCTTCCCTCCTGCCAGCCTGGAAGAGGTGGGAACAGCAGCGAGGAGCGACGCAGACCTGCAGCAGCTTGGGTGCTGCACACACTTGGGTGCTGCACAGTTGTTTCTTGGACTGAAGCAGCACAGCTGCTGAAGCAGTGCCGCTGGGAGGGCAGCTTTTTGACCTGTGGGATGTGGCAGATCATTTCTGAGCTGTCCCCAGGCTTTCTCTGCCAGGCAGGGAGGAGTTAAGGGGAGCGCAGGCCGCCTGGTGTTATTGCAGCGATGCGTGCGTCAGGTGCGCTGCGTCACCGGCTCCTCGCCTGCTTCCCCAGCCCGGGGCTGGAGCAGCCTCCCAGCCCTGCTGTGCTCCATGGATTTTGCTTTAACACTGGCCCCCCTTTTGCACGGCCAGGCTCCTGGAAACCCCACAGTGCCATCCCGCAGCCTCCCTTCTCACACCTAAGGCTGGGGTGCCCATGGGGACCCTGCACCCTTCCCATAAAATCAATTTTTTTGTGCTCAGGTAGCAAGCTGCCAGCCGCACGCAGGTTTTCCTGCGGGCACAGCACTTCCCCAGGCTGGGATGAGCCTTCAGAGCCACAATAGGTGGTTTTTCCCCTTTTTCCTCTGAATCGCTCTTAAAAGCGCCCCGACTGCAGGTGACTCACGCACAGAGCCACAGGGAAGTGGGTCTGAGCCAGCCCCCCCACAGCCAGGTTTCATTCTGGAAAACGCTGCCTGGGAGCAGCCCCTCAGCAGCAGCTTCCTTCCTTG
Organism: Anas acuta; assembly: GCF_963932015.1. Taxonomy (NCBI): domain Eukaryota; kingdom Metazoa; phylum Chordata; class Aves; order Anseriformes; family Anatidae; genus Anas; species Anas acuta. The sequence goes on along the minus strand of NC_088990.1, from coordinate 8,092,315 downwards.
CGTGGGGACGTCCCCACGCAGAGGGTGACAACTGGGACACTTTTTCTCACCCTGGGCTCTCCCTGAGCCACCCCCTGCTCCCAGCAGCACCCAGGGGTGCAGCTTCCCTGCTGCCAGCACCCCTGCAGGACACCCACATCCCTCCCGTGACAAGGGACCCAAAAAATACATGGAAAAAACGAAGGCATCCAGGTTTTTGCAATAATGATTTTTAATTGAGATGACAAATAAGACAAAGTGCATCCTAAGCTGTTTCCAACAGGGTTTAGGGACACGGATTAGACCTGGACTCTCTTGCCAGGATTTGCTGTGCAAAGAAAACGGCGAGGAAACTGCTCCTGTCCCCAGCCCTGGATGGCCAGGTGGCAGCAGAGCAGCTTCCAGCTGCTGTCCCGGGGCTGAGACCCTCACCACGGTGCGGAGAGCCCCCAAACCTCCATCCTCCGACCAGCAGCAGGACACACCACCACCCTCCACGCAGGACATCCCCTCGGAGAGCACCAGAGGCACCCCGCCAGCCCCGCTCCACAGCCACGCACCCACGGGTGCCCCTCCCGGCTGGTCCCCAGGCACCGAGCGCCACGGATCCCGTTTTTGGGGGGAGATTCCCCCCCTGGGGAAGGGGGTGGGCGGCTGCCTCCGTGCCCATGAGCTGAGGGCGCCAGGTCCCAAAGCAGGCGGATGAGACGCTGGCCCCGTCACGGGCTGCCCGCAGGCAGGTCCGTGGGCCAGTACTGGTCGTCCAGGTACTGGTCGCTGTCTGTACTGGGGTCCGTGGGGGGGCTGGGGGGCCGGGCGGGCTGGCTGCGGGCCAGCTCAGTCTCCCACTGCACCTCCACCAGGCGGTACAGCTCCATGGCCGTCTGGGCGTCCTCCACCGATGAGTGGCCCCTGCAGCCCACCTGAGCCAAGGGGAGAAGGTGGTTAGAAGGAAGGGAGGGCGGAAATCCCACTGTTTGCATGCTTGTAGGACCAGCGTTGGGGTTTTTTGGGGATGGAAGAGGCTCGATGTTGAGATGTCTCTCTTCTCCTTTTGGAGGGCACGTGGGATGAGCACAGGGGGTCTCCATCTCCCAGACCCCACAAAGATGTGGGAAAAGAAACTCAGAAGCCCAAAAGGGAACCCAAATTGGAGCCCCACCCCGCAGCGAGGTGTCCGCAGCTCACCTGGATCTTCTTGTGCAGCAGGTGCTTGGCCAGGCTCTTGAGCGAGGCGCTGGCCTTGAGGGGCAGCCCTGCCTTCTGGTTCAGCAGCGGGATCCGGCTGGTGTCTCGGGTCCTGTCTTTGGGGTGGAAGTACTTGAGGGCCTGGAAGTCATTGTGGATGGCGTGTCCCACCACGATCTTGTCTTTCAAGATCTTCAGGATCTGGAAGCGTCATGGGAGGGGGGCGTTAAACACACAAAACCTCAGTCGGGTATAAAATATAGATATGAAATATAATTGGGATTAGTTCAGTTCCTTCACTTGGGAGTGTTTTGGGATCCCAGAACTGAGCAGCGATGGGACCGGTGAGTCTGTCCTATAAATTAGACTGGTTTTGCTGTGCAAGTCCACATCACCCTTCCCCTCTCCTTTTAGCATGCACCACGACAACGCACCCTCCCCAAACTCATTTTTTGGCCACCCTGGGACCCCCCCCATGGCTCACCTCGGCCTGGGCGGCCCTGAAGGGGATGGCGTTCCTCAGGTGCCCCTTGGTGACGCCGCTCCAGCGCGTGCGGTAGTCGACGACGGGCAGCTGGGGCCGCACGTACTTGTCGTAGATGACATCCCCGTGGTAGCCCACCACGCTGCAGCGCGCCAGCTCGCTCTGCCGCCCCCGCGGGCCCGTGCCCACCATCTCGCAGTCGATGGCCACGTATTTAGTGGGACGCAGGGGGGGCACCCCCAAGGGGGTGGCGGTGCCGGTGGCATCCTCGGCGGTGCCATTTGGGGACGTGGCGGTGCCATTTGGGGTCTTGGTGGTGCCATTTAGGGACCTGGTGGGGCCATTTGGGGATTTGGTGGGTCCATTTAGGGTCTTGGTGGTGCCATTTAGGGTCTTGGCGGTGCCATTTAGGGACCTGGTGGTGCCATTTAGGGTCTTGGTGGGGCCATTTAGGGTCTTGGTGGGGCCATTTAGGGATTTGGTGGGTCCATTTAGGGTCTTGGGCACCTTGCCGCAGCTCGGGGAGGTCTCAGGGAGCCCCCGGGGGGGTCTCAGCAGCCCCCTGTGCTCCAGCAGCGCCCGGCGCTCCAGGTAGCGCTGGTGCCTGCGGCTCCGCTTCTTGCTGCCGGGGGGGCCCTGGGCACCCTTGGGGGCGGGTGGGGGGGCTCTGGGGGGCGGCAGCGGCACCATCTGCCCCTTGCCCGGAGGCATGCCTGTAGGGGGGGGATATAAAGGGGGGGGTCAGTGAGAGCCCAGCAGCCCCCCCACACCCCAAATCCCCCCCCCAATCCCATACAGGCCGTGCGGGCAGGGGGTGGCGGCCACCGCCCGAAGCCCCCAGCCCCATTACCGACCCCAATGTGCCCCCCCCTTAAAAAAATGCCCCCCCCCAAAAAAATAACTGCCCCCCCCCAAAAAACAATTTGCCCACCCAAAAAAACAACCTGCCCCCCCAGGACCCTGCCTGCCCACTGCCCGGCCCCATACCCCTGCCTGCCCCCCCCCCCCCCCCCCCCCCCATATACCCGGCCCCATTGCCCCCCCCATGCCCCCCCAGCCCCCCCCCTCACCCACCGCCTCCCCACGTGTCCGGCCCGGAAGGCGCCGCGCTCACATGCCCGGGCAAGTCCTGCGCTGGCCACGCCCCGCTGCGCTCCCATTGGCTGACAGGGAGGGGTGATTTGCATGCGGGGGGCGGGGCCGGTGACGTCAGGCGCGCCGGGGCGGTGCTGCGGGCGCCCTGGGTGTAGGGGGACCGGGTATAGGGGGAGCCTGCTATAGGGCGACCCTGTTATAGGGCGACCCGGGTATGGGGTGACCCGGGTATGGGGTGTCCTGGGTGTAGGGTGACCTGGGTATGGGGCACCCCAGGTATGGGGTGACCCAGATATAGGATGGCCCAGATATAGGGTGGCTTGGGTATAAGGGCACCCCAGCTATAGGGTGTCCCAAGGCTTCCTGGCTATAGGGTGATCCAGGTATGGGGTGTTCCAGTTATAGGGTGAACCAGGTATAGGGCACCCTTGCTATAGGGTATTCTGGCTATAGAATGCCTTGGGTATAGGGCGTCCTGGCTATAGGGTGTTCTGGCTATAGGGCACCCTGGCTATCAGTCATCCTGGCTATAGAATGCCTTGGGTATAGGGCATCCTGGCTATCAGGTATTCTGGCTATAGGGTGCCCTTGCTATAGGGCATCCTGGCTATCAGGTATTCTGGCTATAGGGTGCCCTTGCTATAGGGCATCCTGGTTATCAGGCATCCTGGCTATAGGGCACCCTGGCTACCAGACATCATGGCTATAGAATGCCTTGGATATAAGGTGCCCCAGCTATAGGGTGCCCCAGCTATAGGGTGGCCCAGGGATGAGGTGCTCCTGCCTGTAGGGTGTCCCAGCTATAGGATGCCCTAGCTATGGGGTGCTGCAGGTATGGAGTACCTTGGCTACAGGGTGTCCCATATTTAAGGTGCTCCGGCTGCAGGATGTCTTGGCTATAGGATATCCAACTTATAGGATGTCCCAGCTGTAGGATGTCCTGGTTATAGGATGTCCCAGCTGTAGGATGTCCATCTCCGGCCGGGGCAGGTGGCACAGGGGGTTTCAGCCCGTCCCCTCGTCGCTCCGCTCCGGATGCTGACGGAAGCAACGCCCGAGGTGATGAGAAGCGAGGGGCGTTGGGCAGGGCCCCGGCCGCGTCCCCGTGCGCCTCCTCGCCGCTGCGGCCGTGCGCCCTAGGGCAGACTGTGACTTGTTGTGGGATGAGCCATACAACAACAAAATCACTAGTCTTCCACAGGGCGCCCGGCCTCGTCCCATTGGGACCCACGCCGGCTTCTCCGGGATGTAGGGACTCAGGGTGTGTGTCCCCCGTCCGTGCCCCCAGGAGCTTGCTGTGCCTGGTCAGGAGGAGATTCGAGTCACCCTACAAATTGTATTTTTCCTCCCCAAACCCTCGGGGCTGGGCAATGGAGGTGGCTGCTGGCACCTCCCCTGGGTCCCTCTCAGCTCCGGCAGCTTCCTTCCCAAACCCCACATTTCCCCTCCATGCCAGGCGCGAGGATGGAAGTGGGAAAAAAGTCAAAATGGCTTTAAAGGGGTCGACGCGAGGGCTGTGAGCTCCTCTCATCCCGCTAAGCTCCGAGCTTGGGGTCACCAGCAGGGACATCTCACAGCGCAGAAGGGGGCTGCTTCTGCTGGGGGGGGGGAGAAACAAAAGGGCACCGAGGGGGTTGTGCTGGGAAAGAGGTGCAAAAAAAGACCAGCGAATATGGGGGCAAATACGGGGCACTGCGGGAATCGGGGTCAGGGCCTGCAAACAGCGTGCGGGTGTGAGGGAGGTGTTGGGTGGGAGCTTTGTGGGATAAGGGCGAAGCAAAGCGAGGTGCTGCTGTATGCGGCCGTCCTCAGCCCCATCCCCGTCCCTGTCCCTGTCCCCTGCCCCCCGAGCAGGGACCCTGGGGAAGGGCGAGGAGCCCAGTCCCCGCGCTGGGAGGCGGCGGTGGCCAATTAGCGCGATCGTGGTGACGAATGCGGATCAGTAATTCCAGGTAATGTCCCCCGAGCGCCGCGTTGAGGCAAACAAAGCCGCCCGGCCCGGCCAGGACCCCCGCCAGCAGCAGCAGCCCGGCCCTGCTGTGCCTCCGAAATGCCTCATTTCCTGCTGCCAGCCGCTCCGTCCCCATTAACCGCCCCGCACAGCGCTGGCTGTACCCGGCCCTGCGCGGGGGGACATCACCCCCTGCCCGTGGGGACGGCGGGTGGGGAAGAGGAGCTCGGGGTCAGGTATCTCGGGGGAGGACGGGGTGATTGGGATGGGAAAGGGGATGAGTTGGTACCCAGGAGGACCTCGTTGGGGGTCTCCAGAGGGTCTCGGGCAGCTGGGTCCCAAGGAGAGCTTTCCTCATCCCTGCTTTATGCCCTCGGTGCTGTGCATTTCCCACACTGCCTCGTGCAAATCCCCCAAGAGACCACGTCCCTCCTAGGAAATCCCTCTCAGAAGGCACAAACCCACTGCCTTCCTCCTCCTCCAGCACCCCTCGGGCACCTCCTGTCCCCCGTGCCCCCACCCCAACCCCTCCATCCCACGCAGACCTCCTCCTCCGCCACATCCCAACGGGTGCAACTGCTTTGGGGACACCTCTGGGGACAAGGAGCACAGGGATGGGCTGCTCGGGATGGGGACACGAGGCAGACCCTGGGGCAGGAGGCAGAGGGATGCTCCCCCCCCCAACCCCGCTCCCGGCTTCCTGGCTCGCCCCCAGGAGAGCAGCGAGCAATTACGGCCACGCCGAGGCTTCAATTATCGCTCTGTCGCGGCCTGGCTTGACGAGACGTTTTATTGCCAAACTTATTAAAAGTGAAACGTGCCGTTTCTGCGCGGCAATTTCCTGCCGGCGGCGATAAGCCGGGCTGTGCCCGCCGCGCGGGGAGCGGCTGGGTGCACGCACGGCCCCGGCGGGGGCGGCGAGACGGAGAGAGGGCCCAGCTCGTGTTAATTGCCACGGTTAATGAGATCTATTTGGGGCCTCGGTGCCGCCCCTGCGCTCCTGGGGGGGTCTCCAGTGGCTTCGTGCTCTCGGTGCCAGCAGCAGGGATGGGGTCGGGTCCCCCCTTTTCCACCCTCCCTACTCTTCCTCCTCCTCCTTCCTCCCCCAAAAACACCGAGTCCCACCCTGCTGGCTGTGCTCCCGGCTGGAAAAGCACCTGCCTGCCGTGAAACCTCCCGTTTTCCTCTTGCTTTGCTCAAGGAGCTCCTCCTGGAGGGGGCACACCACCAAAAATCACCCCCGTGTCACCCAGGGCAGCCCCAGCATCCCTGCTGTGTCCCCCCCAGCCCCTCTCCCTGCGGGCTGCCCTCCCTAAACCCCCCCTGGCAAACATCCTCTCCTTCTGCCAGAAACAAAATGTCCTCTCTAGGTGTGCTTTTTGCTTTAATTCCACCTTTCCAATATGCTCTGGATGGCAACTTCTCTTTAAAACCGAGCAGGTCAAACCAGATTTACAAAAATCCCGATTTTTATTTTTTATTTTTATTTTTTATCACCCGGCCGAAGTCATTCATTGAATCCGACCTGGGTCCGCCTCACTTTTTTCCAATAACAACCTCACCAGAAAGGCTCCTCCTGGCTCAGGGAGCGAAGCAAAGCACACTCCAGGCTCCCCCATCCCCGGCTGCCACCATTATGGATATTTCACCCCAATTTGCTCCCCGTGCCACCGTCCCCAGCCGGGGAGACCCCCCCGGGTCCCCCGTCCTCGTCCCTGTCCCCATCCCCTTCCCCGCCGCCCAGCTCAGCCTCTCGCTGGGTGAGCTCCCTCCGTCGCCAGCCCGGGCCCTCGTTAATTTGTCCTGCGGCGTGTGTCGTGGGCTGACGTGTAATTAGAGCTCCTGAAGCCTGTCTCATGCTGTAATTGCCGTGACAGGGGCCACAGCATATCCGCTTGTTAATTAGTAAACCACAATATCCCGGGGGCTCGTTGAGAGCTGCCTTAATTGTATTTCAGCTGGAACAGAGGGATAATTACCCTGCGCTAGCACTGCCACTTTTTAATTCTTCGATAAATAAATAAATAAACACATGAAAGCCCCCAAATGGAGCTCCTCTTCCTCCTCCCCTCGGAGCACGCCGACCTGGTTTGGCTCCATCCTCCGAGGCGATGGTGTCCGAGCTTCCCCCACGAGGGGGGCTGGCTGTGTGTGGGCCACAGGTCTCTGACCAACATTATTTTCCGTGCCAAAATTTGGAGGGATTCGGGCAACGGGATTCCTCAAAAAAAAAATAATAAATAAATAAATAAAATAAAAGCATCCCTTCTGTCTGGGCAGGCACCGAGCTGAGGCTGCTGCTCAGGGTGTTGCTGTGTCCCCAGGCATCTGGTGCAGCCCCGTGTGCTTGTTGGGAAGGCTGTTTGCTGGGAAGCTTCTCCTGCTTCGTGTTTTGGATCCCCAACACGCTTGGAGCACCTTGAGCAGGACCTCAGCACGCTCGGCGGATCATCTTCTAACCTCCCAGAAGAGGAGACCTGCCTAAAAGCTTTTCCATCCTTCAAGCTCCAGGATTTTGGGGCAGGTTAGCTTGGGAAGCGATGCTAGCCCACGACATCCATCCTTTTTCTTCTGCTTCTCCCCCAGCCGGCACAAAGAGCTCAGCCGCCATCAGCCCTGCGGATTCCTGCTGTTCAAAAAAATCCCATAATGGGCAACTGGCCTTCGGGAGACGCTCTGTGAATTGGTTTAAATAACAGGCCTGGCTCTCTCCTGGGAAGCCGCGTGGAGGTCAGCCTTGAAGAAAAGCTCGGTGCGGCGAGCTCCAAGCATTAGCCAGGAGAAATCACCGAAGCAAAGAGCCTTGAACGTAATTACAGCCTAAGAGCTACGGTGGGAGCTCAGCGACCTGAGCCCATCTCCCTTGGACTTGGGCACAATCAACAGATTGACACCGCCGGGTCCTGGCGGCCGATTTTGGGGAGACTGAAGGTCGGAGCAGGAGGAGCAGCAGCGCGGGTGCTTGCTCCAAAGGCTGGAGCAGGAAGAGAGTCTCAGATGCCACGAAGAAGCAGGTGGAGGGAAGCACCGGGATGCTCCGTGCCGAATTGAGGGCACCTCCGAGGCTGAGCAGCAGGGGACGGAACCCTTTTGAAATTTGTAGGGTTTATCACTCGGGGATGGGGATGGGTAAACCTCTCCTTGGGGCAATCACGGTGCTGTGTGTGCGTGTGCTTGAGTGTGTGCTTGCACGTGGGTGGGCGATGCCATCTCCTCTGCTTGGAAACCCCTTCGTGTGGCAGGGGATGACAGGAGATGCGCTTGTCCTCAGCACGGGGGCCGGGGGATTTCCCCTGCTGGCATCTCAAGCCCGCTCCGTCACAAAACATGCTTCGAAAAATCCGTATTTGGGAGAAGAGTGACTTTTTCGTCGTTCCACGCGGCGCTGAGTGACTGCAAATAAATAGGAGGGCCCCCTTTGAAAACCTCCGAGAATGCCGGGTTGTATTTTTAAACCAATTTCCTTCGACTGTGTCAGGGCCTGTTTTGTGTTTGCTCGACAATTATGTGGCTAATGAGGACAGCCACAGCTACATTAGGCAGGATTAGGAGGAATAAGGCTACAAATGCTTCAGTGCTTAAGACAACCACTAACTAATGGGGGGTAGGAGGCCATGCCCCAGGAGCAGGCGGCTCCCGGCGGGGTTTCGCTGCCGTTTGGAAGGAGCCGGAGTGGGCACGGGGCAGGCTGCCATGGGGCGAGGGCCACGAGGCCGTGACGACCCAGAAATATGAAGATCGAGAGCTCAGCTGCCATCAGAGCACACCTCTCTGCCAGTTCTTGCAGGGCTGGGATGTTGTTGTGCCGGGGTGCAGAGCAATGAGTCTCCTCCTCAATCCCCTCTGCACTCAGAGAGCGTTGTTGGTGGTGTAGCTGTCGGAGGGACAGCGCTGAACGCTCATCAACCAGCCCAAAAAAATGATTTCTGGGATCCTTCCTTCCCTGCCAGCACCATCAGGGATCACAGGCTCTGCAGAAGGGGCTGAGGATCAGCCTGGCCCTTGCTCTTCCTCCACTCTTTCTCTTCCCATCGTGGCTCATTCTCCAGCTGCTCCTTTTGGTCCCCATCTCAGCGTCGTGGCCCCGCAGTCTGTAGGGCCGTGCACAGCCAAGGAGAGCTGCCCGCAGCCCATGGGGACCCCTCAGAGACCCCAGCCCATGGAGATGTTGGTTCCTGGAGTCCCAGCTTGTCCCTACCCTGTCCCCAACGAGGCCGCTGTGCCCGCACCTGCAACCCGTGTCCCTGGCAGAGGACGGCACGCGTGCTGAGGAGCCTCCCCCGAGCACAGGGACCGAATTGCACTCCGGATGACTAATTTGTGCCCTAATTGGTGTGGAAACGAACGCCAGAAAGCGCTGGAATACCGAGAATTGAAGCTCTCCATCTTGGCTTCCTTCAGGGAAACGGTCTTAATTAAGAGCCTGCCTTGCAAAGAGAGATAATTCCCAGCTCCGTGTGGCAATGGGAGCCCCACAGAGCCTGCAGCTGGGACCAGCACCTCAGCGGGCCTGTGGGCTGGAGCGAAGCCTTGGCCAGCATGGGCCCCTCCATGCCCAGCACCCCACAGGACACCCCCGTGGCCCTGATGGCTCTTTTAGGGTCCTTCAGCCCCCAAAACCCGGCTTGTGCTCCCTCACAACCAGCCCCAGCAGCAGGACAGGCCGCACCACTTGCAGGAGGCCCTTTTGGGGCCGGTGCTGACTCCACCAACACCGTGGTCATACAAACTCCATGCCACCAGGGCCTTTCCCTGGTACATTTTTGTGGGATAAGCAGTGATTTCCCCACTCCCCGTGGCCAGCAGCCCCAGAAACCCCCTTCCCCTTCCAGCCCCACGGCTCACAGAGCTGCCAGCCCCATCTCCGAGCTCGGCTGGCACCGTGCGCCCCGGCCCCTTCCCCACGGCCGCAGCTGCTCCCATAGAAGTGGCTGTTGCCATGGTTTTCCCCAAGAAAACACGGCCCCCCCCGCTCCCCACCGCCTTAACCTTGTGACAGCAGCGACGAGGATGACGCGGAGAAAGGCCACTCGGCGTAGCCATGGCAACAATTAGCTTTTTCTTGTGGGTTTTTATTTTTTTATTATTATTTTTTTTATTATTTTCGGGGGTGAGGGGAGCCAGGCAGACCCACGGCTTCCCCCCCTTGGTGTGGGGGCTGCCCCCAGCACACACCTGCCCCATGCCCAAGCATCCCATATAGATGCCTGGCTCGGCCACGGGGATATCTGTGGGGTTTGTTTGTCTCGTTTGGCCGGGGCACACCTCGGGACACCGAGCAAACCCTAAATATCTCAATAGGGTTCCGCCAGCCAGAGCAGGAGGTGAAGGTGGGGAGCTGGGGAAAGGCACCCCTGAGACCAGGAGGGGTGGGAGCCCCCCCAGCAGGGAGGAGGATGAAAAGGGGCTCACGGGGAGCTTGGGATCCGGGTGGGATTTTGGCCATCTGCATTCTGGCTGTGGGGTAAACCCTCCGCGAGGCTGCTCCCTGGGTGTACCGGAGTCACAGCTGCCGAGACTGCAGCGCCTAAAATAAGCGTTTCCCTGCTTTTTATTCCTCCGAGCCCGGCAGAGCCCACTCAGCTCCGGGAGCGGAGCCGGAGGCTATTAGCCCTGCAGAGCCTCCCGGGAGGAGCGGGAGTCCCTGCGCCAAGCGGGGGCCGCCAGGTCCCATTCCCAACACCCCCAGAGCTGATCCCATCCCGAGGGTGCCCCCGGGACCCTCGCTGCTGGCCAAGGAGGGTTTGGGAAAGGAGCAGCAGCGGGGATGCCCCGGCACCGCTCTGAGCATCGCTGCAGGATTTGGCAGCCCCGGGGAGCGGCTGCAATGCAGGAGGATTTTTGGAGAGGTCGGCGTCCTGGTGGAGCTGGGCATCCCGCTGCTCCAGCCAGCATCCCAAGGGGACGAGGGCAGGGAATGGGGACAGGCAGGGATGCGGAGGGTGCTTGGGGCCGGGCGGGCGAGGGGGAGAAGCCCCGGCTCCATAGCAACAGGTACTCGCCACGTAATGGAGTCCTTTCCGCCAGCCTGCTTCGCGTGGCCATAAATAATTCAATTTTCTCATTCACGCACATGAATGCTGCGGGCCGGGGCTCTGGGCGCGCTCAGCCTCCATCTGTCTGGGGGGGGGGGGAAGGGGAAGGCAGGGCTGGATAATAGGCTCCAGCGTTTGTTTAAGGTGGATGAGTGTGGCCAGATGGCCCAGGGATGGCGAGGTGGGGACGGGGAGGAGGAGAGGGATGCTCGGGGCTCCGTCCTGTCCCCAGAGCCCCCAAGGTTTGGCCCCGTCCCCTGTGCTGAGCCCCTGGGGAGGAGAGCAGGGGACAAGCTGTGCGGGGACAAGCTGTGGCACAGCCACATCAGCCTCTCTGCTGGCAACATGGACGTTGGGGCTGGAAGGGGGCTGGGGGAGTGCAGGTGCCCTGCTCTGCACCCTGCCTTTGGGGCTTCCCACCGGGGAGCTGCTTTAAGGCTCCAGACTGGTGAGACACTGAGGGAGCCGCTCCCAAAATGAGACCCTTTGGCTGGAGACCCCCGAGGCCGTGCCACGGGCGCTGCTCCCCACACCCCACGCTGCCAGGCTGGGGTGCGCAGCCCCGAACCCTGCTGCAGGCACACCGCAACAGCCCTGTGGAGGGAGAGCCAGCCAGCACCTCGCTCCTGCAACCCCGAGACACCGACAGGATTTGTGGGGTGCAACTTCTGGGGTTTGTGGTCCCCCTGCCACGTTGCTTGGCTATGCTGAGCCCCCGGGGAGGCGAGCAGAGCCTGGGGAGGAAACGCATCGAGCCTCAGCTCTGCCTCTCTCGTGCCCAGCTGGGTAGCAGCAAGGTCCCCACCTCGCCTGCTGTGCTTGGCCCCATATGGAGGCACCATCTTGGGCTGCAGCCTACGGAGCAGGATTTAGGATGCCGCAAAAACAGGGGGCAAGAGGAGAGCCCGAGCCACGGCGTCGCTGTCTGCCACCAGCACCGAGTGGTTCCCCGTGGGAGTGGAGAGCGGCGTTTGCAGGCTGTGTTTGTAGGGCCGGGGAGCGCACCCAGCTTACACGGCGGTGCTGCTGAGCGCTGCCACGTATTTGGGTACAGCACGTGTGCATGGGTGCGTGTTTGGGTGCTCTCACGCACGCACACGCTCCCCTGGTCGCACCGGGAACGGGCTCTCGGAGGATTTTGGGGCAGCGAAAGCTCAGCGAGGCATCAGCATCCCTGGAGCAGCCGTTGTGGCCAGCCGCCACCCCACAACTTCTCCTGCCCGTGGTATTTCCCTGCCCGCTCCGTGCCTGTCCAGACAGACCGCGGGTCTTTTCGGCTCGACTCCAGCCCCTCGCACATGTACTATGTCCTAATTAACCCCTAAAATTACCCCCTGCCCACGCCCGGGGGGGCAAGCAGAGGGTGCCTGGTGCATTTGCTCACGACTGCTTGGCCGCTGCAGGACCTGTGAGCTCCCAGGTGAGATTCCCACCCATCTGACAATTTTTTTTTGCCTCTTCCACTCTAAACCCAGGCCCAGCCCAAGCCCTCCGCATCCTCTGCCAGGCTCCGGGCAGAAAGGCCCCACGGCTCCTTCCTTTGCACCCCAGCCCCGCAGCTGCCTCCTCTCCGCGCGGCCCCCTTGGCCGGGCAGCGGTTTTTACCCCATTTCTCAAGGCTGAGCAACGCATCCACCACACTCCTCATCCCCGGCTGCCTCGATACCTGCCCCCTGAAGGCTGCAGGGGCAGCCCAGGGTAGGACTAGCCGCAGGGTTTGCCCTGGGGCCACCCCTCCGAGGCCACCAACATGGGATCCAACGCAGTCCCCGTGGAGCTCTATCCCCCCGGCACCCAGGGGAGAGGCAGGGTGGGGGCTCAGGGACCCCCGAGGTGCCCAGGTGAGGAGTTTGCCGACTTGCACGATCCCTGCTGGGGTGGGACATGCCCTTAGCCTCAGCAGGGAGGCAGGTGCCTGTCCCTATGCGCGCATCCCCACCCCGCTGTGCTCTCAGCTGCTCCCGGACCCTTTTTCCACCCCGCACATCCAAGCGGCGCCGACATCCGCAGCCAGAAAGAGGGCACTTACCTGCTGGAAGGACAGCGGGACACAATGCCACCACCCTGGGGACCGGGCAGAGCCCGGGGGAGGACGCAGCCCCTCTGCCCCTGCTCCTTCACCGTGCCCGTGGCTCCCACAGCACCCACCAGCACCTGGCAAAGCCCTCGGGGCTTGGAGCCCCGGGTGCGTGGCACAGCGCTGGGGACACGGAGATGTCCCCCGGGGGTGCCACGCGAGGAAGGTGGGTGCCTGGCCGAGGGGGTGAGAGCTGGGTGCCCGCAGGGGTGCTCGGGGAAAGCCAGCGTGGAGGCGAAGGGAGCCCGGTGCTGCCCAAAAAACAGCATCCCGGCCCTTGGGGACAGCGGGGTTCTGCCACCCCGGGGTGCCCGCTGTCCCAGGGGTCGCCCTGTCTTCTGGAATAATCCCCGTGCCCTGCGGGGAGGCGAGGGGAGGGCAGGGAGGCGGTGGGAGCATCCTTAAGGCTGGATCCCAACGGGTTCCCGGGGGGCTGTGGGCTGGGGGTCCTGGCACAGCGCCCTGCCACCTCCCCTCAGTGGCACGGAGCGGCCCCTTTGTCAGAGCTGGGCCCAGCGGGTGGGGGGCTGCAGCAGGGTCTGGGGGGGCTGCCGGGGCCACGGAGCGCAGCCTTACCTTGGTGGGAGCTCTGTAGGGGCAGCAGCCCAGCCTCGGTGGCCCTAAAACCGAGCGGGAAGCGGCTCGGAGAGCAATGGCACAGGGGGAGCTGCGGTGGCGGCGGCGGTGGTGCGGGGATGGGTGGGATGTAATGGGATGGGTTATATGGGATGGGATGGGTTATATGGGATGGAATGGGATGGGATGGGTTATATGGGATGGAATGGGATGGGGTGGGATGGATGGGGTGGATGGATGGGGGTGTGTGTGTGTGTGGGGTTTGGGGGCTGCGCGTCCCCCCGCTGCCAGGGGCGCAGACAATAGCCGGGGCTCCCGTCGCCGCCGCAGCCGGGCTCTTTAAAGCCCTCACAGCCCACAGGTGGCCCTGTCACCACCGTGGTCATCCATGACGTCATCGGGAGGGAGGGATGAAGAGGAGGAGGAGGAGGAGGAGGAGGAGTGTGGGGGGGGGGAGAGAGGCGCCATCCCCCTCCACAGCAAAAGTCTCCGGGCACCCATGGCAACTGCCTGCAAATGGCAGCGCGCCGCAAATGGGCACCCACGGGGGGGTGACGGGGGTGGCACCCCATAGGGGACCCTGCTTGGGGTCTGTCTGACCCCAAAAAGCCCCCCCTGGCACCATGCGGGCCCCGCGTCCCATCAGATGTGTGCCCAGGTGCCCCTGGAAGGGGCTGCGAGGGGCTGCAGCCGCTCACGGAGTCTCCCCTCCAGGCCTGGGACAGAGCTAAATATCAAATTAAAATTTATTTTTTATTTTTTAGCTTGGAAAAAGAAAAAAAAAAGAAAAAATGGAGACTTCTGCTGCCTGCCTGCCCGCCCTGGGCTCCCCCCGTGCCCCCGCAGCACCCACCCCAAGCGGGGTGCCCATCGCTGGGGTGGGCAGGGAAAAAACCCCACAGAGGCGGCTCGTTTCCCAAGGAAAAGCCACCGCCAGTGGGGATTTCTCCTGGAGGAGCCCCCCCAGCTCCCTCCCACGGAGAAAACACCCCTGGGAGAGGTTTCCCCGGGATTAACACCAAGCCCCCGAGCACCCTTCCCACCGCCCTCGGGTGCTAACCCACAGCTGTGCACATTTGGGAACGCAGATTTGGGAGCCTTGTGCTGGAGCAGGGCCGTTTGCACAAACTTTTGGGGTTTTCCCAGCCACCCCCATGCCCCAGGGTCTTCCCCTAAATGCCACCCCGACCAGCCAAGCGGGAGGGCTCTGGGTTTGCTGCCCCCAGGGCTCCCCGAGGTGAGGACGGTGACGGCCTCGTGTCCCTGTCCCCACCACGGAAGGAGCCCCGGTGCTGTGCCGAGCTGGGAGCGAGCACCGTTTTGGGGAAAAACCCCAAAAAAGCAGAGCAGCCACCCCAATCCCACCTCCTCCCAACCCTACCCGTGCCCGAGCCCTTCTCCCAGCTCGGGGTGCCTGCCGGGGCCCACCCTACAGCCCCAGGAGTGGGGTTTGCCCCCAGCCTCGGCCAGGTGAGGCCTCATCAAACCCATCCCCGCTAATTAACGAGCCCGTCCCCTCCAGGGGAGCGTGCCGGCCGCGGGGAGGTTGCGGTGATGAAGTTATTAGCCCGGGGAGCGCTAATTGCTGCCATATTAATGGCCCTTTTGTCCGTCCAGCCGCCTCTCTGTGTGTGCGGGTTGGGTTGTTTTCCTGCCAGCTGCCGTGCGGTTGGATGCTCCTCGGTATTTAGTGTGATCCTATTAAGGTGGAGCCCAATTAATTACATGATGGGGGGGGGGGGGGGGAGAGAGACAAAGGGAGGCACCGAGGCCGCTCGGGGCAGGATTTTATCGGCCCCCCGGTGCCCGGCCATAAAGGGCCCGGAGAGGGACCCTATGCGCCCCCAGCCCTTTTTCCCCAGCTGGTTATGGGGTGCAGGGGTTACAGATCCCCTACAACCTGTCGCAGGGGATAACCCTGCTTGGGGTGACGTCCCCAGGGTTTTGCGGGGATGCCACCGAGTGCTTTTTTGGGGTGAGGCGCCCCATTTCTGGCTGCGCTCGGGTGCCAGGTGAGGCCGGGTGTCCCCAGCTCCGTGGCACTAATGCCACCGCCTGGCCGCTGCTGTCCCCGTCCCCAAGCTTCTGCAGGGACCCCATTTGCTTGGGGACAAGCCCAGTTTATGGGATTGGGGGGGCACAACCCCAAAAAACACTGAGAAGCGGGAAATTGCATTGGCACATGGCAGGACACGTCAGTGCCACGTTGCATGGGGGGGAACACGGCCCCAGCACCCCCTGGAGCACCCCGCTCCTGGTGGAACTCACAGTGAGGGGACACCAAATGGATTTTGGGGTCCCCTGAGCCCCCCTGGTGAAGGATGAGGGGTGTGGGGTGGGCACAGGGGGCTGCAGCTTTTGGGGGTGCGGGGTTATAGGGGGGCAGGGCTAGAGGGGTACGTGGCTAGAGGGGTGCAGGGCTGCAGGGGTACATGGCTATTGGGGTTCGGGGCTATGAGGGTGACGGGTTATTGGGGTGCAGAGATATTGGGGTGTAGAGATATTGGGGTGCGGGGTTGTGGAGGTGCTTGTTTACTGGGGTGCAGGGCTTTCGGGATGCCCAGTTACGGGGATTCCAGGTTATCAGGGTGCTGGTTTATGGGGGTGCAGAATTATGGGGGTGCCCCGTTATGGGGGTGCCCCGTTATGGGGTGCAGAGCTTTGGGGTTGCCCAGCCATGGGGTCTCTCCTCCCACGGCCAGGGGGCGCTGTGCCTCCCCCTGCGGACGCTCTACCCCGCCCGGGCCTTTCTCACTGCTCCACCGACCGGAAGCGGAAGCGGGCAGCGGGGCCGTCGCCCTCCGGCCGCCGCCGTGGCGGAAAGATGGCGGCGGCCATAGAGTGAGCGGCGGCGGCGGGCCCGGCGGTGAGCGCGGCCTGAGGCGGGCCCGGGACCCCCGGGACCCCCCCGGGATCCCCACGGGATCCCCCCGGGACCCTCTGGGAACCCCCCGGGACCCTCCCGGTTCCCCCCGGTTCCCCCCAGACCCGCGGCCGGGCCCCGCTGCCCCCCCGGGCCCTCCCCGTTGCCGCCCCCCCCCCCCCCCCCCTCAGCCCCGGTCTCTCCTCAGCCCCCCCCCCGGCCCTGTCCCTGTCCCCCCCCAACCCCTCCCCCCCCCCCCCCCTCCCCAGCCCCGTTGTGCCCCGGTTGGCGGCGGGGCGAGGATGCGGTAGGGCGCTGGCCATGGCCCATGAGGCCCCCACCATCCGGCCCCGCCGCATCCAGAACCAGAACGTCATCCACCGGCTGGAGCGGCGCCGCATCAGCTCGGGCAAAGCCGGCAGCCACTGGCACCAGGTGCGCGTCTTCCACCAGAACGTCTTCCCCAACTTCACCGTGGTCAACGTGGAGAAGCCGCCCTGCTTCCTGCGCAAGTTCTCCCCCGACGGCCGCTACTTCATCGCCTTCTCCTCCGACCAGACCTCCCTGGAGATCTACGAGTACCAGGGCTGCCAGGCGGCCGAGGACCTGCTGCAAGGCTACGAGGGGGAGATCCTGGCCAACGGCAACGACCAGCGGGCCGTCAACATCCGCGGGCGGCTCTTCGAGCGCTTCTTCGTCCTGCTGCACATCACCAACGTGGCCTCCAACGGGGAGCACCTCAACCGCGAGTGCAGCTTGTTCACCGACGACTGCCGCTACGTGATCGTGGGCTCGGCTGCCTACCTGCCCGAGGAGCCCCACCCGCCCTTCTTCGAGGTCTACCGCAACAGCGAGTCGGTCACCCCCAACCCCCGCTCCCCGCTGGAGGATTACTCCCTGCACATCATCGACCTCCACACGGGCAGGCTGTGCGACACGCGGACCTTCAAGTGCGACAAGGTCATCCTGTCGCACAACCAGGGGCTCTACCTCTACAAGAACATCCTGGCCATCCTCTCGGTGCAGCAGCAGACCATCCACGTCTTCCAGGTCACCCCCGAGGGGACTTTCATCGACGTGCGGACCATCGGGCGCTTCTGCTACGAGGACGACCTGCTCACCCTCTCCGCCGTGTACCCCGAGGTGCAGCGGGACACGCAGACGGGGATGGCGAACCCCTACAAGGAGCCCTTCATCAACTCCCTGAAGCACCGGCTGCTGGTGTACCTGTGGCGGAGGGCGGAGCAGGACGGCAGCGCCATAGCCAAGAGGAGGTTCTTCCAGTACTTCGACCAGCTGAGGCAGCTCCGCATGTGGAAGATGCAGCTGCTGGACGAGAACCACCTCTTCATCAAGTACACGAGCGAAGACGTGGTCACGCTGCGGGTGACGGATCCTTCGCAGGTACTGCCTGCCCCCTGCGGGCGCTGTGAGCTGCGCTCCTTACCTGAGCCTCCGAACGCTCCGTGCAGGAGCTGTTAGGGCCCCGTTGCTTCGCTCTTTTGTGAACGTTTGACGCCTCTGGTATCAAATAACGTCGCTGTCTTTGGCTCTCGTGATTTCACTGCACCCTTCTCGACTCAAAGTGAGAGGGAGAAGATCTGAGGTGGTTTCTGAGTCCCCTTTCTCCAGGGATTGTTCCCCGTGCTCGTGGATGCTCTTCCCCTCCCAAATCCCCAGCTGATTTTTTAGATGTTATTTCATGTAATGTGCTTGTATTGCAGACTCTCCCCCTTTTCTCCTGTATTTTCCAGCATGGTTTTCAAACATAATTGTCTCCATTTTCCCCCAGTAGAATCACCTTCTCTGCTCTGCCTACGTACTTACTCTTTCGAGCTTCTACCAGAGACAGCATTTGTGATCTCTCCCAGTTGGGGTAGCAGCTCTTAAATCGAGCTCATGTCCCAGTTGCTTCTCCTTTCCTCTTAGTTCTGAAGAAGTCAGAGGAGGGCAAATGCAGCCCCGGCAGAGCCGAGGCCCTCCAGACATTTTGCAGTCCTGTGGGTTGAGCGTCCTTTCTCCACTGCTAGCTCAGAAACCCAGTAAAAACCCAGTAACACTGAAACCGAGCCAGGTCTTTTACATTTAACCTAGCCTGCTCCTTTAAATTGTTTTTTTTTTTTTTTTTTTTTTTAATATTGGAAGGTATTTAGCGAGAAATCTTAAATCTCTAGTGCTGATCTGTTCCCTAGGTGCTTGGTTTTATTTCCACACCTGTCCCTCCCTCCCCATCTCTGCCAGTTCCAGCAGAAACGGGCGGTCGTTCTCTGCAAGGTCCCTCGGCCTCATTCGCCCTGGAGAATGACTAAGAAGTCCTTCCTCTTTTTCCTCTTGAATTGTCCTCCACATTTTCCTCCTAAATTGTGCGTTGGTTTGGAGGGAGTTGTTCTGGGAGGGAATGGGCGAGGCTAAACCTCACCTCAGTGCTGGTTTGAGGCTCTCTGCCGTGCTCACCGAGGCTTTTGTGCCCGATTTGCTGCAGCGTGTCCTCCACTCGCTTCACCTGAAGTTCCCTTTTAGATGGGAATTCGGGCTTGTTTGTGCCGTTTGTGTGTTTTCTGCTGAGGACAAAGCATTTTGTTTGTTGTTGCTTTCAGAAGCTAATTCCAGAAGTCGGCAGGCCCGACTGCATTTCAGCTCTTTATTAGGGCTTCCTGAGGAAAGCTCTAGTCACGGAATGCCTAAAGCTCCCGTTTGTCTTTCTTCTATCAGACAGGAACACAAATTTAATCTGATTTCAGGCTGCTCCTGTTCCAGGGAGGCTGAGGAAGTCGCTGTTGGAGCTTGTTTCTATTGCCAAGGTCTGCGCCGAGCCTCCCAAGATCTTTAATCGCGTGCTGTGGATCCGTAGCCTGGGGGCTGTTGTTCTAGGCTCGTGGTTTAGCCTTGCTGTGTGCTTCTTGCAGCGCTCAGCTCCTGCCCTGCGTGCTGTGAGGGTGCTGTGCCTGTCCCAGGTGCTGCTGAAATGCGGCGAGGGTGATTCCTGACGTTAAGGGCAGCCTGTTGGTGCCTCTGTGTTAAACTGGCAAAGGCACCTTTTTACTGCAGGACACCCCTTGCGATTTTCAAAGCTGTAACCAGTTTCTCCTCCTGCTGTCTCCTTGCGTTGTCTCTCTGTATTTCAGGAGGGCTTCCCTCTCCTCAGGCAGCAGTTCAGTGAGTAACCTCCTCCTGCAGCGTGTGGGGGCCGGATTGTGTGAGCAGGGCTCATTTTGGGCCCGTAAAACAAACAAACCTGGTGATATTTACGGACGGGTGGGGTGGGCACAGCGCCTGCTGTCATCACTGGGCGTTGCTTGAGAGCGGGAGGCGAAGCCTTCACAAATTGCCTTTGTGAGCAGGAGAATTACCAGATACGTGCATGTACCGGGGGAATTAGTTACTTGAGAAGCAGGGGCAGGCTCTGAATTTGGGGTGCCAGGATTTCAGCCCTCTTTTATCCAAGAAATTAGCACCGTTGATGCCCAGGGGATGGGGATGTCCTCCCCTGGGTGCAGCTGGTACAAATGTCACGTTTTCCCCCCGCCTCTGGCTCCTTCCTCCTGCAAAACGCTGCCCGTCTGCAGCACAGTGCCTGGGGCTTCTTGCACGGGAGCGCCGATGTTAAAAAGCTGTCATTAATGCCTCTCAGATTTTCATTTCTGTGCCAGCAGGGTACCTGGAGGGCACAACTCTGTCGGCAGTGCTGCGGCGCGCTGAAAAGGCTCATCTCTGTGTGGCAGCAGCATTAAGAAGGGAGAAGCAAATCGTTTCTCTGCATAAAGGAAAAAAAAAATAATTTGTTGCTGGCTAGCATGGGTTTGAGATCAGTTTGTCAGCAGGAATTGAAATTAAATTTGGCACTTCAGAGAGCATTTTGGAGTTGGTGGAGGGCAGAGAGAGAGGGAAATACCGACATCCAGTTCGAGGGGGAAAAGCTGGAAGTCCATCCAGGTTTTTTTCCATGTGTAATCACATCACAGTTAGCAGGTGGGTAATTTGGGACCTGCTGAGGCATTTGGGTAGCAGAAAGGATTACCGTGGGGCTGTGGGATTCTCCTGCGCTGCGGAGAAATTTGGAGAGGGTCTGGGATGTCACCCGGGGAGCAGGAAGGGACATCTCTCCCCCGGGGTAACCGCTGCCTCTGCCTCTCTCCCCAGCCCTCGTTCTTCGTCGTGTACAACATGGTGAGCACCGAGGTCATCGCCGTGTTTGAGAACACATCGGACGAGCTGCTGGAGCTGTTCGAGAACTTCTGCGACCTCTTCAGGAACGCCACCTTGCACAGCGAGGCGGTCCAGTTCCCCTGCTCGGCGTCCAGCAACAACTTTGCCAGGCAGATCCAGCGCCGGTGAGCCCCTGGGAGCATGCTTTATACCGTGTAGGCACGCGCTGCCCCCCGCCAGCTGAAGGCTAGTATCAAATAACAACGAGGACCCCGAGAAAAGCAGCTCCTTCAGGCCCTGAGGGGTGCAGGAGCCCGGCTGGGACGCGGTTCAGCTTGCAGCTTCGTGCAGCTGCTCTTGTATTTTGCAATATCTGTGCAGGAAGGAAAAGGCAGTGGCAATTTGGTGCTTAGAAGGGAAAGGAATTTTAAGGGCAAGATGTTGCTGGCGCTCCTCGAGCAGTAACTCTTCTGGAGGTTATTGAAGCGGTAGCTTCGAGCCCTGCAGATAAGGTTTTATCAAGATGCTACATCATTTATTTGGATGTATTTTGCCAAGTGCCCTTCTCTAAATTTAGTGTGCAGCAAACTGCGTTCTGTAACATCAGTAAACAGCTCGTGGTTCTCGTCAGACGCTGCTCGGGGGAAGGAAGCTGATCTGCCTAGAGCTGTAGTGAAAAGCGAGCAAAATACCAAAATAACCAAGGTTTCTAGAATGTGCTTTAACAGTCTGATGTGGTTTTAATGAGGCAGAGTGTGTTATTTCTTGTGGAATATGTTTTTATGTGACTCAGGGTGTTTTGTTCTTCTAGTGACTTGTTTGACATCATCCAAAGCACTTGGCAGTCACTAAGGGGAATGAAGCTTCGGCTGATTTTAGGTTCGTGTCCCATAAGTTAAAGGCAGTTGGCTGCCTGTAACTTTTTAGAGCTCCCTGTCGTGAATTCCATATTGCCTGGGGGGAAGAGAGAATGAGAGAGCTTACTGCAGGTACCTGCAGAACAATTCCTGCCTTGTGCTAAAATAAAGAGGAGAATCTGCTCATCCACGTGGCTCTAAGAGCCTGTAACAGGAGTGTTTAGCTTAAGCAGCAAAGTGTAACAGTGCTGTAGGCACAGCAAGCTGGCTTCTGGCTGTGTTTCTGGCCTAGGGGGAAGGTTTTCACTGTCCCTGGTGTCTGCCATTTGTGCAGCTGATCTGACTCTCCTTTGCTTGTGGAAAGTTCAAATTATATTTGGAAAGAGAAATCCAGCCTGCGTTAGTCTCTTCACCAGGAAGAACTTCCAGCACGCTGTAGTTTCTGAAGAGCTTTATGCTTCTCTCCAGGGTTCTGCCTCATCTCGGGTTTCTCCCTTTACGTGTTTCAAACACTGGCTAGAGAGAGGGGGATTCTTGAGTCAACCTTAAGGGCTCAACTGTTACTGTGCAACCCTCCGGCTTCTGCTGATGCTGTTTACAGGCTTCACGGTAAAACTTGGATTGACTGATAAGCTGCTAATCCACCTCCCCCTGGTTCTGATCCTGTTCATTTCCTGTGCTGTGGAGCAGCTGGGGCCAGGCCTCGTGGATAGGCACAGCCTCGTCCTTCTCAGTTTGGACTTTGAGAGCAGAAACAGTAACGCGGAGGGAGGATGAAAAGGTCACCAGAACTGGCTGGTGGTTGAATCACCGTGATGCACCATTCGAAGGGAACTGTCGTGGTTCTTACACTGCTGCCATTCCTCTTTCTCTCTCAGTTTTCCTCCTTAGTTTATTTAAGCTGTGCCGCTCACCCGGGGCCTTTGTGAGTAAACCCTTCTTGTTCTGCTGCAGGTTCAAAGACACTATTGTGAACGCCAAGTACGGAGGGCACACAGAGGCTGTGCGGAGGCTGCTGGGCCAGCTCCCCATCAGCGCCCAGTCCTACAGCGGCAGCCCGTACCTCGACCTCTCCCTTTTCAGCTATGATGACAAGTGGGTGTCAGTCATGGAGCGTCCCAAGACCTGCGGCGATCACCCGATAAGGTACGGAACGGGCCAGGGAGATGTGTGCGAGGAGAGCAGTGTGGGAGTAGCTAAATCACCTCTGCTAAATCACCACCTGGTGACAAATTTGCAGGAAGACCAAGTAGATGAGTTGCTTTTCTCTTTTGACATCCTAAGAGCAGAGTGTTTGTTTCAGTAGTCCCACAAAGTTTGGCATCTCTCCTTGTGACCTCTTACTTTATCCGTGTGGGAGAGCTCTTCAGGTTTTGTCACTGAGCTGCCCTGGGGAAGATTTGGGTTGTGAAGCCCAAGCCTTTTCCATATGAATGCTCTTGTTCCTCCTTTTATTGCAGCCCAATGTGGTTCTGGATGCCTGCCTTCCTGTGCTGGAGGGATTCCTTTTGAGCACGTAGGGTTAGCTGGTGAGGATCGGCTGGTTTGTCCTATGAATAAAATATCAGCCGGGTTAGGTGTTATTCATAATGCTTCTGGTATTGATTTTGCTATTTTCAGACTTGCCTTGTTTACGTTTCTCACCCTGAAAGCTGCACTCCTCTTCGTGCTCCCCTTCTTTCTATGATCTATAGGAAATTAGTTTCTGTGGTGGGAGTTGAGCCAGGTGTAAGAGCTGTTCTGTGCCTCTTACGTCTGAGTCTTCAATGCTGGCAGCAGGAATAACTCCAGGCTGGAGAATGAGGAGGTTTGCAGTGCTTCTTGCAGAAACACCACGGCTGCTTCTTTTTGTTGGCTGCAGCCATGGCTGCAAGTAGTAGCGTTTAAAAATCCAGCATCTCTCTGGCCTGAAAGGCTCAAATCAAAGGGACTGAGTTCTCCAGGCAGAATAGTCCTTCCACTCAGAGTCCCACAAAAGGGAAATGAACCTGTGCTCTAAAAACAAAGAGAGCCTTCAATCTCCAAGTGCTTTGTCTAGCGATTGCCCACATGTTGGGGGCTCCGGCAGCCTAGGGAGACCGTTCTGGCCGCTTTCCCAACTTTATTTTCATCAAAACCGGGCTTCATGTCTCCCTGGCCCTGACTCAGGTGGCGGGGAACCTCTGATTATTCCTGCGCTCTCAATTCCCAAATTATGTATATTTAATTAATTTTCTTTTCCCCCTGCCTGTATGATTTGGCTTTACTCTCCGGCTCCGTGCTATCTGCGGAGAGCCTGCCCTTTCCTCCTTGTCTGAGTTGGGAAAACTTGGGGAGCAGTGGTTGTCTGGCAGCGCCAACCTGCTTCCATCTCCTGCAGACAAAAGGGAGCGGAGCCGCAGTCATTTGCTGCAGTTACCGGCTTTGTAGTAAACAAAGCCAAGTGCCACCTTTCCTCCCTCCCCTGAGCAGAGCGGCGTTTCAGCGCCAGCCCTTTCAAAGCTTGGAGCTGTGCAGAGTCAATTAGGGCCTGAATAGGGTCTGAAAGCTGCGGGGCTGCTGGTTTTTGGGAAGTAAGTAGAAGGCGAGGCGCTAACCTTAACCATTCAGCAGCTGAAATCGCGCTGCTGCGTTTCTCACCTGCAAAACAAAGGGATTAATAAAGTCATGCAGCTGCCCGGTGAGGTTAGAGAGCTTGGAAATGAGGGGCGGCGGGATTTGTAATCTAAGCCCTGCGACTGGCTGAAGTGCAAAACCGTTCAGCAGCCGAGGGTGTTAGGATCAGTTGTGATCCGTAGGTCGTTTCCTAGCAGGATGGCCATGATGTGAAAGCCTCCACCCGTTTTACACACCGGTTTCAGCACCTCCGTGCGTGGTCTCCCT